>NC_088792.1:43568983-43875304 GCF_011386835.1 Chrysemys picta bellii | reverse complement strand
AGTACTCCTGTTCTATATCACATGTGTGTGCATACTTGGCTGCTTGCATCGGCACTGCATGTACTCATCAGAAGTGATTGTGTCAATGCAAAATGTGGTGCATCTCGAATAGGTGTCAGTGTGTGGCATAGAATCATAGAAGATTAGGGTTGGAAGAGACCTCGGGAGGTCATCTAGTCCAACCCTCTGCTCAAAGCAGGACCAACACCAACTAAATCATCCCAGCCAGGGCTTTGTCAAGCCAGGTCTTAAAAACCTCTGAGGATGGAGATTCCATCACCTCCCTAGGTAACCCATTACAGTGCTTCACTACCCTCCTAGTGAATTAGTGTTTCCTAATATCCAACCTAGACCTCCGCCACTGCAACTTGAGACCATTGCTCCTTGTTCTGTCATCTACCACCACTGAGAACAGCTGAGCTCCATCCTCTTTGGAACCCCCCCTTCAGGTAGTTGAAGGCTGCTATCAAATCCCCCTCACTCTTCTCTTCTGCAGACTATACAAGCCCAGTTCATGTCCCCCAGCCCCCTGACCATTTTTGTTGCCTTCCGCTGGACTCTCCAATTTGTCCACATCCTTTCTGTAGTAGGGGGCCCAAAACTGGATGCAATACTCCAGGTGTGGCCTCACAGTGCCGAATAGAGGGGAATAATCACTTCCCTCAATCTGCTGGCAATGCTCCTACTATGCAGCCCAATATGCCGTTAGCCTTCTTGGCAACAAGGACACACTGCTGACTCATATCCAGCTTCTCATCCACTGCAATACCCAGGTCCTTTTCTGCAGAACTGCTACTTAGCCAGTCGGTGTCCAGCCTGTAGCGGTGCATGGGATTCTTCCATCCTAAGTGCAGAACTTATTGAAACTCATCAGATTTCTTTTGGCCCAATCCTCTAATTTGTCTTGGTCACTCTGGACCCTATCCCTACCCTCTAGTGTATCTACCTCTTCCCCCAGCTTAGTGTCATCTGTGAACTTGCTGAGAGTGCAATCCATCCCATCATCCAGATCATAAATAAAGATGTTGAACAAAACCGGCCCCAGGACTGACCCCTGGGGTACTCCACTTGATACCAGCTGCCAACTAGATATCGAGCCATTGATCACTATCCATTGAGCCCGACAACCTAGCCAGCTTTCTATCCACCTTATAGTCCATTCATCCAATCCATACTTTTTTAACTTGCTGGCAAGAATGCTGTGGGAGACCATATCAAAAGCTTCGCTAAAGTCAAGATATATCATGTCCAGCGCTTTCCCCATATCCACAGAGCCAGTTATCTCATCATAGAAGACGATCAGGTTGGTCAGGCATGAATTGTCCTTGGTGAATCCATGTTGACTGTTCCTGATCACCTTCCTCTCCTCCAAGTGCTTCAAAATGGTTTCCTTGAGGATCTGTTCCATAATTTTTCCAGGGACTGAGGTGAGACTGACTGGTCTGTAGTTCCCCAGGTGGTTCTTCTTCCCTTTTTTAAAGATGGTCACTATATTTGCCTTCAGGGCCATAGCAACAAAGAACGTGGCCCTCTACGAACATTTGTCTGGGCGGGGCCCCTTACAATGCAGAAACTGGAATGCGGTATTTATTTTATACAATATACAGGGTTCATATTATGTATACATAGGCCTACAGTGTACATGTATTCCGTATTTACGCAAAGCGCTTCTTTCGAGCCTTGTTCTCCGCAAATTGGTTAATCAATGCATCATAGTCCAGAGATCTGGCAATCTTGTTTTCGATTGAGATAACTGCAAGTGCAGAAAGCCTGTCATCTGTCATGGTTGAGCGCAGGATATTCCTGATCAGTTTCATTCTGCTGAAGCTCCTTTCAGCACCAGCGACAGTAACTGGTGTGGTCAGAAGAATTCTGATGCAAATGCAAAGATTCAGATATATCTCCTGAAGGCTGTTCTTGTATACGTACATTAAAAAATTGTTTGCCGTGACAAGTCCTCTCTCTTTCTCGATGACATAAATAAAACGATTCAATTCCATTATGAGTTCATTGGCATCAATGTCTCCCATTTTTCTTTCAAAATTTTTGCTGTGATTCTCCAGTTCATTTTCTCTGTGACACTGCTTCAGGCTGTTAGCGTTGTACAGAAATCCAAAAAACTTATACCGCTCCACAATTTGGCCAAATCGCGACGAAACAGAAGATATGGCCTGATCAGTGAGAACAAGAAAGAACTGTGATTTGAATTTTTCTTCGGCAGAAAGATGACTCGAATCATCAGCACATTCGTAATCAAACATTCTCTTCTTACGTCGCACCCTGGTTTCTGGAAACACCTGCTCAATACCCATATGCTCTGCTATTTCACATGCATTTGTGACCACAGAGATATATCCTGTATTTTGATAGTCTTCCAAAAACTTCTTTGTAGCACCGACTTCTGCCTGCAGTACGTCAATTGACACATCTGGTGACTGAATTAATTTGCTGGTTTTATTGACATGAAATAGTATTTCGTACCACGTATACACAGTCAGAACAAAAGGCCACGTAGTAACATGGTCTAAAAGCACACCAGCTTCTGTTGCTGTATTGCCATTTTTCTTTTTGAGCGCATATTCTCGCAAAGATGACAAAGCATTGCACAATTCTTCAAGGTGATAACGCAATGGCTTCACAGCATCAATTCTCGACTCCCAACGAGTGTCCGATAACGCTTTAACATATATTGGCATATGTTCCTGAAGTATATCCCAACGTGAAGATGAAGAAGAAAAGATAACGTATATTCTGTTAATCAGACCGAAAAAGTCAACGGCATATTTCTGAGATCACAAGATTCCAAGTGTGAGCTCCACATGGTACATACAAGGCACGGTCATTTATTTCTAGCATGCGCGCTTGAACTCCTTTATTCTTTCCTCTCATATTTGTGCCGTTATCATAAGCTTGGCTTGTTATGTCAGCAATGTCTATTCCTAAGTTGTTTGCCTTTTCAAGAAACGCTTCCAATAAGCCCTCGCCAGTTGTATCATGAACATTAAGAAAACCAACAAACGCTTCACGAATATTGACACCATCTTCACCGTTGCATTCAACAAAGCATAACACCACACACATCTGTTCTTCATGTGACATGTTGGGAGTACAGTCCAAAATAACTGAATAATATTTTGCTTTTTTAAGCTGCGCTATGTTGGCCTCTTGAATGTTACTGGCAACAAGTTGAATCAGCTCGTTTTGGATCTGTGGACTGAGGTACTGAACATGTGTCTGTGCCTTCTTAATCCTCTGTAAAAGTTCGCTGAGGACAGTATCATACTTTGCAAGCAATTCAAACAGTCCCAAAAAGTTGCCATTCGAAGGATCGCCGAGCTTTTCATTACTTCCTCGAAATGCCACGTTTCTTTCAGACAAGAAAATAACGACATCAACCATGTGTTTGACAACATTTCTCCAGAAATCTCTTTCTTTCAGAAAAGCCTGCAATTCGAGTTGGTCAATAGATGTACCTTCTGGATACTTCTGGATACGATTCGTCGCTGCTAGCGCTGTCCGTTTCATGTGCCTGTACCTGTACGTTGGATTGCAGCGCAAAATACGTTGACAACTTTGGAATTTTCTCAAGTTACTTCTCAGCATCTTTTGCTGCCTTTCATTTACTAGCTCCACTCTTATACGTTCTCTTAAACATCACAAAGCACGCTTCTGCGTTGGAAACGAATAGTTTCAAACGATAAAAAATTAAACAACTAAATTAATAACATTTATCCGCCGACCACCATTATGAACGCAAATACACATTCTTTGAATGGGTCCAACTAAAATTCGAAACTGACCGACAGACAACTGATGTAGCCAATAGCATTATGATGTATCATAATGACTTCACGGTTTTGTCAGTAAAACCGACATGGATTGTGCAATAGCGTCAATAAATGTCACTTACCTAGTTATACCTTACATTTTTTTGCCACTTTTAGGGGCCCCCTTCCTTGCGGGCCCCCCTCCAGTCGGAGGGTATAGAGGGCGCTCACTACGCTTCTGTTTGCCTTTTTCCAATCATCCGGGACCTCCCCCAATCACCACAAGTTTTCAAAGATAATGGCCAATGGCTCTGCAATCACATCAGCCAATTCCCTCAGCACCTTCCGATCCATTAGATCTGGACCCATGAACTTGTGCATGTCCAGCTTTTCTAAATAGTCCTTAATCTGTTCTTTCACCACTGAGGGCATTTCACACTGCTCACCTCCTCCCCGTACTGTGTTGCCCAGGACAGCAGTCTGGGAGCTGACCTTGTCTGTGAAGACCGAGGCAAAAAAAGTCTTGAGTACTTCAGCTTTTTCCACATTATCTGTCACTAGGTTGCCTCCCCCATTCATTAAGGGTCCCACACTTTCCCTGACATGCACTACCCTGCAGGTCAATGCCTTTTGGAAAATGTTCATAATGCATTGTGAGGCACACAGGAGTTACACAATGGGAGCTGGAAGCAAGGTATCAAGTTCCCACCAGACAACTTTCTTCATCCATTTGTTGTACTGCTACTTCTCCTTGTTCAAGTAAAACAATGAAAAGTTGATAACTTTGTCCTGCTAACTTGAGGTTGGGCTAAGCGCCAACAACCCCACTTTTTTTTTTTTTTTTTGCTATGTATCTTAGAAATCTGTCCTCAAAAAATTGTCATGTCACCAGTGGTTGCAGTACTTCCTGTGGCTCTGTAAATACCAGAGGGTGTGTTTGCAACATTCATCACAATAGCGCAGAGCTCTGTGAATTCCATGATTCTGTCAGATCGTGACAGTAAAAGGTACTATATGGGTTTGTGGGACTTTAAAAAAGTGCAAAAATTATGAGATATGGATGGCAATATGGGATGGAGAAAGTTGCCACAGTCACGCCTGCACAACCTGTTTCCACCCCACAATGTCTTGTAAAAATTTCCCAGAAGGCATTGCTCAGGCCACTGGTGAATGGCACACGGGATAACTACCCATTGAGCACTGCACTGTGCATCAACACAATCACTTGTGGTGAGTGCAGAGTTGAAAGTGGGCTGGTATGGACTGGTACACAGCATACTGGTAAGAAGTGGCCTCCGGTACGGGCCCGTACAGAACCGACGTTAAAGCCCTGCCGCGCTGTCCCTTTTGCCCCCGCCCCCCATTGGTGGCCCTGCTGGTAGCGTCCCAGGGCTGCCGAGGGGGAGGAGGAGGGCAAAAGGGGCAGCTGCCTGAGGCCTGGTGATTTAAAAGGGCCCGGGGCTCCCGGCCGCCACTTCTGCTACTGCCACTGGAGCCCCAGGCTGCGCAAGCTGGGCAGCATGGAAGTGCTGGCTGGGGGAAGCTGACCCCCAGCCTTGCCCCTTTTGCTCAAGGCCCCGCTGGAGCGAGGCCCCTGTACCAATAAGACTTTTAAGTTACTTTCACCCCCGGGTGAGTGAGTGCAGCAATAATGCAAGCAGCCAAATATGCACAATATACTAACCATGGGGCTAACTTGTGTCAACTAAAGTTTGTACTGTAGACATGGCCTTAGTCTTTTACTCTGAACATGCTAATTCAATTATGTATACTGTCTTTCCAAGCTTTCAAAAATAAAAGACATTTGAAAGCATAGAATTTTAAACCTAACTGATTTTGTTAGGATTTCTTTTTAACACTCAAGTCCATATATAATATACATTAATTTTAGGAAACCTCAAGGTAAATACTTCCCTCTGAAAAAGTCCTTTCATAGTTGGGGACTAGAGAGCCACAAATCTACAAAGAAGTTGTAGAGCTGTTGAAGTAACAAATCAAACTCTAAAATGAAAGCAGCCAGGATGCTATGGTTATTCAGATTATTCATTCTAGGCTTCGAAATGAGCAAATTGGAGGAGGCTATATCATGAATTAAACTAGATTAAGTGATTTAGCTGTGTGATCCAGTGTCTCACAAAGTATCTCTGCTGGACTTCCTCATTTGGACCAGACCATGCTCTGCTGATGTGTGAGTACTCAGGCAAGGGAGGATATGCTCCTTAGTGCAAAAGAACTGTGCCTTCTGGTGCAAACCACCCTAATGGGGGCAGGGACGAGGTAGGGTACTAATCCTGTCTCTCCTACCTACCGTGGTTCAGGCTGTTATAGTGCGTTCACTCCCACTAAGGAGGAATTTCTCCTGGAGCATCTCTTGGAGCAGTGCTATTCTGCTCCATCCCTAACACAGTGGGGAAGCAATCCTGAGAATTAACAGGCTAATAAAGTCCTCAGTAAATAGCAAGGATTTTCTTTAGGGTGGGATATTAGGGGATTTTTCAGAGCTGTTTACATGAATGACAGTAACCCAGTAGTTCATTCAAGACTTTGTTAAACATTCTCCTTTGGGAAGGCGGAGTTAAGAGCACACACACATTTACCTCATGGGGCTAGGCAAGGTCCAAAGGGAGTGGTAAAACCTGGCAAACATCAGCTATTGAAAGCTTTTTCATCATTACATTTTAATCAGGAGGAGTAAAGTCCAGCCCCATCATATGTCCCTAACCACAGTAGATCTGTCAATTGCTTTATAGCCTTCCAGAAAAGGAGAAGGAAAGGGTAACTAAGAACAATTCTCATGGTAAGTCAGTACATTTATTTTTATACGAGAGATATTTAACAAAATTCAACAATATGTAAAAAGAGAAAAAAATCCAAAGTAACTGCAGGCTCCTTTAAATAAACACATCATATTGCTGTTTGTTTTATAACTGATAAATTACAGAAAAAAATAAATGCTTTGAAATGATAGACTCAGAAGGATTATGCAAATAGAAATGCATGTGTATACACACATAAGCAAATGTATTGATTTCCATGGGGAGTTCTGCTGAAATACTGAAGGCAGAATATGATCCTGGTTTTAAACAAAATGTCACCTAGATATTTATCCTGAGCTTAATAGCTGTATGTTCTCTCAGTTAAATGCTAGCTTATAATTAAATTTTCTGAGATGCTTCATTTCCTAAATAAATTAACATGGGTTCTGAAGATAAAAGAAGCTTAAAAACTGAAGGCAGAATATGATGCCAGTTTCAAATAAAATGTCATCAACATATTTGTCCTGAGCTTAATAGCTGTATGTTCTCTCAATTAAGTGCTGACTTATAACTACAGTTTTCTGTGATGCTTCATTTCCTAAATAGATTAAAGTGGGGTCTGAAAATGAAAAAATGTCTGATGCGAATGGAAGAGCTGGTGATGCTGCTGTACCAGACCAGGATTGTGAATCCAAAGACAAATGGTAAATATTTTAATCTATTTTAAAATATTTTTAGCAAGTTAACATTTTTAAATATTTAAGTTCAGATTTTACCTTGAAATACATTTTACATCAATTACATACTTTTCCCATGTACAAAATTCTTTTGAAATCTACTATCTTTCAAATATAAATAAAATATTTAGCAACTTATTTGGCTCCTATTGAATTCATCAGGTCAGAGAAGGTCTGTCCAACTAGCAGTCTTGGGCCAGCAACACTGGCTGAGCCATTCACTGGGGCAATGGGATAGAGACAGAAAATTCTGCCATCTTGCTCCTTGTTCTTTCCCATAAAGAGGAAGTGGCAGTTATATTCATTATACTTCATTAAAAGGCATATCTAAAATAGTGCTAGAACTGAAGCTGGAATAGATAATGGACAGCTAAAGCACATATGCCCAAAAGTTAAGTAGGTATTATAGCTTTTTAGTAGGGGTGACTAAGGCCTGGTCTACTCCTAAAACTTAGGTCGTCCTAGTTATGTTGCTAAAAGGTGTGAAAAATTCACACCCCTGAGAAACATAGTTAAGCAGCCTAAGCCCCAGTGTAGACACTGCTAGGTTGACAGAAGCATTCTTCTGTCAAACTAGCTACCGCCTTTTGAGGGCATGGATTTACTACAGCAATGGATAAAGCCACGCTGGTAATGTAGATGTACACCAGGGTCAAAGACAGTTTTATATACCCTGAATACCATTCCTGCTACTTCATCCATCTATCTCATATAGTAGTGAACTGTGGCAGGAATGGATTCTGTGAGTTCTGTCCTCCTCCCTGTTTAGAAAATTGCACAGTGCCTCAACTCATGGCTTCCCATGCCATATAACAGGATCACCAGAAGACATGAATCCCCATAAATATGTTAGAGGTAGGGGGTTGAGTACAGCCTGAAGGGAGATTCTGAGAATCAGGAGGTTTCATGGCACAAGCTGGAGAGAAGTGCTTTGTTACAGGTGAGCCTGATATGGGTGTGTGCAACTGTTACTTTGCAAAGTGCTACATAAAACCTAGGATCACCACTACCAATGTTAAAGGGGAAAAAATCATCGGTATTTGATCTTTCATCTGGACCTTCCTGGGCATCCCTGAGCCTATAGCTTTCCTGCAAAATCCATTAAATACTTTGACTTTCTGCCTTTGCTGTCGTAACATCTAAATGAGTCTAATAGGCTTTGGCTGCAAAGTGTGGGATTTTTTTCAGCAAAATCTCTAGAGAGGTATGGGCCTTTTCTTGGATTCTTTGGTGGAGGATTCCAGAATGGATCACTGACCATACAAAGAGAAAGAATCATATCACTGGAGTTCATCTTCTTACTATTTCACACTAAGAAAGCACATTTCCTGACTACATTGGATGAAGACAGCCCCTAAAACTTTATAGTACTTTGTTGCTCTCCTTGAGTTCTGAAAATGGGTATCCAGTCATTCATTAGCATTAGTACTTACTGAGTGATACATTCTAAGAAGTCAGTAACACTGAGAGAAAAAACTGTCACAATTCTGATTATATGGTAACCACAAGATATGAGGATTGTCAGCTAAAATTTTCTCCCCTCCACCCCCAGTTTTGTCCTTGATGGATGATTTTATAGAGACAAGGTGGGTGAGAGTAATATCTTTTATTGGACCAACTTCTGTTGGTGGGAGAGAGAAGCTTTCGAGCCACAGAGAGCCCTTCTTCAGGTTTGGGAAAGGTACCTCATCCATCTTGTTTTTCTAATATCTGGTACCTACATGGCTACAACTACACTGCATACAACAATGGATTACTTTATACTCTGTTTACTGTTGCAAAGAAGGCAATATCTACTAACATCCCCAGTTTAATTTGCATTGGAACGTGATGTAACTCAGACACTTACTACAGCAATGGAAGGATTTTTTCTGTCACCATAGTAAATCCACCACTCCAAGAGGAGGCAGCTAGGTTGATAGAAGAATTCTTCTGTCGACCTACTGGTGTCTAGGGACTTAAGTCAGCTTAATTATGTCATACAGGATGTGAATTTTTTCATAACCCTGAGTGACGTAGCTAAGCCAACCTAACTTTTTAGTTTAGACCATCCCTCAGGAAAAGACAAACTAATACAAAGCTGTATAATGCTGGAACTATTTGTCATATTTTCAACCAGATATTAATTAGGTCTCAGTGTTCAATGGCTATATACATTTTTCTAATTTTAGAAGTATTTATTAAAGGAAAGATATGGTGAGGCTTTAATTGAGGAATGTGCCTACGATGTGTAGGAGGAGTTCATAAGCTATTGTTACTGCGTGATCTGCAAGTGTTGTTAGCTGCATTGCACAAGTATGATCATCTTTCTTTTATTTACATCTGGCGAGAAAGCTGCAACAATTTATTTGGGATATGGACCTTGGTACTGTAACTCATGATTGTATCACGTCATTATTATAACACTATAAAACTGTAATAAAACCTTATCTACACTAAGGAATTTTAGAAAAATTTTTCCTGCTGGTGCTATGATGCACCAGTGGGAGTGCTACTGTAGACAAAGCTGTAGCAGCTTTTGGTGTTTTGTCACTGTGTCAGTACAGCTTGCACAGATCTGATTGCATGATTGGGACTAAGTGTGGATTTCTCACTTTATTGCATAAAATAACTACAGCTGGAGTTTCTGGAGTGAATGACCAGTATAATACCTCATGGACACCAGATTGTGTTGTAATAATGTTAAAAGTGAAATAACTCCAGATAAGTTACGATCATAGACGTCTAGGACTGGAAGGGACCGCGAGAGGGAAACTTCCCTGCAAACTGTGCACGTTTTTTCTGTGTTTGTGTCCATATACTTTTCCATTAGGTTGTACTAAATATGTGACCATCACAATAGGTTAAACTTTTCCCCTCCAACTTTTAATTCCCCCCCCCCCGATAGTCTTTTCCTTGCCTTGATAACAGATTCTACTCAACACCTTGCTTTCTTAGAAACCAGGCCTCAAATCCTGCAAACTGATCTATGCAGGAGGACCCTTACACCGATAGAGTCATACTGAAGTGAATGGGGCTCCACATAGGCATAAAGATTCTTCTGTATGGCCCAGTTTGTGGACTGAGTCTTAAACTCTTTTTTGATCTCTACAATACTCTCACCTTTGGGTCATCTTGGAGTGACCATAATCTACATGTTTGCCAAAAGTAGGGATTCAGTAAAAAATCAAGATACATAGACTAGCCAATCTATTTCAAAAGATTACCAGGAGCTACTATTAGTGAGTTTCTGTAATCTAGCAGATTAACCAAAAATGTTAATTTCCTTTCAAGTGAACTTTTGGAGAAGTACCATGTTGATGTTCTTTAATATACTTGGAGATTTCTTAAACACATTGCGGACAATATTTCCAGAAATAAACTAAGACTAATCTGCAAATCATCTTCATTTTATGTTCTTATATCTCTTACATTCTTGTTTAATTTTGTTTAGATTTAACTGTATTACTACTTTAAATGTTAGAGTTGCAGTTAAATATTTTCTCTTTTACAATACATTAAAACAATCATTCATATTCAACAGTGAGGACGAGAAGAAGCCAAAGAAACCTAATGTGGTCAGCCCATTAACAATGGTAAGATATATGCTATATATATCTATTAAAGTTTAATAATGAACTTTAAACAATGTTTTTTAATGTTTCAAGTCTTACTGATAAGGCCTGATCTACATTTCTGGTATACCTGTGTGGATACAGTTTATACCAGCCAAACTGTGCTTTTGCCTGTATAGCGTATTCCACACACATCCCTCCCCCACAAGTAAAGTAAGCTGTACTGGCAAAAGTGTAATTTTACCGGTATAACTGCATCTACCTAGGAGATTTTGCTGGCAGACCTGTGTTAGTCAGGGACCCACACCACTTCACAGCCTGACCAAGGGTACTGGAACAATTTGTACAGTGTGGGTGCTGAGAGCTATTGAACCATACTGTAAACCCTGTATATAATGCAAATCACTTCAAGCCAGGGGATGCAGCAGCACCCCCCAGCACTCCTAGTTCCAGCACCTATGACACCGACCAACATAGCTATGCTGACAAAAGTTTGTAGTGTAGACCTGGCCTTAAAAGTTTTACCTGCATTACTATGTCAGTTAGGGGTATTATACTTTACCAACAAAGTTATATCAGTAAAAACACTAGTGTGGATACAGTTATACCAATATAAAGGTGCCTTATACTAGTATAGCTTAATTTGGTTTCTGAACTACAATAAGCTATACCAGTGTAAACATTTTAATACCAGTTAGGGTGACCAGATGTCCCGATTTTATAGAGACAGTCTCGATATTTGGGGCTTTTTCTTATATAGGCTCCTATTACCCCCACCTCCTGTCCCGATTTTTCACACTTGCTGTATGGCCTAATACCAGTATAACTGTGGGGTTTTTTTTGCTGCTTTAACTACACTGGTATAGTTAAAGTGGCAAAACCTTTGAGGACAGGCCTACACTAAAAACTTTTACTGGTATAGTAATGTCAGTTGGGGTATGATTTTTGTGATATTTCCATATCAGTAAAAGTTGTACTGTAGATGCAGTTATACTGGCATTAAAGTGCTTTTGCTGTGAGAGCTTATTTCACTTGGAGAACTGGTATAAACGATATCAACAAAAGCACTTTTTTTGATAATATAAGCTGTGTTTACAGTAGGAGGGTTTGCCAGTAAAGTTATACCAGCAAACTTTTTCTAGTATACACCTGGCATAAGTATAGACAACCCCTTAATAACAGAGAGATTTTTATACTGGTGACTTCAACCAGGATAAAATCTTTGATTTTAACTTATTCTTTTGTGCTTAGGTATATTAGATATGTTTTGTGCATGTGGTATGTTAATGTTAATGACTACTGTTTAGACTCTAATAGGGTAACAAATGTTGGCATCCATGAACAATAGCAGAGATTCATCGGAAAGTCCACAGAGGTATTGCATTAATGTTCAATAAGTGGCTTATGAGCATCCTGAAGCAACTACAAACTTTTCTATGATCTCCCTTCTACTATGTATAAGTTGCAATATCTAGGCATTTTGTGATTAAATTAAAAACAAAAGATGAAGTATGATTTTCTCTCATTTTTGGCTTTTAGATAAAAGGACTCTTATACCCTTCACTCTGGATTTGCTGATTTTTGTGGGTTCTTGTCAGCTCCCGTATTCAGCATAATTTTTAATTAATTATTTTAACAAGATAGCTAAATTACACCGAGAGCTCAAATACCAGAGAGAATGTTTCTCTTTATATTGCAAAATGCTGGCCAAATTTTGTCCTCAAGGTCTAATTTCAGTAGCAGTTTAAGGGCAAAATTGTCTCTATCAAGAACCACACTATTCTAAATAGGAAATATTCTGTGCAGTAGATACTACTTAATATTATTCAGTATTATTCTAGCTGCACAAAATCCCACTAGACATCTTGTTCATTTTAATTGGATGATGCATACTAATATGATATATGCAATCATATTAATGAATCTCTAGCTCAAGGTGCAGAATGAATAATGAGCGTGCTTCTTCACTTTGTTACACCAGTACAATTCCAGTGACTCCAGTGTTGTTACTGAAGTGGAGTGGCATGGAGAATCAGACCTAGTGCTCTTCTTACATGTAGAGCCTGACCCAAAGTTGAATGAAGTAAATGTGCTTTTGATAATGCCTATAATACATCAGGAAATACTTTTTTTCTTAGCGTCACACTGAAATTTGTATTGCAAGTATCTCATGAGGACTTCATATAGTAAAATTCGTAAGGGATGCTCTATACATAGTTTATTATTGCTTTCATTATACTGATTTAGAAACTGGTGTAGCTCAAGTGCTACAACCCCCTAGCATGAACACAGTTATACCAGTATAAGTTATACCAGTATAAGTAGGGCCCTACCAAATTCACGGCCATGAAAAACACATCATGGACCATGAAATCTGATCCCCCCACAGTGAAATCTAGTGTTTTGGGTGCTTTTACCCTATACTATTCAGATTTCACGGGAGGAGACCAGTGTTTCTCAAATTGGGGATCCTGACACAAGATCCTGACACAACAGACGGTTGTGGGTTCACAAGGGTATTTTAGGGGGGTTGCGGTATTGCCACCCTTACTTCTGCGCTGCCTTCAGAGCTGGGTGGCTGGAGAGTGGCAGCTGTTGGCTGGGCACCCAGCTCTGAAGGCAGCGTCCCACCAACAGCAGTGCAAAAGTAAGGGTGGTAATACCATACCATGCCACCCTTACTTCTGTGCTGCTGCCTTCAGAGCCGGGCAGCTGGAGAGTGGCGGCTGCTGACTGGGGGCCCAGCTCTGCAGGCAGCAGCAGTGCAGAAGTAAGGGTGGCAATACCATACGATGCCATCCTTATGTCTGCGCTGCTGCTAGTGGCGGCTCTGCCTTCAGACCTGGGATCCTGACCAGCAGCCGCCACTCTCCAACTGCCCACCTCTGAAGGCAGCACCACTGCCAGCAGCAGCAGCCAGAAGTAAGAGTAACAGTACCACAACCCCTCCTACAATAACCTTGTGACCCCCTTCCCACAACTTTTTTAGGGTCAGGACCCCTACAATTACAACACTGTGACATTTCAGATTTAAATAGCTTAAATCATGAAATTTATGATTTTTAAAATCCTATGATCATGAAATTGACCAAAATGGACTGTGAATTTGGTAGGGCCCTAAGTATAAAGATGCTTATATCAGTATGGCTTATTTCTATAACTTTAAATTATTTTTGTCAATTTAAATTTTAATCCGATAGAGTGGAATGTTATAAAAACTGTGCGTATACAAGACTTAAGCTTTTATGACTTTTTGTTATCTTAACTGTGCATCCCTAATGTTGTGCTAGCCCTTTTTAATGCATGAAATTAGAGAAATTTTCAGGAATGAAGGTGTTCCCATTTTCACATGAAGGTGTTCCCATTTTCAGTTTCAGTACTCTGATTGGTTGGATAAATTACTAATGGTTCTTGGCTCTGCCATGGCAATCCTTCATGGTGCAGCTCTCCCAATCATGATGATAATCTTTGGAGATATGACAGATAGCTTTGTTAATCCAGGAAACATATCTAATCCAGGTAAGAACTGTCCTCGTTTTTAATTGGTGACATTAGAATACAGCTTGTATGGAGAGAATAATTGTCTGCATTACAATAAAAACAGGAAGGAATGGCAGCTTATCCTCTGGATAATGAATCCAATGGAGTCAGTTTGCTCCTAATGGCTGAGCCAAATTAATCTGTGGCCCATTTATTACAGAGGAGATATACCAGAGGTTAATTTTGTACCCTGTTTCCAGGCCTTCCTAAAATATTAAAAGCACCCATTAACTGTTATACTGATTTCTGCAGAGCTGGTACTTCTTTTGAAATGTCACAGAAATGGAAATGTCCTGTGACACTGAATGTGCAGTTGAGGGAAGAAAAAGGGGATGAATGTGCAATTGTGAGATGAGGTATATGAAAAAGAGAACAGGCAAAATACATATACAATATCTCAAAAATAAGAGGCAGTTTGAAAGTCACAATAATTACAGAGATATTCATAAATAAATGATTAAATCATGTATTAGTCTTACCCAGTAACGGCAACCCAGGTAAGCATGATACTCGTAATGCTATTTATTTATTAAATATAAATATGTTAATATTGAAATATAAATTTTCATGCAGTTACAGACAAACAAAAGGACAGAGTCTCTGCCCCAGAGACTTTACAATGTGAGGTTCAATTCTCCAGGCATGAGCTCCTATCACTTTCCTTTGAGGGACAAAGAAAATCTTAGTCCCTAATATCTTTGATAGAAAAAGAAGCACCCTGGTTTAAATATGTGGCGGGGGTTCCCCCTGGAACAAAATTAATTGATTACAGAGAACACACCTTCAGTGCACTTAAATACGAAGTGCTGAGACTGAAGTCCATTCATGTTCACATAATGAGAAAGGTTTTCAGGAAATAAAAGAAGAGGCTCCTTCTCTCCTATAATTATTGTACCTCTTATGAGAACAGAAAAATGCCTTTTATATTGGTCTAAGGGAGAAAACTTGACAGATGCTTGTGTTTTTTTTCCCATCGATCTCTTCTATGTCCTCTATTCGTTCTGATCAGAGTCCTGTAGACGATTCAGCTAAAAACATCTAATCTCCTCCTGCTAGCCCCAGTTAGATCTTATTAATTTACTTTGAATCCCTTTTCAGTCTTTCTGGAAATCTTCACTTATTTCACCTAGCCTTCACTAGGGGGTGACTAGACTACTGACTTTACCTGCACTTAGAATTTCCTAAACTTCTCCCAAGACTTATGTTCTCTCTCTCATTATTTGTTTAGAACTATTCTTCTGCCTTTACAGGCAGATAGTTAAGTCACAGAGGGTTGGATGCTCTTACACTGAAGTGTAAGAGGTGGCTTATAAGATCTGTGGGACTAGACCTTGGGATGGCTGACAGCCCCCCATTGCTACAGAGAGGGCATACAAAGCCAAAACCAGGGAGCACTGGGGAGATTAGGCCCTACAGGAAGTACTGCACAAAGGATCCAGACTGACAGTACCCTGCGGCCCTCTGATTGGCCAAGTAACCTTAGAGTTTGGCCTAAGAAGTTGTTTAGCCCAGGGCCGGCTCCAACTTTTTTGCCACCCCAAGCGGCGAAGAGAAAAGAAAAAAAAGAAAAACCCGATTGAGCTGCCGCCGAAGAGGAAGAGAGGGACCGAAGGACCCGCCGCCGAATTGCTGCCAAAGACCCGGACGTGCTGCCCCAATAACGGATGGACTGCCGCCTCTTTCTGTTGGCTGCCCCAGGCACCTGCTTCCTTCGCTGGTGCCTGGAGCCAGCCCTGGTTTAGGCAATCACACAGATTTCTAGTCTGCTGTGACTCCTGACCACACTTGCTTTCTACCCTCCAGTCTCTAACCCAGCCTGACTCTGACTCTTGCCTCCTGATTCTAGCCTGGTATTATCTCTGGCCTGACTCTTGCCTATTGACCTTGGTGCTGGTGCTTACAGTGATCCCCACTCACGGACTACTGTCTTGTGACCATTGTTGAAGTATGGAAACCAGCCAGCTATGACTGCTTTGCCAGACTACCTATGCCCCAGACCCTTACATGGTTTCACTATTGCTGATGCAGAGAAATGTAAAATTATGCATCCTTGCACTAGCTGCACCCTGGGGGATATTAATATTGAGGTGTTACTATTTCTGACTTCCTTCAGGATTTCTATTTAGGGGGGGTGTAAAACATTAGTTTATAACCCATCCACGGAGGATGCTGAGGGGATGAAGTGAATCAAGTTGCTCTTTGATAGATCTGGTCATGCCTTTCCTCAGCCAGTACCACTCTTATTTTTTAACTTGTGCTGGCCTGCTAGAGCTTCCCTAGTACAACAGTGACAATAGTCACTTTGTGCAGTTGCAATTTTATTTCCTGATAGGCTTTACGCTGCTGAAGCCATGCAGTTTAAAAATAACATGAGAAAGTGTATGACAGAGACATATGATATCTGCTCACTAACTTTGTTCCTTTCCTCTTCTAGCATCTTGTCTTGAAGTTGTGCAATAGCAGACTTCTCCAGTCACACTCAAAACACCCATGTTGAAGCCTATATTTACACTTCGTGTTCTTGAGTACTTAATGAGTTCATGCATTCATTGTCAATCATTTTCCAAAACATGCTCCTTTGCTTTCCTCACAAGCATCATCCCACACGCTATATCCAGAATGAAAGGAAATGCTTCATGTTACCGGGGAAAAGATTAAAAGATTTACATTTCTTGTGTATATGTCAGAGCTTCAAACCATTATATCTCTTTCTCAGTAGATGCTTTCCACCTTTTAATTAATTATTGTGGAAAACAAGTCTTGTAACAGTCTTTTTTATTTGGAATCTTGTGCCGTAAAGTACGCATGCACAATTCATGATGTTTAAGGTATAAATTTAAGAAAGTAAGCACATTGGCAATGCTTATTTAATTATTATGATATAATAAAGGCTGCAATAGAACTAATTTCAATAATAATTGTAATATTTTTTGCTTTTCATTGCACTAAGCATCTCAAAGTGCTTTACATATGTTAATTAATAAAGGCTTATACAACACTCTTACAGGTAGGAGTTGGAAATAATATTATCCCCCTACTGGAAATGGGGAAAGTGAGGCAAAGTCATGTTAAGCTAAGGTCACCAAGCAAATCAGTGATGAAGCCAAGAGAATGATTCAGATCACTTGCTTCTCACCAGTGTGCTTTAGCAACTATACTTCTTTCATATCCTTAATTAACAATAATTAGTTGAATAAAAACGTAGTCACCTAACAAACCAGACAATGGCTTTAACTACCATCACTATGCTCTCACATTGAGTGAAGGTTCTACACTCATAAAACTAATGGCAACATATGGACCTACATTTGTAAGGTGCTTAAAGGTGCTTCTTGATCTATATAAATACAATGTATTGATAATACTAACAAAGTCCGTGTACATTCTAGAATGAGTATTATAGGCAAAATTCTGATCTCAGTTAGACTTGTGTAACTCTGAAGTAAGTGACAGCAGAATTTAGTTTTATATTGTAATTGCCACTGTTGCATTATAGGTACAAGCCTGCACTTTTGGTCTGAAAACCTAATTGTACAACTTGTTGTACACCCTCAATTCCCACTGAAGTCAATGGAGGCCTAGGGTACTTCGCACTTCTCAGGATTTGCTCAGCACCTTGAAGGATTAGGAGTTTATACAGAAAAGTTATTAAAACATGCTTTAGTATATGTATTTAACAAAAATTTCTTATGTTTTTCTTTAAGGGAATATTTCTTTTAATCCTTATCAGAAACTTGAGGAACAAATGACAAGGTAATTAGTAATTGTTAATTATCTTCAGGATTGCCTTTCTTTTAGGCAGTGGTAGAGGTCTCTAATCAAACCATTATTTCCCTAAAGGTAATTTTATATTTAAACCTATGAAACAAACAATTAGCTGGTGCGTTAGATACATGTCAGTCAAAGTGTTACATACAGCTAGAGGGTTACACTCTTTGTTACTTAGAATCATAGAATCATAGAATATCAGGGTTGGAAGGGACCTCAGGAGGTCATCTAGTCCAACCCCCCTGCTCAAAGCAGGACCTAACCCCAACTAAATCATCCCAGCCAGAGCTTTGTCAAGCCTGATCTTAAAAACCTCCAAGGAAGGAGATTCCACCACCTCACTAGGTAACCCATTCTAGTGCTTTACCACCCTCCTTGTGAAAAAGTTTTTCCTAATATCCAACCTAAACCTCCCCCACTGCAACTTGAGACCATTACTCCTTGTTCTGTCATCTGCTACCACTGAGAACAGACTAGATCCATCCTCTTTGGAACCCCCTTTCAGGTAGTTGAAAGCAGCTATCAAATCACCCCTCATTCTTCTCTTCTGCAGACTAAACAATCCCAGTTCCCTCAGCCTCTCCTCATAAGTCATGTGCTCCAGCCCCCTAATCATTTTTATTGTCCTCCGCTGGACTCTTTCCAATTTTTCCACATCCTTCTTGTAGGGGCCCAAAACTGGACACAATACTCAGGGTGAGGCCTCACCAATGTTGAATAGAGGGGAACGATCACGTCCCTCAATCTGCTGGCAATGCCCCTTCTTATGCAGCCCAAAATGCCGTTAGCCTTCTTGGCAACAAGAGCACACTGTTGACTCATATCCAGCTTCTCGTCCACTGTAACCCCTACGTCCTTTTCTGCAGAACTGCTGCCTAGCCACTCAGTCCCTAGTCTGTAACAGTGCAGGGGTTTCTTCCATCCTAAGTGCAGGACTCTGCACTTGTCCTTGTTGAACCTCATCAGGTTTCTTTTGGCCCAATCCTCTAATTTGTCTAGGTCCCTCTGTATCCTATCCCTACCTTCCAGCGTATCTACCACTTCTCCCAGTTTAGTGTCATCTGCAAACTTGCTGAGAGTGCAGTCCACGCCATCCTCCAGATCATTAATGAAGATATTGAACAAAACCGGCCCCAGGACCAACCCTTGGGGCACTCCGCTTGAAACCGGCTGCCAACTAGACATGGAGCTGTTGATCACTACCCGTTGAGCCCGACGATCTAGCCAGCTTTCTATCCACCTTATAGTCCATTTATCCAGCCCATACTTCTTTAACTTGCTGGCAAGAATACTGTGGGAGACCGTATCAAAAGCTTTGCTAAAGTCAAGGAATAACACACCCACTGCTTTCCCCTCATCCACAGACCCAGTTATCTCCTCCTAGAAGGAAATTAGGTTAGTCAGGCATGATTTGCTCTTGGTGAATCCATGCTGACTGTTCCTGATCACTTTCCTCTCCTCTAAGTGCTTCAGAATTGATTCCTTGAGGACCTTCTCCATGATTTTTCCAGGGATTGAGGTGAGGCTGACTGGCCTGTAGTTCCCTGGATCCTCCTTCTTCCCTTTTTTAAAGATGGGCACTACATTAGCCTTTTTCCAGTCATCTGGGACCTCCCCCGATCGCCATGAGTTTTCAAAGATAATGGCCAATGGCTCTGCAATCACATCCGCCAACTCCTTTAGCACCCTCGGATGCAGCGCATCCGGCCCCATGGACTTGTGCTCGTCCAGTTTTTCTAAATAGTCCCGAACCACTTCTTTCTCCACAGAGGGCTGGTCACCTTCTCCCCATACTGTGCTGCCCAGTGCAGCAGTCTGGGAGCTGACCTTGTTCGTGAAGACAGAGGCAAAAAAAGCATTGAGTACATTAGCTTTTTCCACATCCTCGGTCACTAGGTTGCCTCCCTCATTCAGTAAGGGGCCCACACTTTCCTTGACTTTCTTCTTGTTGCTAACATACTTGAAGAAACCCTTCTTACTACTCTTAACATCTCTTGCTAGCTGCAACTCCAAGTGTGATTTGGCCTTCCTGATTTCACTCCTGCATGCCTGAACAATATTTTTATACTCCTCCCTGGTCATTTGTCCAATCTTCCACTTCTTGTAAGCTTCTTTTTTGCGTTTAAGATCAGCAAGGATTTCACTGTTTAGCCAAGCTGGTTGCCTGACATATTTACTATTCTTTCTACACATCGGGATGGTTTGTTCGTGCAACCTCAATAAGGATTCTTTAAAATACAGCCAGCTCTCCTAAACTCCTTTCCCCGTCATGTTATTCTCCCAGGGGATTCTGCCCATCAGTTCCCTGAGGGAGTCAAAGTCTGCTTTTCTGAAGTCCAGGGTCCGTATTCTGCTGCTCTCCTTTCTTCCTTGTGTCAGGATCCTGAACTCGACCATCTCATGGTCACTGCCTCCCAGGTTCCCATCCACTTTTGCTTCCCCTACTAATTCTTCCTGGTTTGTGAGCAGCAGGTCTAGAAGAGCTCTGCCCCTAGTTGGTTCCTCCAGGAAATTGTTCCCTACACTTTCTAAAAACTTCCTGGATTGCCTGTGCACCGCTGTATTGCTCTCCCAGCAGATAGCAGGGTGATTAAAGTCTCCCATGAGAACCAGGGCCTGCAATCTAGTAACTTGTGCTAGTTGCCAGAAGAAAGCCTCGTACACCTCATCCCCCTGGTCTGGTGGTCTATAGCAGACTCCCACCACGACATCACCCTTGTTGCTCACACTTCTAAACTTAATCCAGAGACTCTCCGGTTTTTCTGCAGTTTCATACCGGAGCTCTGAGCAGTCATACTCCTCTCTTACATACAATGCAACTCCCCCACCTTTTCTGCCCTGCCTGTCCTTCCTGAACAGTTTATATCCATCCATGACAGTACTCCAGTCATGTGAGTTATCCCACCAAATCTCTGTTATTCCAATGACATCATAGTTTCTTGACTGTGCCAGGACTTCCAGTTCTCCCTGCTTGTTTCCCAGGCTTCTTGCATTTGTGTATAGGCACTTAAGATAACTCGCTGATCGTCCCGCTTTCTCAGTCTGAGACAGGAGTCCTCCCCTCTTGCACTCTCCTGCTCGTGCTTCCTCCCGGTATCCCATTTCTCCACTTACCTCAGGGCTTTGGTCTCCTTCCCCCGGTGAACCTAGTTTAAAGCCCTCCTCACTAGGTTAGCCAGCCTGCTTGCGAAGATGTTCTTCCCTCTCTTCGTTAGGTGGAGCCCGTCTCTGCATAGCACTCCTCCTTCTTGGAACACCATCCCATGGTCGAAGAATCCAAAGCCTTCTCTCCGACACTATCTGCATAGCCATTCATTGACTTCCACAATTCGACGATCTCTACCCAGGCCTTTTCCCTGCACAGGGAGGATGCACGAGAACACTACTTGTGCCTCAAACTCCTTTATCCTTCTTCCCAGAGCCACGTAGTCTGCAGTGATCCACTCAAGGTCATTCTTGGCAGTATCATTGGTGCCCACATGGAGAAGCAGGAAGAGGTAGAGATCCAAGGGCTTGATGAGTCTCGGCAGTCTCTCCATCACATCGTGAATCCTAGCTCCTGGCAAACAGCAGACCTCTTGGTTTTCTCGGTGCTGTCCTAGTACACTGGGATGCCCAGAGTTCCTTGCATTCCTCCATTCCCACTCCTCCCCTTCCCAGCACCCTCTCATCCCCTTCTACTTCAGGAACATCCTGCAAGTCCCCCCCTTCCTCTCCCCCTCCCCCTCCCCGTATTGGGAGGATTAACGGAGCTAAAATGAGAGCTGTTATAAACTGGAATGTGTTCATGGCTGCCATGCACCGGTTCATTGATTTAGCTAGTTTATAGACAATGACATGGGTAGTTGAAGTTGCTAGTTCTGCTAACCTGATACCAAGGACTCTGTGTGTGCCCTCTGATCCTGCACTGCCTCCCCAGTTTCTCCCTTCTGGTTTTCATCAGAGGCAATAAGATTCTGCCCACTGATGCCTAGAACATTCCATTTGCAATTAATCAGATGCATCATTCAAAAGTTAATTGTTATATCCAAACATGCTAGCAGAGAAATGCTATCTAACTGAATGTAAGTCTTCACAAGCTCAGCCAATTAAACAGCAGCTTTCAAATAATTCTTCATCTTCTAGTGTAAAAAAATTAAAATAATGGATGAAGACAGTGGATTTTGACCTCCATGACTGTTCCTCCTTATTTATGTCCATAATAAGGTGGCAGAGCTCTTCTTTTTCTCAGACCCTTTTATGCCTGTGGTAGACTCCTACATAAAGCTGCTGACTCATTGCAGCAAATGTAGCTTGTTAACTGAGGGCTACTAGGGAAGTAGGACAAAGGAGTTACTAGAGAGAAACACTAGAGACAGTCAAACGTAGAAAGGAAATTTAAGCATATGTTTTTGAATGATCAACAATGCTGAATTCCAGGAAGGGGTAGCGTTTGGATGTTAAATCAAGATCAGAGTGCTCTGCTGAGGATGTTGTAGGGCAGGGGTCGTCAACCTCTGGCACACGACTCGCCAGGGTAAGCACTCTGGCGGGCCGGCCCAGTTTGTTTACCTGCCACGTTGGCAGGTTCGGCCGATCGCGGCTCCCACTGGCCGCGGTTCGCCATCCCAGGCCAAGGGGGGATGCAGGAAGTGGTGGCCAGCACATCCCTCGCCTGCGCCGCTTCCCTCAGCCTCCATTGGCCTGGGCTGGCAAACCGCAGCCAGTGGGAGCCGCGATCGGCCGAACCTGCGACGCGGTAGGTAAACAAACTGGCCCGGCCCACCAAGGTGCTTACCCTGGCAAGCCGGGTGCCAGAGGTTGCCGACCCCTGTTGTAGGGACTCAGCCCATTCCAATGACATTGTCCCAGTGAAAGAAATATTTTATATACACTTTCTATTTATAAACTCATAAAATTCCACATAAAAACCAAGATAAGATAAGGTCTGTCAAATGAGTATGCAAGCGTGTTACAGACATGCTAAGGGATAGCAAAGGTGATGTCAATGCTAGAAATATTTAATATAGTCAACACTGCAGAGTAGAAAACTTCTTTTCAATAGATAACATCCATAATGTGGAGTGTTTACCTGCAATATCTAATTTAGATATTTATAGAGTACTAGTCAATGTAGTACCTTGGTATTTATTGCTACTGTATAGAGCTAATTTATCAGTAGAAAGGATTCCCTGAAACCATTCTTTTTTACAGTGGTAACAGCCGACTAAGTGTTAACTCTCATGAATGCACCAAAAAATGTTCTCATTAGTTAATCATTATACTTCTCTTTGTTTCTTTAAAACCATCTGGGGTCCTGATCCAAAGCCCATTGAAGTCAACAGAAAGACACCTACTGACTTCAATGAAGTCTGTATAAAGAAGTTATCATTGTACAAGCTATCACTGTAGCTCAGAGAACCAAAACACATAGGTCAGGGCCAATCATAGTTCTAAGAACATAAGAATGGCTATACTGGGTCAGACCAAAGGTCCATCTAGCCCAGTATCCTGTCTTCCAACAGTGGCCAATGCCAGGTGCCCCAGAGGGAATGAACAGAACAGGTAATCACCAAGTGATCCATCTCCTGTTGCCCATTCCCAGCTTCTGGCAAACAGAGGCTAGGGACACCAGTCCTGCCCATCCTGGCTAATACCCATAGATGGACTATCCTCCATGAATTTATCTATAGTTCAGGATTTATATAGGAAGTCGTATAGGAATCCTATACTTCATAAAAAACTACTAAACTATGGGTGGTAAGATTATATTTCCCTATGCACAGTTTATTCCATAATTGTCCATTATAAGGTTCTTTCACCTTCCTCTGAAGCATCAGGTACTGCCTGCTGTCAGAGATAGGATGTGGAAATAGGTGGATCATATGTTTGAGTCAGTGTAGCAATTCCTATATTTCTATGATCTTTTATTCCTTCTCTCTTTTCATCCATCTCTCATTTTCTTTCCTTTCTCTTCCCCCTGCTCTTTTTGGGTTCTCTTCTTCTCTTTTTCCCCTCTCCATTTCCCCTTGCCCTTGTCTTTCCGTTTCAACTTTTCTTTTCTCCCTCCTTTACAGGAGTCAACCTTTCCCCTGAAGATTGTCTTTCACAGGCCTCACCCCTATACTGTATAACCAGCATGCCTGGACTTGCCCCTGAAAGCAATTTATCATCAGAGATTATTGTGTTAAATTCTAGTCCCTGTTATACATTAAAAACAATTTACAAGAACAGTAATTAACATAAAAATTACATGGATGAATTCAGGAAATGCACACATTATGTTTCTTACTCAAATAATATTTATACCTAAAATCCAGCTTTCATCCAGAACATTGGTTGTTGAATAGTTAATTCACAGTGCAATGTGCAATTAACTTTCATCAATGATTCTACCAAAATAAATTTGATCAATAAGGAATTTCACACATAATTGAATTCACTTTGTTATGGATTGTCATAAAACAAATCCTGTAATACTTGCTGGTGAATTTTAAAGATTCTTTATAGAGAGACAAGGTGAATGAGGTAATATCTTTTATTGAACCAACTTCTGTTGGTGAGAGCAATAAACTTTTGAGATTACTGAACTCTTCTTCTGTGACCAACCCAACTACAACAACACCGCATGCTGATTCATTATAATTTTACAGTGTTTAAGGTGATGGATTTAAGGTCAACATTTAGCTAATCACATAGTCAGCTTTAAGTTAGCCATTAACCTATTTTTATAGTTCAGTTTAGATATGAGTAATTTTATAAATTATGAAATCTCAAAGTAAATTGAGTTGTGTCATGCAACAATGGGAAAAAATCATAGTTACTTTCTTCTAAAGTGGGACAAGGGACTTTATTAGAATATGGAAAACAGAATTATCACCAAAGCTACTCTGTCTCTTTTTGTACTTCCCTGCCGAGCTTTTGCTTACAACCTTCCCAACCCCCATCCTGTCTGGCTTCAAATTCCAGCTACAGCTTTAAAGAAACAGTACACATATTTTTACATATCTATAGGTGTGAGAGGATCCAAATGGCTTTTATCTTTATTTTGTAATTATTCATCTTTATGTAAATGTACTAATCTGGTAATGAAATTTGGCATGTGCCTCACACAAAGAAAGTTTAGATGTAATTTCCTATTGTTTTATGGCTATGGCACATGGAATAGTATTGAATAAAATTAAAATTAAAATACATGTTATGAATATATATATGAGCTAGAGGAATTTGCTGAACTTTAAATTATCATAATAAAATGGAATTCCATATAAGGAATTTATTGGCATCTACCTGCAACAAAGGTTTATCTAATTTTTTTGTCCTGTATGTGTGGAGGATCATTTTGATTTAACTGAATTAGCTCTATGGAGGAGGTTTTTTTTCTTTTTTAACTTCAGGAATACATACTCATTTTAAAACAAAATTATTTCAAAGTTCTCTCACTGATGAGTAAATGAAATTGTGTATAACTAGTAAAGGATAGTGACAGTCAAACATGAAATATAATTTCAACCCTTGCTGCTTCATTAGATTCAGAATGGGATTTTCAAATTCCACCTTTTACCTTTCTTCATTATTAGCCGTATAGTACTTCCACAGTAAAGTATACTCCAAGTAGGTTTTCTACCTATATGTCAGTGGTCTCTGAGCTATCCATTCTTAGATAAAAAAGTACAGGTTTTCAGGTAACTTGTGGAGGTCACATATTTAAGTGGACAGATATGAAATATGGTTCTAAAAGGACCTAGTGAAAAATATTACCAACACTGAAGAGAGGAAATAATGCAGATAGTGTCCAAAGAATATTCCATATTAGTTTATTTATGTATGTAAAGTACTGAAGTTAAAATCTATATCTAAAAGACTTGTTTGGGGTGAAAAAAAAATCCAATTTAAAGGATCTCTGCAATTTTGTTCCTTTCAGCTATGCATACTATTATTCTGGAATAGGAGCTGGCGTTCTATTTGCAGCCTACATGCAAGTTGCATTTTGGACACTGGCAGCTGGCCGGCAAATTAAGAAAATCAGACAACAATTTTTCCACTCAATAATGCGACAGGAAATTGGGTGGTTTGATGTGAATGATGTTGGGGAACTCAACACTCGACTTATAGAGTAAGAATATTTTTAACTATCAGTTGTGATAATCCCTTCACAACCATGTTTCTTTACCTTATTAAACGTATGTATGAACTATATTAAAATGTCTTCAAAATCCTTATATGAAAATCTAGTGAATTTACTATCTACATGTTGAAATGTACAACATGGAGAGCCCTGCAGACTGGACTCCTTTACTCTACCAAAGAACAGGGATGTCACAGCAGTGTCCATGCCAGCATTCTCATGCTGCCAGGGCAACTAAATCCTATCCTATCATTACCAAGAAGGAAAAATATAGTTCAGTTTTCATGCATATTGAGGGCCTGAGCTACAAGATGCTGAATAATTCTGGCAAAAGGTCAGGCAACCTCAACTCCCAATCACTTTCCTCTGCTCACATGAAAGGAACTGCCCTGTCTTTCCTGGGACCCACTAGAGAACTTTCAAATGAGTCCAATATATGCGTGTAGGAGATGACACGAAATGGATAGATTGGGGCCAGCATGGGCAGTCTAGGGATGACCTTTAACCCTGTTGGAGGTCATTTGGAAAAGGTTACATTACATTTTCCATAGGGAATGTCCAGTTTTCCAAGGTTGCATTATATTTTCTCCTCAGGAGAGCTGTCCTGGAGGCAGCTGTTGACAAAGATTGGAAAGAGGAATTTAGGGACCCTACAGCCAGTGTGCGCCTCGATACAGTTGTCCATGTGCCTCAAGCGAATCCTCCAAGATTTGCATGTAAAGTTTAAGAAAATCATTCTGAGCCTACAGGATTTTCTTCCCTGGCCTCTTCCCATGTGTGTTTCTGTTGGATGAAACATTTGTGACCTATGTTAGGTGTGGATACAAAGTGTGTTATATCTAAATTAATCTGCAGCTTAGAGCTTTTAGAAAATGTGACAGAATTGACAAAGTGTACTGCATCAATAAAAAAGCTTTTGTGTTTTCCACTTTCCTCAACATTTTGGATGTAATTTGTTTTTTAGTGATGTGTCCAAAATTAATGAAGGAATTGGTGACAAAATTGGAATGCTCTTTCAGGCAATAGCTACATTTCTCACAGGATTTATAGTTGGTTTCACAAAAGGATGGAAATTAACCCTTGTAATACTGGCAGTCAGTCCTGTCCTGGGACTCTCAGCTGCTCTCTGGGCAAAGGTGGGTGAAAGCTGTGAATTTTCACTGAGATGTAAAAGTACACTAAAGTGTCTTGTTTCAAGTGAGTGAGCCTCTTAATTTCCTCACTAAGAGTCATAGTATATTTAATTCCTTAGGGCTGTTAAAAATCATAGCTTTAGACTTGTCAACACAGAGAAGTTAAATTATAGAACTATACCTATAATGGCATAATTAAAGTGATACAACAGATAAAGTGTCCCTAGTGTGGACACAATTTTACTGATGTAAAGGTGGTTCTTCTTCGAGTGCTTGCTCATATCGATTCCAATTAGGTGTGCGTGCGCCGCGTGCACGATCGTCGGAGAATTTTCTACCCTAGCAACACCCGGTGGGTCGGCTGTGGAGCCCCGACTTTTAGTCCAAATCTTAGTCTCAGAAATAGACTTTTTTTCCAGATTTGTTACTGCTTTTTGCTGGGATTTTCAAAAACAACCATTGAATTTCAGTGGGAGTTGAGTCCCTTGATCCCTTTGGCTCGTGAAAATCGCAATCTTTGGATATATATGGAAAATAGAATCATAGAATCATATAAATGTAGGAATGGAAGAGACCTTGATAGGTCATCTAATCCAGTCCAGATGTTCCTAGCTGCTGTATGGCCCCTTATAGACTGTAGCCAACTGGCATAACTAGAGCAGCCTACTGGCTGCTCTAACCTACCTGGGATCAGAATGATGCAGATCTGCCCTGAGTATCAAACAGGGAACCATAACCAGTTAACTAAGAGCCACCTACACATACACTTGTGCACTGAGTGAAAGCAGAAAATCTAGGTCTCAGTTTTTGATAGATGCTAACATTAAAATTTAATTTTTATATAATTGATGTATTCTTTATTTCTTATAATAAGTGGTTTGGCCCATTCTATGGTATTTAAGCAAAAGGCTTATTTTCTAATAAATGGCATTATAATGCATTTTTTTGGAAAGAGGAAACTATGATGAAAAGACATAATATGCTCAAGCTGATTCAATATTTCTTTGAACAATAAGGTTAAAATATTTTCCTTTTATACAGATACTCTCTGCATTCACTGACAAAGAACTAACTGCATATGCAAAAGCAGGAGCTGTTGCAGAGGAAGTTCTGGCAGCAATTCGGACTGTTATTGCTTTTGGAGGACAGAAAAAAGAAATCAAAAGGTCAGAAAAATGTTTTCATTCATCAGCTAGTTTTAAAACTCTCAGTTTAAATGTTTTGAATTTTTCTTGTATCTTCACTGCTGAAAGTTTGTCACCCACGGCTGACAAAACTGGTTCCTTGGTGAAAGTGATCTTCAAATAAAGATAGAGCACTTTTGTACTCAGTGCATTTTGGGGGTAATTAAGACAAGAAGTTGCCTAATAAGAATGTTCTCTTTTACAAGTTTTATTGTAAGCTGAATAATGATTATTTATTTTTCCAGAGCCCACAAAACAAAGACATGGTCAGTACTCCAAAGGGTGTACAATCTAATTTCAATATCACACAATAAGCAACAGACAAAATAGACAAACAGACAAAAATGGGGGATGGGGAAAGAAAAGACAAGGGTAACACTAATAAGATTGTGTTACTGTACACATCTTGATAGTTCCATTGTTAGGTTCATTTATTCTTATTGTATTATGGAACAGCATTCTCGTCATTTGTCCTGACCTTTTATCTAAAGATGACCATCAGAGCCACAAAACTTGGCAGGAACTCTCCACTGACTGTGGTTGCTGAAGGTGAGAGGGGCCATGCAGCTCAACTCAGCACCTTTCTTAGGGAGCATATCACCATAGTATGTGAGTGCACCTCATCAGTGCTCTCTTACTCATCCACAGAGTTTCTTCTTCCAGCCTCTGGTACTTGGCACTATGTGCCCTAAAGCAAGTCACTTAGAATTACAGAATCACAGAATATCATGGTTGGAAGGGACCTCAGGAGATCATCTAGTCCAACCCCCTGCTCAAAGAAGGACCTAATCCCCAAATAAAGCATCCCAGCCAGGGCTTTGTCAAGCCTGACCTTAAAAACCTCCAAGGAAGGAGATTCCACCACCTCCCTAAGTAACCAATTCCAGTGCTTCACAAGCCTCCTAGCGAAAAAGTTTTTCCTAATATCCAACCTAAACCTCCCCCACTGCAACTTGAGACCATTACTCCTTGTTCTGTCATCTGCTACCACTGAGAACAGTCTAGATCCATCCTCTTTGGAACCCCCTTTCAGGTAGTTGAAAGCAGCTATCAAATCACCCCTCATTCTTCTCTTCTGCAGACTAAATAATCCCAGTTCCCTCAGCCTCTCCTCATAAGTCATGTGCTCCAGCCCCCTAATCATTTTTGTTGCCATCCGTTGGACTCTTTCCAATTTTTCCACATTCTTTTGTAGTGTGCGGCCCAAAACTGGACACTGTACTCCAGATGAGGCCTCACCAATGCCGAATAAAGGGGAATGATCACATCCCTCGATCTGCTGACAATGCTCCTTATGCAGCCCAAAATGCCGTTAGCCTTCTTGGCAACAAGGGCACACTGTTAACTCATATCCAGCTTCTCGTCCACTGTAACCCCTAGGTCCTTTTCTGCAGAACTGCTGCCTAGCCACTCCGTCCCTAGTCTGTAGCAGTGAATGGGATTCTTCCGTCCTAAGTACAGGACTCTGCACTTGTCCTTGTTGAACCTCAAGTGATTTCTTTTGGCCCAATCCTCTAATTTGTCTAGGCCTCTCTGTATCCTATCCCTACCCTCCAGCATATCTACCACTCCTCCCAGCTTAGTGTCATCTGAAAACTTGCTGAGGGTGCAATCCACGCCATCCTCCAGATCATTAATGAAGATATTAAACAAAACCGGCCCCAGGACCGACCCTTGGGGCACTCCGTTTGATACTGGCTACCAACTAGACATCGAGCCATTGATGACACTATCCTCTGAGCCCAATGATCTAGCCAGCTTTCTATCCACCTTATAGTCCATTCATCCAGCCTGTACTTCTTTAACTTGCTGGCAAGAATACTGTGGAAGACCGTATCAAAAGCTTTGCTAAAGTCAAGGAATAACACACCCACTGCTTTCCCCTCATCCACAGAGCCAGTTATCTCATTATAGAAGGCAATTAGGTTAGTCAGGCATGATTTGCCCTTGGTGAATCCATACTATCTGTTCCTGATCACTTTCATCTCCTTGAAGTGCTTCAAAATTGATTCCTTGAGGATCTGCTCCATGATTTTTCCAGGGACTGAGGTGAGGCTGACTGGCCTGTAGTTCCCCGGATCCTCCTCCTTCCCTTTTTTAAAGATAGACACTACATTAGCCTTTTCCCAGTCATAATGACCAATGCCTCTGCAATCACATCCGCCAATTCCTTTAGCATCCTCGGATGCAGTACATCTGACCCCATGGATTTGTGCTCGTCCAGCTTTTCTAAATAGTTAATTTAAGTTAACTTAATTTGCTTGTACCTCAGTGCCATCTTTCATAGGATGACTGGTCCCTTTAAAGGACAATAGGCCAGCCCCCCTCTCTGGGCCATAATTATTAGCTGCTTCTGAGTCTGAGGGGACAGGACTAAGGGGATCAGGTGATAGGTTAATGGACACCTGGACCTCAGAAAAGGGCTGAGAGAAATCAGTCTGGGGTGTGGAACTATAGGCCGGCAGGCAGGGAGAAAACAGAGCCCAGGAAGGGGCTGAGAACAGTACTCCAGGGGAAGCCACCTGGGAGCAGAGTGCTCTATATTAGAGTGGGGGAAAGACTCACAGGTAGCCCTGAAAGGGGCTGAGAGCAGCTGAAGAGAAGCTCCTGAAGGATAGAAGAACTTTTTTGTTTATTGGGACTTACTAGCTGGACTTTTGTTACCCTGGAAAGGGTTGTTTGTTTATGACGTGGCCAGAGGGCCAAGCCACATCTCCAGGACTGACCTGTATGTGGAAAGCTGAAGAGACTCACCTTGGGGAAGGCATCTGAGGCAGGGAGCACCAGCACAGCATACTCAGCCAGCAGAAGTTGCTGCACAGCAACCACATCCCATTGCACTCTGTATAATATCCTACAGGGGTGCTGTGATTACACATTTTAAATGTTTGTGAGGTGTACAGATATTGTGGTGACAGGACCATTTAAGCACATAGATAGATTTTACAAATTATGACTCAGCTCTGAAAAATGGCGCCACCTATAGTTGAGGATCTGAATCTCTTGGCCCTCTGTCAGGCCTGTGGTTACACAAGTAAACATAACAAATCTGTGGAAAATTGTGGGGAGACAAAAGGGCAACTGCAGGGAGGATGTCTGGAGGTCCTCTGCTGGACTATTTCTATTTCATGCTTTTAGGATGATTTAAAGACATTTAAAATGAAAAAATATGAGGAATAAATTATTACATAATTTTTTTAAAAATTGCCTGGCAGTTATTTTTGAGACAATTGTTTTCCCAGTCTTCAATACTTCCAGTCTGTATTAGGAATTACAGTACTTGTCTTTCATGGACAAGACAAATGCAGGCTCTTGAAGAAAACTTCCTATTCTATTCCCACTTATTTGGAACCCTGTGGATATTTATGTACACATAAGGAATGCACCCAACCATCAGATTTATCTCGGGTTTCTAATAGGGAACGGCATTGCCAACTCTGAATATGTCCTTTTGAGTGTTTGTTTAAGAGACAATTTATTATTTTCCTTTTTTTAATCTAGAAAAGAAGGGCTGGCTTTCAGGAAACTGAATACAGCTTAGCTAAGGTAGAGAGAAGAGACTAGTATATCTGAATTAAGTTATAAACTCTTATAGTGAAATTAATGGACATCCCTTCTCTTTAATCGATCCTCTTTTTTCTTACAATTGGCGCTACTAGCCAGCAGGCCTAGTCATGGAAGCAGGAGTGGTCATTATATTAATTAATGTAAATTTTTGATATATCTGATTATTTGTTTGTTAAAATGTTGTCTGTACCTAGAAAATTATTGATAGGCACAGTGAAAAAAAGAAACGTAATAGGCTATCTGTTTTTAAATTCCCAATATGTGATTTTTCTTGCAGGTATCATAAAAATTTAGAAGACGCCAAAAATATTGGAATCAAGAAGGCTATTACAGCCAACATTTCTATGGGTATTGCTTTCTTACTGATATATGCATCATATGCATTGGCATTTTGGTATGGAGCCACTTTGGTGCTATCTGATGATTATACTATTGGAAAAGTCCTTACGGTGAGTGTACCTCAGTAGATCAACAATTTTAATTAAAAATACCAAACAGAATTTTGGGAACTTGTTTGGGTTTAAACCTGGGAGCTGCGGGTGGCCATGCCTGCGGACAGTCAATGTAAACAAACTGTCTCGTGGCCCGCTGGCAGATTACCCTGACGGGATGCAGGTTGCCTACCACTAGTTTAAACAGAATGAGTCTGCATTGAATTACACTGTATGCAACCCTATTGAAGTCAATGGGTATAATATGTACACTGACACTGAATTTGGCCTGCTGCACCTCAGTTTTCATCCATGCTAAGTAAAACAAAATGTAATTATCAAACTACCACTGTGTGGGCATTGGATGTCTCATAGGATTGATAACAACATAATAATCCTTTCATCTGTAAGTCACTAGTTTTAGTTCAGACCAAGTCAGTAATGACCAAAAATTGTTTCCATCTGATATTACTCAGTAACCCCTGGAGTCGGAGGCCCATGTTACATGACAGGGGTATAAGCTTTTGTAACCACCACCTATATCCTGTGGGTGGAGCCAGGAAAGAGGACCAGTCTCTTACCAGCACTCCTGTGTGTCATAACTGTATTACTGCCAATATACAAGGTCAGATCATACATACCCCAGAATGCCCCCCTGCCACACATATACCCCAACAACCCTTCACAACCCTCCAACTTATCCTAACAACCACCACACGCAGTCCAGCAGCCCTGACATATATCCCACTCACTACAGCCCCCAGCATCTCCCCTTCATCCCAACATTGCCGGCTTCCAACAGCACAACCTTCAAACCCTTCAGTCTCCAAGACATGTGTCCCTATGGACGCTCCATTTCAGGTGTGCATGCACCTCCTGCACCTTTGACTGGAGATTTTTGGTAGCAGTGCCCATTCAGCCTACACATGTGTCCTACATGTCCTCATGGTCTCTAGCGAGGATATATAGGGCTGCATGGGTGAACCACCATCAGTTTCTTCTCAACTGTCTTCGGCCTGAGATGGGCATTGAGCATGTCCGATTTACTGTGTTTGTTAGATAGTAGTTATTCTATTTAGTTAGTTTGGAGTTGTTCTTTCCCTTTTGTGTTTTCCCCCTTTAAGGGGTTAATTTTGGACTCTTATTTCTGGGGTATGCCGGGATCCCCAGGTTTTAAATGTTGTTCTTCTTGCTGGGAATCCTTCTTAGTTAGTATTGGACTCTCTGTGTCTTAAGTGCTTGGGGAATATCCATGTACCCTCAAAGTGTAACTCTGCTCTTCATTTAAAAGCAGCTCGTGTAAGAACAGGGAGATAAAATTCAAACTCATGATGGAGCAAGCTCTGAAACCAGCTTCTGACCAGAGTGCCAAGAACTCCCCTATATATACTGCCCCATCCACCTCCAGATGCCGATCACTGAGACCTTTTATGGGTATAACTTTTGCTACCCCGTTGACCAGCAGGTCCTTGGCACTGAAAGCTAAAAGAGATAAGACAACCACTATCCCATCCTCTTTGAGGTCACCAAAAACTTCAGGGGATGAGAGGTCCATGTCTGTACCTGCCATACCAACAACCTTGCACTCTAAGTGAAAATATCATCAAGAGGAAAACGACTATTAGATCTCCTTAAAGCAGAAATCGCGGACCCTAAGTGGAGTATTACTGAGGCTCCAAGTGCATCTGGTACCACAAAGGTATCTAAGGCTTCTAAAAGCTATGCCTCTTCCAAAAAGGAATAGGTACTGAAGAGATCCTCTGCTACAGGTAGTCACAGCTATGTCAGCAGACATTCTATGACAAAGAGGTTGGCAGCGTCTGGCTCCTTAATACCCTCAGTATCTACTTCACCACCCTGGACTGCTCCATCTGAATCTATGCTTGCACAGGTTCACCTTACAGCACATACTAGCCAGTTGCAGTTAATTTCGACCTCCATTTTTCCTCTGGTGCCACAGTAGTTCTGGTACTCATTGGCCTCTTTGTACCCAATGAATTGAGTCTCCTCTACTGTCTAGTTTTGCTCATCTCTCAGTACCAAGATCTTCTGGGCCATTGACAGCAACTTTCTTGTCAGGACCCTCTGGTTCCCTATCTTCTTCCATCCAGGGAAAGCACTTATCACCTCCCATGATATATACGAATATACGAATGACTGTGACTTGCAACTCTCTGTTTGGGGATCTCCTGTTTACTCAATGGAATGTTATTCTCCTCCACATGCAAAGAGAAAGAAGGAGAGGTGACCTTGATCTCTGACCACCTGGGGTAACCAACAGTGGCTACCTGCACCTATGCCTTATGGTCAACCTCATTGGTCTTACTGGGATCCATGGGTCCTGTACTGTCAACAATTTCTGAGGGCCCTGCTTTCCCACCGCAGGGAGCATAGACATTTTTGCTCTCTCATACCTTCACTCCCTCCTTACCAGCCAAAAACAGTAGAGGACACCTTTGAAGAACAAGAGGCAAGGGCTTATCAGGAGGTAACACCTCAGATGAATCTTTCCTTGACATCACTGGATGAGGCTGAAATGCCTGCACCACCTTCAATGGCAGATGAATTTAGGCAATTCCAGCAGCTGATGAAATGGATCACAGATGTACTTCAGATTCCTCTTGAGCAATACCAGGACTCCCACCATAAACTCCTGGACATTTTACGGACCTCCGCTTCAGCACGTGTGGCACTCCCAATTAACACAGCTCTTTTAGTACTGGTCAGGACCAATTGGCAAACTCCAGTTACAGCACTCCTGACTTGCAAGTATGCCAACCAAAAAGATTATGTCCCAGCCAAGGATTTCGAATTTTTATTTTCACATCTGTCACCAAATTCTTTGGTTGTAGATGCAGTTAATGAATGTGGGAGGCAGCATAACAGAAAGGCTACTCCCTATAGCAAAGACCAGAAGAGCCTTGATCTTTTCAGTTGCAAAAGCTATTCCTCTGTGACACTACAATTTTGAATAGCAAACCACCATGTTTAAATAAGACTACAGTAATTCCTCACTTAACATGTGTTCATCATCACGTTCAGTTTCCACAGGGAATGTTTGCAGCTACCACCATGCGTCTATTGTGTCTCCTACCGCCATTCATGCTGCCTTGTAGAGTGTGAGGCTATATTAACAACAATGAGTTAACCCTTGAGGGCTCAGCAGAATGCTAGTTCATCATTTAGCAGCAAGGCATTCCCTGGGAAATATCCCACCCTCTTCCACCCTCTGACTTCACCACCTCAACCAAGCTTCACAATCATCATTGCTGTGTACAGTATTAAATTGTTTGTTTAAAACTTATACTGTGTGTGTCTGTGTGTATACACGCACACACGCGTCTTTTGTGGAACCTAACCCTTCCCCCCCTACCCCCCCCCCCCCCATTTACATTAATTCTTATGGGGAAATTGGATTCACTTAACTTTGTTTCGCTTAAAGTAGCATTTTTCAGGAACATTTCTACAACGTTAAGTGAGGAGTTACTGTACTGAATATTTGCCAGAAGAACATTGGGAGCATTTAAAGGCCCTCATAAGTGAGGGTCAGCTCTTGGTGAAGACATTTCTACGGGACTCCTTGGATGCAGTTGATGCAGCCCGATCCATATCCTTGGATGCAGTCTGATCCATATCCTCTGCAATCATGATGTGATGAGCAACTTGGCACCAACTATCTAGTTTTCTGAGGGAGGTACAGACTACTGTAGAGGACCTTCCCTTTGATGGTTATAAATTGTTTTCTGACTGTACGGACGATTCACTTTATACACTGAAGGATTTGAGAGCCACTGTCAGATCCCTGAGGATCTATGTGTCAGCAAATAAGAAAAGTATAGCAGGTCTCAAACAGTGCAGGGGTCATGCCCAACTCAATTTTCTGGTTTTCACAAACCACCTGAGCCTCTAGCTAAGAGATCTAAGTATTCAAAGAAGAAACCATCCAGTTTTATAACCACTTCATTGCAGCCACTTGCATTGTTCAAGCATCACTTTTCATGGCTTGGTCAAGAGTCCAAACCATCCATTTCACAAGAATCTACTGTTGCACTCTCCAGCCCTCTTTCCCCCTTTTGGATTCTACCTCTCTCATTTTTGATCTGCTTCAGAGACAATAACATCTGACAAATGAGCTTTGGAGGTTGTAACATCCGATTATTCCATCCATTTCACCTCTGTCTCTCTCTTCCATTCCCCCTTCCTGTTCCTTTTCTGGGACAGATCTCATGATCAATTGCTGAGTCAGGAGGTTGCCTCTTTCCTATGTTAAGGAGCCATAGAACCTGTTCCACTTCAGCACAGGAAGAACGGGTTCTATTCCAAGTATTTTCTGGCCCCAAAAAGGATGGAGGATGGAGACTAATATTAGATCTCACACACCTCAACAACTATATGAAACATCAGAAATTCAGGATGGGGACCCTTGCACTTATAATTCTCTCTCTAGATTCTGGGGATTGGTTTGCAACTCTCGACCTTCAGGACACACATTTCCACACTGCCATTCACCCCCTCACAAGAAGTTTCGTTCATTTCCAGTCAGCCATGACTAAGGCTACGTTTTAGTCACGGGTATTTTTAGTAAAAGTCATGGACAGGTCACGGGCAGTAAACAAAAATTCACAGCCATGACCTGTCCATGATTGTACTATATACTCTGGACTAAGTCTTGGGTGATCTGAGGGGGATGGCCCGGGGGTGCCAGGGGTGCTCTGGGGGAGACAGCCTGGGACCCCACTGCTGCTCGGAGGGGGGTGGGGTTGGCGGGGCTGGCAGGTTGCCTACCTGGCTCCGCATGGCTCCCCAGAAGCGGTGACATGTTCCTTGGCTCCTAGGCGGAGGGGCAGCCAGAGGTTCTCCACGCGCTGCCTCTGCCCTGAGCACCAGCTCTGCAGCTCCCATTGGCCAGGAACCGCGGCCAATGGGAGCTACTGGGGCAGCGCCTGCAGACAGAAGCAGCGCGCGGAGCCACCTGGCCGTGCCTTCACCTAGGAGCTGAGGGAGGGACATGTTGCTGCTTCGGAGGAGCCCTCCAAGGTAAGCACCGTCCAGAGTCCTCACCCCCTCCCATGCCCCAACCCCCTGCCCCAGCTCTCTCCCACACACAAACTCCTGCTGCTGTAGGGGGGGGCGTATTGGCCTGAGACTGCCCCATCAGCAGCCAGTGCAGAAGTCACAGAGGTCACAGAAAGTCATGGAATCCATGACTTTCTGTGACCTCCGTGACAAACTCGCAGCCTTAACCATGAACATTTTCAATACTGAGTGCTTCCTTTTGGTCTCTCCTCTGCCCCAATGTTATTCTCAAAGATCACAGCAGTCATGGCCACTCATCTACATTGTCTAGACATAACTGCCTTCCCTTATCTGATGACTGGCTACTCGGGCTAATCCTGTCAGCAATATAAATGACAAGGCCTCCCAAACAATTTCAAAAAGTGTCAGAGGGGTAGCCGTGTTAGTCCGGATCTGTAAAAAGCAACAAAGAGTCCTGTGGCACCTTATAGACTAACAGATATATTGGAGCATAAGCTTTCGTGGGTGAATACTCACTGCGTCTGACGAAGTGGGTATTCACCCATGAAAACTTATGCTCTAATACGTCTGTTAGTCTATAAGGTGCCACAGGACTCTTTGTTGCTTTTTACAATCTCAAAAAGTTCACTATGAACCCAGTTCAATGGATAGATTTTATAAGAGCATCGCTAGATGCTGTGTTAGCTAGGGCTTCCAGATGGGTCTCAAGGTTAGAGACTTCCTAGGTTTTGTTAAGCAGCAGAAAGACATCCACTAGAAATATTTACCTTCAGAAATGAAAGAGATTTCACCTATGGTGAACCTGTAGGCAAGTTTCACACTCTTCATTCTTCTCTTTCCACCATCTGGAACTATTTGTTAAAATTAAAAAGATCAGGTCTTACTATGAGTTCGCTTGGCAGCTATAACAGCCTTTTACTCATCTGTGGAAGTTTTTTTATTTTTTTCCTACCCCACAACCTCAAGACTTCTTAAATGTCTCATGAATCTTTATCCACAGGTTAGATAACGTACCTGAGTATAGGACTTGAACTTTGTCCTTAATGACCTTATGACACACCCTTTTGAACCATTAGCTACATATTTACTACTCCACCTCTCCATGAAACTAGCTTTCTTGATGGCCATCACATCTGCCAAAGGGTCAGAGAACTGGGGGCTTTAATGGCAGAGTCCCCCTATTACAATGTTCTTCAAGGAAAATGTTTTGTTCGGGCGACATCCTAAGTTTCTACTCAAACTGTCCTCTGAGTTTCATCTTACGCAGATCATCTATTTACTGTTATTTTCCCCAAAACCACATCACTCCAGACAGGAAGCTGCCTTCCATACTTTGGATATCAGAAGGGTGTTAACCTTCTATCTAGACAGAACCAAACCATTTTGAAAGTCTCCCAGACTGTTTTGTTTGTGGACAGATCTACCCAAAGACTCTCAAGGTAAATCGATGGGTGTATTATTTCATGTTATGACTCTACCAACATTAAACTCCCTTCTAGAGTGTTAGTCCATTCTACAAGGTCATAATCAATTTCTATGACATTGCTCAAGAGCTGCAACCTGGACTTCAGTACATACTTTTTCCAAGCATTGTGCTTTGGTTTATGCCTCATGATCAGATGTGGCAGTTGGCAAAGCAGTTCTTTCTTTAGTGCTGGACTCTTCTCCAAAGCAACCTCCTCCCTGTGGAGCTATTGCTCAGGAGTCATCTGAAGTGGTGAACCCATAGGGATACTGCTCGAAGAAGGAGAGGTTACTTACCTTGTGCAGTAACTGGAGTTCTTTGAGAAGTGTGTCCCTATGGGTGCTCCAGTGCCTGCCCTCCTTCCCCCCTGTTTCAGAGTTTCCTCTGCAGGACTTCACAGTAGAGAAGGAACTGAGGACAGTTCACCTGTGCAGCTCTATATTTCCTCTCTATGGGGCACAAGTATGTGTAAAACACATGAACAAGCCAAACAGGCACTGCTACTACAAATCTCTGATCCATGGCGCAGGAGGCGCATGTACACCTGAAGTGGAGTACCCATAGGGACACACGTCTTGAAGAACTTGAGTTAACTGCACAAGGTGAGTAATCTCTCCTTTTATTAGGATTTAGATTCTGCTCCTAATGTGGCAAGCATGTCAGTGTCATGCAAATATGAACTGTGTCTGAAATGTTTGGCTCTGTGTTGCTGGTAGTAGGCCTGGGATACTTTAACCTGTTGAAACCAACTGACAGAGATTGAAAAAGATATTATTTTAAAAATACATTAAACATATTGTGTTTTACTTCTGAGTCAAAAGGAGCTTTAAAAACTGCCTCCAATGGATGGGGCAGACTTTCTGGGACACTTACAGCTCTAATGCACCCTCATTCCTGAGTTCTCTACAAAAGGGAAGCTGGGACTTTGCATAGTTTAGGGAAGTTGAAAGAGTAACAGAATTGTCTTTGGAGAATGACTCACTACAACCCCGTCTACACACAAAAATGGTGTGCGATATCTGAGGTAACTCAACCAATCATCACCCTTACTCTACAGCTAATATGCATGCAACAATTTTATTAGTTGTAGTAAGTGATAAGACAGAGACTGCACAAATGATGGAGTATTTAGCCCCAGTACCCCAGTTCTTCAGATGTTAATATGCCACCCATACAACAAAATACAAATTCCTCAGGCACAACTTTCACACAAATCAATACAAATCTCCTAGCACAACTCACGCACTCATCAGTTTACTGTTTCTTAGAGCTATGTTCCCAGAGAGCTGTCTGCCCAGGGAACCACCTGCCCCCCACAACAACACAACCAGCACACACAAGAACTCCAAACACACACAGACATAAAACCAGCCCACATGTTACTAAAACTCTTACCATAAAACCATAAGCTTGAGCAGCAAAGGAGTGGGTCATCACAAATGGGGTCTTGTAAAGAGAACAATTTCAAAAGAAAGAGACTGTCAGAGGGACTTCCTCTCTATTTTCCCAAGAAGATGGGGGGGAATCTATTTGGTCAGATATGAGAATAAAGTTGTTAAAAAATGCCAGTCTTTTCAAAACTTCCCATGACATTTTTTCAGTTTGGGGGAGGGAGTGAGGAGGCAACTGAAATGCAAAAGATTTTCAGTTTCTGAAAAGCATTTTTGGTGAAAAGTTTCAGTTTCTATCCTTTTGTCAAAAATGGGAAAATTTTGACAAAAATGAAAATTTTCCATGAAAATGTTTGTTTTGGGCAAAAAGCTAGTTAACATTTAAAATAGTTTTAGCAGTAAAAAGACTCAGTCCCTAAAGGTTGGTTGTCCTGATTGTTATATATAGCTTTGTTTACTTATGTCTGTAGGGGGGTTAACCTAATGCCTCAAACCATCTCTGGCTTGTCCCAAGCGTCAGCACCCAAGTCTAAGCAATATCCATCTTGAGGTCATCTCATGAAGGAACATGATTCCCATCTTAGAGTCCCTTTTCTTCCTCTTGTCCTTTATCTTTTGCCTCAGTAACTGCCCTTTCTTTCTTTTCTTCTTTGAATCTAGACATGCTGAATTTGTATAACAAACATGAAAGCTTTTGCACTAATATTAGTAGATATTCATGAATAAATGTAGTTATCCCATTACAGTTTGATGACTGGATAACCTGCTAGCATTCTTGTAATTTTTTTCTTTAGGTCTTTTTTGCTATATTAATTGGAGCATTTAGTGTTGGACAGACTGCACCAGGTATGGAGGCATTTGCTAATGCAAGGGGAGCCGCCTATGCAATCTTTAATATCATAGACAATGTAAGTATCTTTGTATAACTATCATTTGAAAATAAAGTGAGTCAGATTTTTTAAGTCATGGCTCTCTTTCTGGGTCTGTGATTAGCAGGCACAAAAAAATGTGAGTCCAATTTGAAGTCATTTAAATGTCTAATTATCTGACATGGTGTAGCAATGAGATATTTAGATATTAAAATGGCAAAATGTACACTCATGAATAAAATTGTAGGTGCAAATTTGTGCCTGCAATTATTTCTACTTACAACACTGCAGAGTCAAAAAGGAGGCCAGATTAAAGCAGAACTGAAAATCAAACCCCAAAAATCCTTGTGAAACTTGCATAATCAAATATTTTTTTATTGAGAGTCTAAACAAGAAAGAAGAGAAAAACAATAATGGCTCTTGCGAGTCTAAGCTTAGTTATTTGTGAGATTATATGTCTTCAGCTATTCATAATTTAAAGGTCTGAGTTAATCCCTGGTTTATTTCCAGTGATTTGACTAAAAGAACAGGAGTACTTGTGGCACCTTAGAGACTAACAAATTTATTAGAGCATAAGCTTTCGTGGACTACAGCCCACTTCTTCGGATGCATATAGAATGGAACATATATTGAGGAGATATATATACACACATACAGAGAGCATGAACAGGTGGGAGTTGTCTTACCAACTCTGAGAGGCCAATTAAGTAAGAGAAAAAAAAAACTTTTGAAGTGATAATCAAGCTAGCCCAGTACAGACAGGTTGATAAGAAGTGTGAGAATACTTACAAGGGGAGATAGATTCAGTGTTTGTAATGGCTCAGCCATTCCCAGTCCTTATTCAATCCTTTTTTGATTGTGTCTAGTTTGCATATCAATTCTAGCTCAGCAGTCTCTCGTTGGAGTCTGTTTTTGAAGTTTTTCTGTTGTAATATAGCCACCCGCAGGTCTGTCACTGAATGACCAGACAGGTTAAAGTGTTCTCCCACTGGTTTTTGAGTATTATGATTCCTGATGTCAGATTTGTGTCCATTAATTCTTTTGCGTAGAGACTGTCCGGTTTGGCCAATGTACATGGCAGAGGGGCATTGCTGGCACATGATGGCATATATCACATTGGTAGATGTGCAGGTGAACGAGCCCCTGATGGTATGGCTGATGTGATTAGGTCCTATGATGATGTCACTTGAATAGATATGTGGACAGAGTTGACATCGGGGTTTGTTACAAGGATAGGTTCCTGGGTTAGTGGTTTTGTTCAGTGATGTGTGGTTGCTGGTGAGTATTTGCTTTAGGTCGGGGGGTTGTCTTTAAGCGAGGACAGCTCTGCCTCCCAAGATCTGTGAGAGTAAAGGATCATCTTTCAGGATAGGTTGTAGATCTCTGATGATGCGCTGGAGAGGTTTTAGTTGGGGGCTGAAGGTGACAGCTAGTGGTGTTCTGTTATTTTCTTTGTTGGGCCTGTCTTGTAGGAGGTGACTTCTGGGTACTCGTCTGGCTCTGTCAATCTGTTTTTTCACTTCAGCAGGTGGGTATTGTAGTTTTAAGAATGCTTGATAGAGATCTTGTAGGTGCTTGTCTCTATCTGAGGGATTGGAGCAAATGCGGTTATATCTTAGAGCTTGGCTGTAGACAATGGATCGTGTGGTGTGTCCTGGATGGAAGCTGGAGGCATGTAGGTAAGTGTAGCGGTCAGTAGGTTTCCGGTATAGGGTGGTATTTATGTGACCATCGCTTATTAGCACAGTAGTGTCCAGGAAATGGACCGCTTGTGTGGATTGATCTAGGCTGAGGTTGATGGTGGGATGGAAATTATTGAAATCATGGTGAAATTCCTCAAGGGCTTCTTTTCCATGGGTCCAGATGATGAAGATGTCATCAATGTAGCGCAAGTAGAGTAGGGGCGTTAGGGGACGAGAGCTAAGGAAGCGTTGTTCTAAGTCAGCCATAAAAATGTTGGCATATTGTGGGGCCATGCGGGTACCCATAGCAGTGCCGCTGACTTGAAGGTATATATTGTCCCCAAATGTGAAATAGTTGTGGGTGAGGACAAAATCACAAAGTTCAGCCACCAGGTTAGCTGTGACATTATCAGGGATACTGTTCCTGATAGCTTGTAGTCCATCTTTGTGTGGAATATTGGTGTAGAGGGCTTCTACGTCCATAGTGGCCAGGATGGTGTTTTCTGGAAGATCACCGATGGATTTGACTGTTTAACATCTACCTTAATGTCCAAAATGTGAAACAGCTTATTTGTTTTCTTATAAATAGGTATGTGTGTATGTAAGCAATGACACTATGGGAGGTGTATTTATCAGTCAGTTACTCTGTCTACACTAATCTCTTTTTTCTAAAATTTCCAGCTCTTGCTGCACTGGTGGTAGCAATGGTTGGAGCACTAGTGTAGGTGGGGCTTACATGCTTGCTGATGTTTTTACAACCAAAGATTCCAGACGTGCTCGGGATAGGGTTAGAAGTAATCGTGATTAAAAACTTTGCTTCGCAGTCTATACTAGCGCTGCTGCTATTGTTACAGTTAGTGGAGCTGCACCAGTGATGGTGCAATTGTGAGCATTTTCTCAAAAAAGTACAGTAGACAAGGCCTAAGGGCTAGATTAGGCAAGCCTTCAGAACTTGGAACTCCCACTGACTTCATTTAAAAGCCAATGGAAGTTCCATGGACTGAGAGCTTGAGAATTGGGGCTTAAGAAGATAAAAATATTTTTAATAGGGCTGTCGAGCGATTAAAAAAATTAATCTCCATTAATCGCGCTGTTAAACAATAATAGAATACCATTTATTTAAATATTTTTGATGTTTTCTACATTTTCAAATATATTTATTTCAATTATAACACCGAATACAAAGTGTACAGTGCTCACTTTATATTTATTTTTTATTACAAATATTTGCACTGTAAAAAACAAAAGAAATAGTGTTTTTCAATTCACCTAATACAAGTACTGTAGTGCAATCTCTTTATCGTGAAAGTGGAACTTACAAATGTAGAATTATGTACAAAAAAACCTTACATTCAAAAATAAAACAATGTAAAACTTTAGAGCCTTCAAGTCCAATCAGTCCCACTTCTTGTTCAGCCAATCGTTCAGACCAACAAATTGGTTTACATTTGCAGAAGATAATGCTACCTGCTTCTTGTTTACAATGTCACCTGAAAGTGAGAACAGGTGTTTGCATGGCACTATTGTAGCTGGCGTCGCAAGATATTTACATGCCAGATGTGCTAAAGATTCATATGTCCCTTCATCTTCAACCACCATTCCAGAGGACATGTGACCATGCTGATGATGGATTCTGCTCGATAACGATCCAAAGCAGTGTGGACCAATGCATATGCATTTTCATCATCTGAGTCAGATGACACCAACAGAAGGTTGATTATCTTTTTTGATGGTATGGGTTCTGTAGTTTCTGCATCAGAGTTTTGCTCTTTAAAGACTTCTGAAAGTATGCTCCACACCTCGTCCCTCTCAGATTTTGGAAGGAACTTCAGATTCTTGAAGCTTGGGTCGAGTGCTGTAGCTATCTTTAGAAATTTCACATTGGTATCTTCTTTGCATTTTGTCAAATTTGCAGTGAAAGTGTTCTTAAAACGAACAATATGTGCTGGGTTATCATCTGAGACTGTTATAACATGAAATATAAGGCAGAATGTGGGTAAAATAGAGCAGGAGACATACAATTCTCCCCCAAGGAGTTCAGTTACAAATGTAATTAACACATTATTTTTTTAACAAGTGTCATCAGCATGGAAGCCTGTCCTGGACAGGGCTGGCTCCAGCATTTTTGCCGCCCCAAGCGGCACACAAAAAAAAAAAAAAGCCGCGATCAGCGGCACTTCGGTGGCAGCTCTACCACCGCCGCTTCATTCTTTGGCGGCAATTCAGCAGCAGGTCCTTCCCTCCGAGAGGGACTGAGGGACCCGCCGCCGAATTGCCGCCGAAGAGCCATATGTGCTGCCCCTTTCCGTTGGCTGCCCCAAGCACCTGCTTGTTGCACTGGTGCCTGAGCCGGCCCTGCCTCTGGAATGATGGCTGAAGCATGAAGAGGCATATGTCTACACTGCCATGTTTTTTCACACATTTGAGTGAGAAAGTTTCAGCACTGTAAAGTGGCGGTGTAGACAAGGCCTTAGCTTCCTAGAGGTGATCCATCCAGGTCAGGGTGAGGCAATGTGATAAAGATTGCTGCCAGCTGTGCTGCAGTTGTCCTGTGGATAAATAGAGGAACTCAATCTCCAATGCGGTCTACTAAATTCAAACAAAAGTTTTTATTCATTCTTTTTTTTCAAAGTTCTCTCCCCCCTATTGCATATGTAGCTAAGGAGCAGAGTAATGAAGAGACAAACAGGTAGTACTGGTGACATGGGTTGGAAGCCTCACCTGCCAGTGTAATTGTTGATTTCACCCAAGCCACCAAAAAATTACACTTAATATCGCTAAATAATTATGTTCCATTCTAAGACTTTTAGCAGCTGGCATAATGTAATGAGAATGTCATTAGGAAACCTGATCAAATTTACTCTTTTCTTCCTTTTCATTTCTGTTTGGTGTTTTGTTCTACCTAGGAACCTCAAATTGACAGTTTTTCAGAGACTGGCTACAAACCGGACCACATTAGAGGGAATTTGGAATTCCGCAATGTTTACTTCAATTATCCATCTAGGCAAGATGTAAAGGTACTGGAAATTAAGCTCACATACATTCCAAATTAAAGATAAATTGATCATTTAGTGACAGGGAAACATCACTATAAACAAATTTTCAAAAGGTGGAGTTAGCAAAAGCCTCCCTCTTTAGCTTGTACTGCTAACTTGTGTGAAAACCACAAACTGCCTTGTCTTCGCTAGGATTTTACCTCAGGTTAGCTAACTTAAGTTAAGAAATCACTTAGTTTGCCTAGTGAAAACAGACCCAGAGTGGCTTTGCACAAAAGTTAAAGAATCTGTTGCTATTATAAACCCAATCCCATCTTCTAATAAATGTATATCAAGAAAATATATTTATTTTAGCCCAGTAAGAATGATGGTATAATGAACTCCACAAGTATCCATGGTACAAGTCTGTTAACATTTGTTTAAATACAATATATCTTCATTAGGTAATGGCAGTTTCTGTTAAATTTAATTACTTCCTTCCTATGGCATTACAGTGGAGCTCTCTTATAATTAAGCATTATTAGCTTCTATTTCCGGCCTAAAAAAGTACTAAAATTGTTTTTCAGTGTAACATGAAAATGCCCAAGTGGCAGATCTCCATATGTTCATCTCACCATAGGTTTTCAGAGCTCTCTTCATTCCCTGACAGTAGTGCTAACAGCTACAAGGACCCTTCTGTGTAGACCATGATTCCATTTCCAGTCAGGAGTAGGGCAGTACTGTAAAACTGGAAGCCAGGGTAGGGATTCTTCTTTTCCTCTTCCACCACAGAGTTTAATGGCATCTTCCCTGTTCTGCCTCTCTGGGTGAGCAGAGGAGGTAGGAAAAATTAAATCCCCATGGAATGCAGCACTTCACACCAACTTTAGCTGTGAAATGCTGCATTCAAAAGGGATTAGTACAAGAAAACCTGTTTATAGTGAAGTGAAACTCTACTAAAGTGAAGAAACTCCACTCAAAGGTCATGTCTTCATTAGGGAATCCTACAAAAAAATCATCTCTTCATTGGCGAGTATTTTTCTGTAAAGTCCCCTAGTGTTGGCATGCACGAAAGCTTTATCTACATTTGGGACATTTTCAAAGATTTGGCACCATTGTGAATACTTGTTCAGATCCACAGGTGACAGCAAAGTTGGGAGCCCAACTGTATAAGAGCTGCTGGCATTTTAAGCACTGTATTATCTAGAAATGTTCAGAACAGGTCTAATCAACATTGTACATAAGATGCTAGCATCCCATCTACATAATGGCTCCCAACTTTGCTATCACTAGTAGAGCAATATTAATAATGATAAGAAATTATTGCAAAGTTTCCCTATCATTGGTCAAGACTTTGGCCACATCTACACTACCAACTTTCATGGTCATAATTCACTATCAGTGGTACATTATGGCTATCAATTTTGCCAGTATAGACAAGTGTAAAAATTCCAATATGAATGAGTACAACTGTAGGGAATTCAAGGCAAGAAAAGAGGCTTTTGCATCACAGCAAAATAAACATATTTTGATATGTCTGCATTCACCATATATGGGTTCTACTGCAATTAGTTCACCCACCAGGTTGCATGGTAAATGCTCATAAAAAGGGTGTAGCTAATAAATGAGGATGCTACTACATAAAGACAGAATGTAGTATGTATATGTGGCAATGGTTCAGTAGAAAACACAAAGTGAGCCCTGGTGTAAATAGCAACTATATTGTGCAATGTACTCATACTGAACCAAGTTCTGCTGAAAATTTGGAAAAATTCCACTGAAGTCACTGGACTTTCTCCAGATTTATATGGTGTAAGGAAGAGCAGAAATTGACCCATTATGTTTTTGTTAATTTTTTTCATTATTATTTTCTTATGTAGGTATTGAAAGGCTTGAATCTGAAGGTTAATTGTGGCCAGACAGTAGCCTTGGTTGGTAGCAGTGGCTGTGGGAAAAGTACAACTGTTCAACTGATCCAGAGATTTTATGATCCAGAGAAGGGCATGGTAAGACATCTGAACTGAACTGAATGCTTTATACATCAGATTACTGTAATGTTTAGCAGTGGCCTCACTGCTGATGTTTAGATGGCAAAATACAAATGTCTTCCTAAATAATATAGGTAATCTTGGTTTGTATCCTTGATTGGGACACTTACATCCATGTTTTAATTTTCTTTACATTTAGATTACTGTTGATGGGCAGGATATTAAGACCCTAAATTTAAGATATCTGAGGGAGATTATTGGTGTGGTGAATCAGGAGCCTGTGCTATTCGCTACTACTATTGCAGAAAACATCCGCTATGGCCGTGAAGATGTCACTATGGAAGAGATTGAAAAAGCTGTCAAGGAAGCCAATGCCTATGACTTTATCATGAAACTGCCTGATGTAAGCAAGTCAACTCTGTTGTCAAATTCTTCTCTATTAAACATTGTAATACCAAATAGCTCCTTAAGAGGAGTTTCCATAACTCAGAAGTTAGAGTGAGCTAACTCCATAATTGCCAATTCCAACCTTCCCAGGGCTTTTTCACATCTTGCTTGAAAGATGATAGAATCAACGTAATTTTAAATCTGCAAGTCATGGTTTGATGAGTACTTTGCAGAGACGGTTTAGACCAGCAGTTCTCAGACTGTGGGTCAGGACCCAAAGTGGGTTGCAATCCTGTTTTAATGGGGTTACCAGGGTTGGCTTAGACTTGCTGGGATCCAGGGTCAAAACGTGAGCCCCACTGCGCAGGGCTGAAGCCGAAGCCAGAGAGCTTCAGCCCTGGGTGGCAGGGCTCAGCTTACAGGCCCCTTGTCTGGGGCTGAATCCCTTGGGATTCAGTTTTGACACACACACACTGTGCCTGGGGCGGCAGGACTCGGGCAGGCTCAGGCTTCAGTCCCCACTCCTGGGGTCACGTAGTAATTTTTGTTCTCAGAAGGGGGTCGCGGTGGAATGAAGTTTGAGAACCCCTGCTTTAGACTGAAAAATATCAGAATCCTGCAAACACAAAAAATAGGAAGATAAAATCATATGACCTGCTTATGATACAGTCTCCTTGGCTGTGCTTTGGTAAAAGGAAAATATTTTGTGGGCATTGCAGATTGAGCACATCTCTGTCTTTATACTGACTTTCATTGGTATTACACATTAAAATAAAGATGTCATTGAGAGATCTGAAAACCTATCTTAATACCTTTGCAGAAGTTTGAAACCATGGTTGGAGAAAGAGGGGCACAACTGAGTGGAGGTCAGAAACAGAGAATAGCTATTGCACGAGCCCTGGTTCGCAATCCCAAGATTCTTCTGCTCGATGAGGCAACTTCAGCTTTGGACACTGAAAGTGAATCAGTTGTGCAAAGAGCACTGGATAAGGTCTGTATAACTTTAAAACAAAAACTATGGTGGTTTAATCTTTAAACTTTTCAAATTTTGTGTGAGCTAAACTTTCTGAGGTAAATTTTAATTTATATATAATTTATATTTATTTGCCATTGATTTGAGGGTAAATTGAAATGCTTTTAAAATAAATACATTTAAAAACACAATTTGAAATTCCAACTCACCAGCAATATATTTAGCTAAATGGCTTCACTAAGGGTTACATTTACTTAATCATTTTGACATTTTTGAAAATTTTACCCTAATTGTTTAAGGCAGTTGGCTACATGGATCTTTGCCTATCTTGTATTCTTTGTTGTCTGTATTGTGCATGTGCCCATGTTTACAATATAGTTCATCTTATTACTCAACCAGTAGCAACCACATCCTTGAGACTTCTTTCCCCATCTTTTCTCGGTCTCATTATGTGAGTATGCATATTACCTTATGGGTAAGCATGACTGTATGTACAGTACATACTTCAGAAATGAGGTTCCATTAGCCTCTACTTGGTCTTTCTGGTGTGTCTGACAAAGGGACTGGGGTAGGCTGGGAAACATCTGTCTAGCTGATGATTTGGACCGGATATATGTACACCCAGCCCTTTAGCAGTTGCACCATGTGCTTCTTGGCAATATTATGCAATCCAGGATTCTATCACATGCCTTTTCTGGCACATATATCAGTATGACTCCTGGTCTATCCAGACATTTGCATCTCCTCTTTGAGACACTGAAGATTTTTCAGAGAAGGATCTGCTGTTGTGTGAGGCATGGGGGAGAGAGTGTTATAATTTACCTCTGAAAGATTTGCCATGAGCCAGGCGTTCATGGAGTAAATGCCATCAGCTACAATAGAAATTGAATCCCCATCAGTCCCCTACTTGATTAAGTTGGATTGAGGGGTGTTTGACAGGATAAGAATTATGTGATTCCCCTAAATTGCTAGCGCAATAATCATGCTCTTGATATTCATCATGTGCCTCTATGAGTCAGGATACCTCCAAGTGCTGCTCCTGGAGCAACATAGCTCTACTCCACCCCACCAATGCAGGGCTGTGCCTTAGAGGCAAAATTGAGCCCTTTTGAAATTTATAATTTTATCCAAATTCCCCAATATTCACAAAGTGACTCTGCTCCCTGAAGCCTTTTCCCACCGTGCACTGTCAGGAACCTCTCTTCCAGCTCGTAACTCCTCCTAGAAGTGATTGGGTTGATGGAAGCATGTTGTTTGGAGAGCATTCGTTTGTCCAAACTGTGAATCTGGATCCCCACAAATCTTAACAGAGGGCCTTCCGTCAGTGTATCTGATTGTACATTTTTTGATGATATTTCATACAGGCTGCTCTGGGGCCAGAAGCCTGGGCTTCCAGGGTCCTTGGCTCCTGTCTGGGCAATCCTGCCATGGGAGGGCTTCCATGCTCCCTGCCATGGAGTTGGGAGCTCGGCAGTCCAAAAATCTGGAATCTGGAAATCTTTTGGGGTCTCAGACTTCTACTCTCACTGTCATGGAATTGGGAGCCTACAGGTCCTAGAACTCTGGGGCAGCCCTGCCATGCAGACTGCCTGGGGACCGCTGAGGTTTACAGACCCCTCAGCTAGCATATTGCCCAACTCCAGACTCAGGTCTAGAGAAGGGGGACTCCTCCTTCCGGTCCCCCTCAAAGATCTGCTCAGTTTATAGTTTCTGCTTTTGCAGAGAGAACATTCTGGCTCTTTTATACTTATACTTAATTTTCTTCTGTTAGGGTTTGCTTCTAACTTACATTAGTCTTCTTAGATAGCTTGAAATTGTCAAGTTATCAGTGTCATATTATTTTTTCATAAAATACTAACTCCTCCAATCCTTAATTTGTGGTTGGGAGTGGATTTCAACATCAGAGCAACAGTATTCTCTTCACATACAGCTAAAACAAGCTATTCCTAGATTGGGAGTAACAGATTGTTTCAATCCTTAAAATTATGTAACAATATTAAATTTTCAGATCTAGGTGCTGTTCTTCCCAGAACAGACCACATGTTACTATTGGCATCTTCAGTGTCTCTTCAGAAAGGAACTTAATAAACAGTCAAACTGGAAGTATATTGGTGTTCAGTGAAGAATTTAAACTGAATAGCTTGGAGCCTCTAGCTGGACTATAAGATGCTTGTATCAGTTTATTCCAGAATTTAGTGTTAAAATTGACATTTAAAACCTTCTCTCATCTGATTTTTAAACTAGCTAACTCAGGCATTTGACAGATAATTTGTGAGAATAAGACAACTCCAAAATCAGGTGGGTAAAGGAAGTAACTTTATAGAGAAAATTTTAGAGAATTACAGGTGTAGCTTTTACTTAGCTTGAGTAAGGGTTGCAAAATCAGGGCTTTAGAATTCATTTAGTTAATGTTTGTAAAGTGCTTTGAAGTAGAACTGTAGGAAAATGCAGGTTTTCCTTTCCCTGGAAACCTCAACATTTCAAAATTACTTTCTGTTTTGAATTGGAACAAAAAGTTGAAACATAAAAATTCCAACATGTTTTGAATTGGCAATGTTGATACAGAAAGTTTAGATATTTTTGATCAAAAAGGAATATTTTGAAATATTGAAACAAGATTGTTTCTTATCTACATTTGAAATAAAATAATAAATTTTGAAATGCTTAAATTGCTTTTTGTATCAGTTCACCTATTCAGAAAATTGAAATTTGACAAAGCCATAATTTACAATGGGAAAATTTCAGTCAAAATATTTCAACTGGCTCTACACTGAAGATGAAAAATCTATATGTACATGTAGTCATTAAATCTACTTTTGTGCCATTTCTAGGCTAGAGAAGGCCGCACCACCATTGTAATAGCTCATCGTTTGTCTACAGTCCGAAATGCAGATCTTATAGCTGCATTTGAAGATGGAGTCATCACAGAACAAGGGACCCATCATGAACTGATGAAAACAAACGGAATTTACTGCAAACTTGTTAACATGCAGGTAATTTTCCTGTAACCTGTCTTCTAAGTATCATCATGTTCTGTGTTGCTGATTTTATATTTGATTTTATCAATCAGAGCCCCAACCTCACAACATTTTGTCAACAATGAAACTGTAGAGGAAAGAGTAGGAAGTGTTGCTTGAGACAGAAGAGCATTAAATTGCAGAACTGGGAAAGCTCAAAAAAAATATGCACAGGATCAGTGCAAATAAATGGAAATGAGTAAGGGAATTTTGAGGCCAAAAGTCCTAAGAATATTGGATTAGAGATAACAAAAATTAAATGAGGAAAAGTAAAGACAAATTATATCCAGTTCTAGCTCTGAAAAATACTCTGAATCCTTAGCCATCTATTGAACTTACCCATGCCTCTGGTGAATCTGGTTCCAGAAATTTCTTTTAAATCTGGTCCATCTTCATCATCCTCTTTATCTCTTAAGTCCAGAATTTTCACAGAGTTCTGCACTAGTTTGGAGATTTTGCTTCCCCTCTTCAGTATTTGGAAGTATGCTCACTGAGAACTCACTTCTGCCAACTTTACTCACAATGAGCCTGATTCTCATTTACATTAAGGCTCTTCTACACCACTCTGACAATGGAAATGGTCTTAATATGGGTGTAACTGGTTTACACCCATTTAAAGTCTCCTTTATATTACAGGCTTTGTCTACACTACCTCGCTTTTAGCGACACCGCTGTGCCGCTACAGCCGTGCTGCTAAAAGGTGCTCAATGTAGCTGCTGTTTGTCAGCAGGAGAAAGTTCTCCTGCCGACAAAAAACTTCCTGCCAACAAAGCGCTGTTCACACTGATGCTTTTCGTCAGTAAAACTTTTGTCATTCAGCGTGTGTGTTTTTTTAAACACACCTGAATGACAAAAGTTTTCCAACAAAGTTCCAATGTAGACAAAGCCTAAGAGAACAATGTAATGGAACTCAATGCAAACAAGAAACAAGCTCAATAAACAGCACTTTATTCAACAAATTGTCTTATTTTATTCTTGAGGGGTTAGATTCTACTCAGCATGAGTAAGAATGGCAGAACCAGGCTATGAACCCAGAGAGGATCTTCAGAAATACAGTTAATCTGTTTTATAACCACTAGAGTACCATATATCATTCAGACCTGATAATTATTCCATTTAGTTAGTAGTGGTTTTGGCTATTCTTGAGTTTAATCATTTGGAAGTTCAAGATATTATATTAATAAATTATTTTCTTAGCATGCTATTGTACCCCATTTCAGACAATAGGAACTGAAGTTCAGTCAGAAGAAGAAGCTGAAAACACCACCAAAGTGGCACTGAAAGAATCAATAGGAAATGGCTTGAGAAGGAGATCGACTCGAAAAAGCATCAAAAAGTCAGAAATACAGGATGATAGCCTTGATGTGAAAACTGTTCAACCTGTATGTGTCTTTGCTGGAAATATTTTTTTTTATTATGCTGCATCTAGTATCCTTTGTTTCCTTAGTGGGACAGTAATACTCAGATAAAAGTGATTGTCTCACCTAATGCATAAGAAAATGCCAAGTTTGAAGAGAGCTCACTCAGTCTGGGATAGGAGAAGAGGGAGGCTCTTGCTTAAGGGAAAATAACAATAAATGTTAATATAATGTGCAAACATGGCATACAAAGAGTGGATCAAAATCTGATAATATGATAAAAACAAATAAGGATGCTTGTTAACGAGTTAGTCTATAGAAGTACTGAGAGATCTGAGTGGATGTGGGGGGCAAAATATTTGGAACAAGTATGTAAATTCTGAATCACATTTTGATCTGGTCATATTCATAACCTCTTTGGCTTTGCTAAACATGAACATTCATACAACAAACTGAGGCTTTGGTTTGTTTAAAAGTTTATGGAAAAAATTTAGGTCTATAGCTCATGAAAAGAAATTGGCTAAATTATGAAACAGAATTACATGAAGCAGTCTATATAGGTTATATCAAATAGTCATGGAGCAGAAACAAAACCATGTAATCATTCACACAGTTCACCTAATAAATTCTGAATATCATATAATTGAATTCATACTTGCTACAAACACTTTGCGATCTGTAGGCTGACTTGTTTGCATAACAAACATTAGTAAAAATGATGATCTAATTGTGGATAATAAAAACAAATTGTTCATAATGAATAATCCAGTCAGATCCACCTAATACCATCAAATGCACTGGCAAAAACAAATAAAGTGGTCCTAACCCTGCACCTTTTATCTGTGCAACCTCGCTGAAGACAATAGGAATTTTGTGTGTAAGCCCTGCAGGATAAGTTTCAAAATGTGATTGTCAGAATTAATATACACTTGTTCTAATAACACATTTATCTTTTTCTGTCTCTTATTTCAGGTATTAATATTGTGTACCGAGTAACAGACAGAATTACTGCATATAATTCATGAGTTGTGTTATTAAAAAGCAAATAGTTTTGGGTACCCAGGAATAGAAGCTGGGAGTATGTAATTGACTATTCACATGCCTTCTTCCTCACACCCCTGATGTGTTACATAATTGTTCTAATGAGATTCATATATTCTAGGATGAAAATGTGCCTCCAGTTTCATTTCTGAAAGTTATGAAGATGAACAAAACAGAATGGCCTTACTTTGTAGTTGGAACTTTTTCTGCAATTATCAATGGAGCTTTACAACCTGCATTTGCAATAATATTTTCAGAAATTATAGGGGTAAGTTCATACAAAATATACAATAAACTATCACCCACTTTTAACTTTGACTTTGAGTCCCACCTACACTTAAGTTTCCATCTATCTTAAATAATTAAAAAAAAAACCAAGAGAAAAATGCAGAAAATACATGCCACGTAAGCAGAACTATATTTAAAAACTAGGTTCATAGTTTTCAATAAGGTACCTGTGGGGCTTGAAAGGATACTGCTAAGGTATTGTTCAGAATTTAACTCATTTTGTTAATTCGCTGTTGAGTTTAATAAATGCCTGGAAACTTAACATAGAAATCTATTTTATAAAAAGTTGTGTCTAAGCCACAAATGCATGTCTGGTGAAAGTCATCACTGTGCAAAGTGCCCAAACAAGGTTTATGGACCATTTAAGCCCTGTTTCTTTCTTTCTTGGTCATTATTAACATAGAAGAACTGAAAAAAAAACCATTCAAATGACAGACGTTTATCCTTATGAACATTATCTTAATAAATTCACATGTCCACACAAGTTTAATAAATTGTATTCATAACAGTTTCCACATTTCTCCCCTACCAGTTTCACCTTTAAGCTATAAAGAATCAAGGGGGTCTCAGACAGTGACAAAAAGAATATTATGCTAATGAGTTAAGTGGTGCCCGGACCTTGTGCAGCTGTCACTTTCACCCATTGTTTGTTAATGGAGGGTTGCTGATTCTGAGTGGTTATTTTGGAAAGTAGAGGTGAATAATTAGTTTGGAAGAAATCTAAAGAATTAGATGAAATTTGCAAACATCTAAGAAAAAAATCTTGGTCCAACATCAAATTTACTTGTTATCCCTTTAATCACGTTTAATACATATATTTAGATTGTACATGGGTATGCAGGGGCGTTGGAACAATATTTATAATGGGAGGTGCTGAAAGCAGAAACCCTATATTTGGTTGTTATTACTACTTCAAGTCAGAGGGTGCTGTCACACCCCCAGTACTCCTAGTTCAAGCCCTCTATGGGTATGTGTAAATACAGCAATGTAATATGGGAAGATTTGTACGTAATTTAATTAAATAAAATGAACTTTGAATTCTCTTTAATAGGTTTTTGCAGATCCAGACAAGACAGTTGTAAGAAACAAGTCCAACTTGTATTCACTGCTATTTTTAGCACTTGGGATCATTTCTTTGGTTACTTTTTTCCTTCAGGTAGGTTTTATTATTTTGCCCTTAATATAATTGTTCACCTTATTTTAAAAACTAGATATAAGGATATTAAGCATTCAATGTATTTGAATCACATAATAAGGGAGAAAAATAATTGATAGTACACTTTTAGTACCAAGTGGACTTAAAGAGCATATGGAGAAGGTTATATTGTGCACTTAATTTAAGACTATATAGAAATAAATTCCTCAGATATTAATCTAACAAAATTACATTACAATACTTTTTTTTCCACCACAGGATGCTTCCCTCATTGTAATGAGTTTAAACTCTTTTGGCCACATTTTCAAAAATAGTCTCTAAACTTCCACATGCAAAATTGTGCACACACCCATTTTCCCACATGCAGAATCACATATTTTTGTCTGGAAACTGTCATGTTCATGTACAAGTCAGACAACCGTGTGTGTGTGTGTACCTGATTTGCACAAACATCTTTATTCAGGTGCAACATAGACTTCCATCACTGCTACCAGCTTTGTCAAATCACTTGTCCACTTCCACACATCCACCATTGCACCTTCTTCCAGGCTGCACCTTACACATGCAGTGCCTTTTCTAAAAGGATCTGCACGGCCTCTACTCCCTTTTTTTCAAATCCAATCTCAAGTCTCACTCTTCTGTGACACCTGCAAGGAAGGAGAGGTTGGGGGTGGCCTTTGTAAGAGGGTGCAGCTGGGCCCCACTGGCTTAAGAACATAAGAACATAAGAACGGCCGTACTGGGGCACACCAAAGGTCCATCTAGCCCAGTATCCTGTCTACCAACAGTGGCCAATGCCAGGTGCCCCAGAGGGAGTGAACCTAACAGGTAATGATCAAGTGATCTCTCTCCTGCCATCCATCTCCACCTTCTGACAAACAGAGTCTAGGGACACCATTCCTTACCCATCCTGGCTAATAGACATTAATGGACTTAACCTCCATGAATTTATCCATTTCTCTTTTAAACACTGTTATAGTCCTAGCCTTCACAACCTCCTCAGGTAAGGAGTTCCACAAGTTGACTGTGCGCTGTGTGAAGAAGAACTTCCTTTTATTTGTTTTAAACCTGCTGCCTATTAGTTTCATTTGGTGACCCCTAGTTCTTGTATTATGGGAATAAGTAAATAACTTTTCCTTATCTACTTTCTCCACATCACTCATAATTTTACATACCTCTATCACAGGGGTCGGCAACCTTTCAGAAGTGGTGTGCCGAGTCTTCATTTATTCACTCTAATTTAAGGTTTCGCGTGCCGGTAATACATTTTAACGTTTTTAGAAGGTCTCTTTCTATAAGTCTTTAATATATAACTAAACTATTGTTGTATGTAAAGTAAATAAGGTTTTTAAAATGTTTAAGAAGCTTCATTTAAAATTAAATTAAAATGCAGAGCCCCCCGGACCAGTGTCCAGGACCCAGGCAGAGTGAGTGCCACTGAAAATAAGCTCGTGTGCCGCCTTCGGCACGTGTGTCATAGGTTGCCTACCCCTGCTCTATCATATCCCCGCTTAGACTCCTCTTTTCAAGATGAAAAGTCCTAGCCTCTTTAATCTCTCCTCATATGGGATCCTCTCCAAACCCCTAATCATTTTAGTTGCCCTTCTCTGAACCTTTTCTAGTGCCAGTATATCTTTTTTGAGATGAGGAGACCACATCTGTACGCAGTATTCAAGATGTGGGCGTACCATCGATTTATATAAGGGCAATAATATATTCTCAGTCTTATTCTCTATCCCCTTTTTAATGATTCCTAACATCCTGTTTGCTTTTTTGACCGCCTCTGCACACTGCGTGGACATCTTCAGAGAATTATCCACGATGATTCCAAGATCTTTTTCCTGATTTGTTGTAGCTAAATTAGCCCCCATCATATTGTATGTACAGTTGGGGTTATTTTTTCCAATGTGCATTACTTTACATTTATCCACATTAAATTTCATTTGCCATTTTGTTGCCCAATCACTTAGTTTTGTGAGATCTTTTTGAAGTTCTTCACAGTCTGCTTTGGTCTTAACTATCTTGAGCAGTTTAGTATCATCTGCAAACTTTGCCACCTCACTTTTTACCCCTTTCTCCGGATCATTTATGAATAAGTTGAATAGGATTGGTCTTAGGACTGACCCTTGGGGAACTCCACTAATTTACCCCTCTCCATTCTGAGAATTTACCATTAATTCCTACCCTTTGTTCCCTGTCTTTTAACCAGTTCTCAATCCATGAAAGGACCTTCCCTTTTATCCCATGACAACTTAATTTACGTAAGAGCCTTTGGTGAGGGACCTTGTCAAAGGCTTTCTGGAAATCTAAGTACACTATGTCCACTGGATCCCCCTTGTCCACATGTTTGCTGACTCCTTCAAAGAACTCTAATAGATTAGGAAAACACGATTTCCCTTTAGAGAAACCATGTTGACTTTTACCCAACAATTTATGTTTTTCTATGTGTCTGACAATTTTATTCTTTACTATTGTTTCGACTAATTTGCCCGGTACCGACGTTAGACTTACCGGTCTGTAATTGCCGGGATCACCTCTAGAGCTCTTTTTAAATATTGGCGTTACATTAGCTATCTTCCAGTCATTGGGTACAGAAGCCGATTTAAAGGACAGGTTACAAACCCTAGTTAATAGTTCCGCAATTTCACATTTGAGTTCTTTCAGAACTCTTGGGTGAATGCCATCTGGTCCCGGTGACTTGTTAATGTTAAGTTTATCAATTAATTCCAAAACCTGCTCTTGTGACATTTCAATCTGACAGTTCCTCAGATTTGTCACCTACAAAAGCCGGCTCAGGTTTGGGAATCTCCCTAACATCCTCAGCCATGAAGACTGAAGCAAAGAATTCGTTTAGTTTCTCCGTGATGACTTTATCTTCTTTAAGCGCTCCTTTTCTATCTCTATCATCGAGGGGCCCCACTGGTTGTCTAGCAGACTTCCTGCTTCTGATGTACTTAAAAAACATTTTGTTATTACTTTTTGAGTTTTTGGCTAGCCGTTCTTCAAACTCCTCTTTGGCTTTTCTTATTACATTTTTACACTTAATTTGGCAGTGTTTATGCTCCTTTCTATTTACCTCGCTAGGATTTGACTTCCACTTTTTAAAGGAAGTCTTTTTATCTCTTACTGCTTCTTTTACATGGCTCTTTTTTAGTTTTTTTACCGTGTTTCTTAATTTGGGGTATACATTTAAGTTGGGCCTCTATTATGGTGTCTTTAAAAAGCGCCCATGTAGCTTGCAGGGATTTCACTTTAGTCACTGTACCTTTTAATTTCTGTTTAACTAACCCTCTCATTTTTGCATAGTTCCCCTTTTTGAAATTAAATGCCACAGTGTTGGGCTGTTGAGATGTTCTTCCCACGACAGGGATGTTAAATGTTATTATATTATGGTCAGTATTTCCAACTGGTCCTGTTATTATTACCTCTTGGACCAGCTCCTGCGCTCCCCTCAGGACTAAATCTAGAGTTGCCTCTCCCCTTGTGGGTTCCCGTACCAGCTGCTCCAAGAAGCAGTCATTTAAAGTATCGAGAAATTTTGTCTCTGCATTTTGTCCTGAGGTGACATGTTCCCAGTCAATATGGGGATAATTGAAATCCCCCTACATTTTCAAAACATGATGCTAAAGTTTCACCTACAAAGTATCTGCACACATCTTAACACGTATATGTTTATAAAACATGTATTTGCATGCACAAGCAGGTATCTGTTGGTACAATTGCCCATTTTGTTTATAAAAATGTCTCTTTATATATGGATGCAGCATAGAGCCCGAGTCTTGAAAATTTAACTGTATGTGTGTGTATATATAATAGGTTTGACCTGCAATAGAAGTTATTATTTTTATAAATTTGGGGATGATGTTATAAATTAAACATATGAAGGGTAGAAGTGTATTGTGATATGGCACTCCCAAACTAGTGAGAAGAAATTAATACAAAGATGTATCCATTTCATAAGATGTTTATACAGTATGCATGCTAAGATATACATTTAAATGTGTCCAGTTACTTTTTTTTTAAAGTCACATAATTGTGGTAATTTTTTGACTTCATTACTGTATAATTTCCAACAATTAAAACTAGAAAAATAAATTTGTTCACTATAAAAGTGCCATAGTAATTTTGCTTTATATCCAGGGCCGGCTCCAGGCACCAGCTTAACAAGCAGGTGCTTGGGGCGGCCAAGGGAGAGGGACGGCACGTGCGGCAATTCTGGGGCGGCAGGTCCCTCACTCCCTCTGGGAGTGAGGGACCTGCCACTGAACTGCTGCCGCCGATCACGGCTTTTTTTTTTTTTGCTTGGGGCGGCAGAAATGCTGGAGCCGGCTCTGTTTATATCATATAGAGGAACTGATATATAGTTGTGTCCAGGTTTTATATTGAAATATTATAAAATTTCTCCGCTGTAGAAATGTTTTCAGTAGATTCTGAGAACAAATATTTGCAGTAGATGTGTAGAGCTGTTTCCCGGCTGCAGTTGTAGAAAGTGTGGTAATAAGCAAAAATATGACAATAATGCTACTGACAAAAGTTAATGTCATGACAGAAAAAGTGGCAATAACATGTTTCCCCATCATTTTCATTGTCATGGTCCTATTTATCACCTACTTCCTATGACATTACACTGATTCATGCTTGTGACTAAAAATAAGTTTAGCTGATTACCAAGCGCTGAAGCACTGTTGATGTGTTAGGACTAGATGGCTTAAGTGACTTGTAATGGGAGCACTGAGAGTGAAATCCTGACTCCACTGAAGTTGATGGGAACTTTGACATTGACTTCAATGGGCCAGGATTTCACTCTGAGCCTTTTACCTTGAAGTCACTGACCCATGTAGTTGTGATAGAAAATTGGTCCCTGAAGCACATTAGTGGAGCAATGTAGGAAAATGTGCCTTTGCTTTACACTTTTTATTTAGAAATGAAGGACTTCAATCCCTGTGCTCTAAATCTGCTATCCCTCACAAGTAGTAACTGTCTTTTCAAAGTTTTTTAAATTGTTTATAGCTAAAATATTGTGTAATCTATACAATGTTTTTGCCTTTGTAGATACAGATATTTGTGTGCTTATCTGATAACGTCAAAATAGTTGTAATTATGTAATAACCATTCTGTTTCTTCTCAAAGGGTTTCACGTTTGGCAAAGCTGGAGAGATCCTTACAATGAGGCTTCGATTCATGGCATTTAAAGCAATGCTTAGACAGGTAAAATTAATATGTATTTAGCTTTCCAGAGTTTTATATATCCTTGTTTGTTTAGGTGTTTAAAATACCTTAAAGTTTCAAGTCATACTCCATACACTCCTCTTATAATCCAAATTGAATTCAATTATCTTTTGCAGCCCTAATTTTTCATTTGTTTTATTTTGTGGTTTATGGAAAGTAAACTATAGTTTTTCAGATCCTAGTAAACATGTTTCATGTCATTCTGTAGGACATCAGCTGGTTTGATGACCCTAAAAACAGCACTGGAGCATTAACTACAAGACTTGCTAATGATGCCTCACAAGTGAAAGGAGTATGTAATATATATTCTTTTATCAGGGGGTAGCTATGCATCCGAAGAAGTGAGGTTTTTACTCACGAAAGCTTATGCCCAAATAAATCTGTTAGTCTTTAAGGTGCCACCAGACTCCTTGTTGTTTTTATATATTCTTTTGGCATTTTTCATATTTGGGTTGTCATATAGTAATGTTGCACTATGGATTTTATTTGCTTTATGGCAATCCTAATTTTGGTGACAATTGAAAACTATTATTTATTGAAAGGTTTTGGATGTCACACCAATGTATTTTATAATGATAGAGAACATGATATATATTTACAATATAATATTCTAGTGAACTATTAGTGCTTATAGTCTTATTACTGTTCAGTGCTGTTATCTCGCCTATGAATCCAATTAACTATGAATTTATTTATTCGGGGAGTCTGTTCAAAGTTATCAGTCTAATCTCATTAGGTATGTATGTAGCACCTATGACCACAGTATCTAAGGTTCCAAGCCAGCAAAACATTTAAGGTTGTGCTTGACTTTAAGGATTTTAGTAGTCAGTAATTTCAGTGGGCCTACTCACACACTTAAAAGTTAAGCACATATTTAAGTGTTTTGCTGTACTGGGATCTAAGTGATGAAAAAATAGTTAGTTCAAACCCCCCCTCCATCAGTTAGGCAATCGCATATTCCGACATGTTCCTGGCAGATTTGAAGTTATAGTTGTAAATGCAAAAATATGAGTTTTATAAACTCCCTGTTCAGCTTTTTTAGTGGAGTCTATAAATTACTATTTAGAATCTGAAGTGATCATATGGAAACTAGAGAGAGAGATGGATCATCAGCAGAAGAAGGTGATCTAGATGATGGAGTGAGCTTCCAAAGGATATGCAGAAACTCCAACTTTGGAGACATGTAGAACTAAACTAGATAATACTCTGGGGAATAATCCTGGTTTCTAGAGATGGTCTAGTTCAAAAGTATTTTTCATGTCTAATTTCTATGTTATTGCTTTATGCAAAATTATGGAATACAGTTGTTTTATTTGGGTTTTGTTGTTCCAGGCTACAGGTGCCAGACTGGCTTTAATTACCCAAAACATAGCTAACCTTGGAACTGGAATTATTATATCATTGGTCTATGGCTGGCAGCTGACTCTTTTGATTTTAGCTGTTGTGCCAGTCATTGCCATAGCAGGAATAGTTGAAATGAAAATGTTATCTGGACATGCAAAAAAGGATAAAGAAGAACTGGAAGTTGCAGGAAAGGTGGGTTCCAGTGAAGTTCATCTCTCTTTTTATATTCTACTGTACAGTCATGTTCAACAGGGCTTAGTAATGGATCAAGAATATATTCTTTCTTAGGGAAGTTGAACTCTGCATTGTTGTATTCTATTCTTTTTATATGTTGATGTATCTGCTAGATATGGAGCTCAAAACTGAAAACATCTACTATTAATTGATATTATTTACATTGTGGTAACACCTAGAATATGCTAAGCTCTTAGGATCACATACCTCTTCTTTCTTTTCTTTATTTTTTGTCCTTCCCTTCTTTCTTTTCTAGCATCTTTTGCTTTTTTGGTTTCATCTCTCTTCAGCTTGGCACACATCTCCCCTTTCTTCCATAATACCTCTGTCTGTGTGAAACTGTATGTACATCTTCACCAACGAAGAAGCAAGAATGCATGATAGTGACAGTGTAATTAATACCACGCACAAGTTCCTTTTTTCATTCTTTCCTTTCCTGGGTGGAAAAGGAAAATAAAAATTGAAGAAACGGTTGAAAAAAATTTTTGAAAGGAAAAGTTGAAAGAGGTGGGAGTCACTTCATTCCAAAACTCCTTTAGGAACAGGGCATCCATTCTATCACTTCTCTGTTCTTAACCTCTTACAAGTTTGAGGATCCTAACTTTGCACCCAAAGGATAGCTCTCTGGGTATGCCTACACTTTAAATTTGGGATGTGATTCCCAGCTTGAGGAAACATATTTGCACTAGCTCTGATTGAGCTAGCATGCTAAAAATAGAGTGTAGCCATGGCAGTATGAGCAGTGGGAGGGGTTAGCCATCCCGAATGCATGCCAAGTGTCTGTGACAGGCATGCAGTTGGGCAGCTAGCCCCTCCTGCTGCTGACACTGCTGTGGCTACACTCTATTTTTAGTGTGTTAGCTCAATCAGAGCTAGCATTAGTATGTTTCCTTGAGCTGCTCAAAGTGTAGAAATACCCTTTGTGAGCACTTCTGTCAGTGTCAACATGTATCTTAGCATGTTTCATAGCCTGGCTATGTCCTGCCTCTTCTATGCTCCCCTTCCTACCATCCTACTGTGATCACACAGAGTTGAAAAGGAGATGACTTCAGCTAAAGGCTCTGGATATAAGAAGTCTTGTTCATAGTTTCTCTCTTTCCTTGCTTCATGTCATATTTATAGGAAAGCTGCTCAGAGTGGGTTTCTTTCCTTCCAAGCCAACCAGAAAATGTTCTTATGGGTTCTCCAAAGTTACCTGTAGGCTTTTTCACATAAACAAAAAGATAAATCTCCTTTTACTTTCAATGACAGGATTTTTGTCGTACATTTCTCTAAAGTGGTTTCTCGACAAGGTCAGATAGCCAAACAGTTAATATTTCCTGGAATATTGTTAATATTGTTTCCTGAAACTTGTTAAGGGTATTCATCTGTTAACCTTCCTCCAGAGACATTTTAAAAAATAGCTGAGAGGATTCAAGTCATCCCTGCTACCTATCTTATATTTACAAGAAATAATAATACTTTGCACTTCTATAGCAACTTCCTTCTGAGGCTTTACAAGAACTTTACAAACTAACACGTTATGTCTCACAGTACTTCTTCGAGGTAAGTAACTATCACCATTGTACAGGAAAGGAAACTGGCAGAGAACTGAGGTGACTTACCCAATGTCACAAAAGTGACTGGTAGAGCTAGCGACAAAACATAGTTCACGTGAACCCCAAGCCTATGTTTTAACCATTAATTTTTTAGCCATATGTGGCTTTCACTTACATTTTTCCTTGTTCACAAGAGAGTTGTTCTTGCAGCCAGTAGACAAATCTGTTACATTATTTTCTACCTTGTGCATTGTCAAAAGAATTGTTAAAGGCCGCCGGGGGGGGGGCAAGTGGGGCAATTTGCCCCAGGCCCCGCAGGGGTCCCCCACGAGAATATAGTATTCCATAGTATTTTTTATGGAAGGGGCCCCCGAAATTGCTTCGCCCCAGGCCCATTGAATCCTCTGGGATTTGTTAGCTAAGTTCTAATTGGAGATTCTTGACCTTGAGGCATAAAAAGGTGTGTATTTCAACTGCACCTTTGCTACAACTACAATGCACCTCAGCTGAGTCCAGGTTACTGGTGATAATGTGTAACGCCAATGGACTCCAGTCATTGTCAGCTGGGATCAAACCTGAGACCTTTAGTGCTTAATGCATGAGTCTCTACTGCATACGCTAAAAGACACATCTATCTTAGCCAAAGCTGTAGCAGTCTGATCAATCTCTAGCTGGTCTAGCTGCCACCAGAGGGGCACAAAGTGCCACACCAAGCAGGCATGGATTACATCCTTCCCCTAGCTGAAGAAGTGTGTCACGAGCTTCAGAGACTTCCCAGTTGATATCCCAAATGAACCACCACTTGTAACACCACTCTACTGGCCACTCCGCTCAGGATGTCTTGAGGTCCCATCTAACACATCTTTCAGTGATTTCAGCTCTCAGTGATTTCAGCTGTTGGTAGGGGAGCCTCACTGCTAGTGCAGGCTGGGCAGTTTCTCTCATCAGAGACTGTCCCATAGCAGATCTAATGCTTAGACCTGGTTTTCAGTGATTTCAGCTCTATTGATCTGCAACAAAAGACTCTCAATTGAGTCTTAATCAGCTCTGTCATTACACAATGAAGAGGTGGGGGGGTCAAATGGTGTCTAGGACCCTTAGGCAGAGCCCACACCACTATGTACAAAAACCTGACCACACCCTCTCTCATCTCTACCAGGCTTTGACACCCCCGGCTTATCAAGTGCAGTTCATTTGAGGATGAACCCCTCAATCAGGGCATGCCAAGCACAGTTCTGCTGCCCTTGATTCACACAACAAGGATAACAAACCTTTATTACCCCTGCACCCAATAACAAAGTGACTTGCAATTCAACACCCGCCAAAAGTGGTCATTTGTGCAAAGCAGCTCCATCCTGCTGCTCACCTACACAAGTGCTGGAGGAACCAACTAGGGGCAAAGCTTTTCTTGACCTGCTGCTCACAAACAGGGAAGAACTAGTAGGGGAAGCAAAAGTGGATGGGAACCTGGGAGGCAGTGACCATGAGATGGTCGAGTTCAGGATCCTGACACAAGGAAGAAAGGAGAGCAGCAGAATACGGACCCTGGACTTCAGAAAAGCAGACTTTGACTCCCTCAGGGAACAGATGGGCAGGATCCCCTGGGAGAATAACATGAAGGGCAAAGGGGTCCAGGAGAGCTGGCTGTATTTTAAAGAATCCTTATTGAGGTTGCAGGAACAAACCATCCTGATGTGTAGAAAGAATAGTAAATATGTCAGGCGACCAGCTTGGCTAAACAGTGAAATCCTTGCTGATCTTAAACGCAAAAAAGAAGCTTACAAGAAGTGGAAGATTGGACAAATGACCAGGGAGGAGTATAAAAATATTGCTCATGCGTGCAGGAGTGAAATCAGGAAGGCCAAATCACACTTGGAGTTGCAGTTAGCAAGAGATGTTAAGAGTAACAAGAAGGGTTTCTTCAGGTATGTTAGCAACAAGAAAAAAATCAAGGAAAGTGTGGGCCCCTTACTGAATGAGGGAGGCAACCTAGTGACCGAGGATGTAGAAAAAGCTAATATACTCAATGATTTTTTTGCCTCTGTCTTCACGCACAAGGTCAGCTCCCAGACTGCTGCACTGGGCAGCACAGTATGGGGAGAAGGTGACCAGCCCTCTGTGGAGAAAGAAGTGGTTCGGGACTATTTAGAAAAACTGGACGAGCACAAGTCCATGGGGCCGGATGCGCTGCATCCGAGGGTGCTAAAGGAGTTGGCAGATGTGATTGCAGAGCCATTGGCCATTATCTTTGAAAACTCATGGCGATCGGGGGAGGTCCCAGATGACTGGAAAAAGGCTAATGTAGTGCCCATCTTTAAAAAAGGGAAGAAGGAGGATCCAGGGAACTACAGGCCAGTCAGCCTCACCTCAATCCCTGGAAAAATCATGGAGCAGGTCCTCAAGGAAATAATTATGAAACATTTAGAGGAGAGGAAAGTGATCAGGAACAGTCAGCATGGATTCACGAAGGGGAAGTCGTGCCTGACTAACCTAATTGCCTTCTATGATGAGATAACTGGCTCTGTGGATGAGGGGAAAGCAGTGGATGTGTTATTCCTTGACTTTAGCAAAGCTTTTGATACGGTCTCCCACAGTATTCTTGCCGCCAAGTTAAAGAAGTATGGGCTCGATGAATGGACTGTAAGGTGGATAGAAAGCTGGCTAGATCGTCGGGCTCAACGGGTAGTGATCAATGGCTCCATGTCTAGTTGGCAGCCGGTTTCAAGCGGAGTGCCCCAAGGGTCGGTCCTGGGGCCGGTTTTGTTTAATATCTTTATTAATGATCTGGAGGATGGTGTGGACTGCACTCTCAGCAAGTTTGCAGATGACACTAAACTAGGAGGCGTGGTAGATACACTAGAGGGTAGGGATCGGATACAGAGGGACCTAGACAAATTAGAGGATTGGGCCGAAAAAAACCTGATGAGGTTCAACAAGGACAAGTGCAGAGTCCTGCACTTAGGACGGAAGAATCCCATGCACCGCTACAGACTAGGGACCGAATGGCTAGGTAGCAGTTCTGCAGAAAAGGACCTAGGGGTCACAGTGGACGAGAAGCTGGATATGAGTCAACAGTGTGCTCTTGTTGCCAAGAAGGCTAACGGCATTTTGGGCTGTATAAGTAGGGGCATTGCCAGCAGATCGAGGGACGTGATCGTTCCCCTTTATTCGACATTGGTGAGGCCTCATCTGGAATACTGTGTCCAGTTTTGGGCCCCACACTACAAGAAGGATGTGGAAAAATTGGAAAGAGTCCAGCGGAGGGCAACAAAAATGATTAGGGGTCTGGAGCACATGACTTATGAGGAGAGGCTGAGGGAACTGGGATTGTTTAGTCTCCAGAAGAGAAGAATGAGGGGGGATTTGATAGCAGCCTTCAACTACCTGAAGGGGGGTTCCAAAGAGGATGGAGCTCGGCTGTTCTCAGTGGTGGCAGATGACAGAACAAGGAGCAATGGTCTCAAGTTGCAGTGGGGGAGGTCCAGGTTGGATATCAGGAAAAACTATTTCACTAGGAGGGTGGTGAAACACTGGAATGCGTTACCTAGGGAGGTGGTGGAGTCTCCTTCCTTGGAGGTTTTTAAGGCCCGGCTTGACAAAGCCCTGGCTGGGATGATTTAGCTGGGAATTGGTCCTGCTTTGAGCAGGGGGTTGGACTAGATGACCTCTTGAGGTCCCTTCCAACTCTGATATTCTATGATTCTATTCTATGATTCTATGAGTGGATGAGTCCATGCAAACAAGGTCCGCTCCTAGAGTCCTCTTCTCCAGCTCATCACTAGATGTCAGGGGAGAGCTCATTCAGACCCTGCTTACAAATGCATAAACCACAAAGAAAACTAAGAACCAAAGATGAGTTTACAGGGTTGGCAGTTAGAAAAATATATATATATTTACTTCTAAATTTGACCTGGAGTCTTTGAAAGACAAACCTCCATTCATGCATTTTTAGAGTGACTTTTCAGAGCAGCCCTTCAAAGGGGTGCAAATTTCCTGTAGGCCCTATGGGAACTTCATGTTTTTCTTTGCATAGGAGCCTGATATTGGACTGGGCTGCCTAATTTTTGTTATTATAGATATGAGCCTGTTGTGTAACACTTTCAGTATCTAGCCCTTACTTTTAAACTATTTGTCACTACATATTCTTATATCTAGTTGATCTAGGCAATTATTCTGCTTTTGTTTAGGGAAAAAAAGACTCCAATGAGGGAATGTGCCAGCTAAACTGTAGCTTTTATCCTCTATTGTCTTATCCAGCTGAAGGATGAAAGTTAAATACACTCATTTCAGTTATCTTTTGTTTAGTGTAGGAGGCCTATGATTTGTGAGCCCTGAAGACTTCAGTGGCTTACTAAGCATTTGTCACTGTTAAAATAAGCTAATTTGATGAGTGAGCAATTATACAGATTTAAATAAGAATAAATTTAATTAAAAAGGAAATGTACTTTTGATTACATGATTGCATAATACAGAAGCAATTCAAACGAGCCTCACTGATTATTCAGAAATTACAGTTTTTGTTTTATGAAATTAGTTTTCCTCTGCATAATAGTAATTTTTAATTAATCACACATCCAAATAATTGCACGTTAACTTCAGTGTTCAGGAATAACTGTGGAAGAAGCAGGAGTTCTGGAAATACAGAGCCGAATTAGTTGCTGTGGGGTTTCACCCTCAACTATTTGACTTTTAACTCTTGCTAATTCCCTTTTCTGTTTGTTACTTTCTTTCCTAATTCTGAATACTTCTGCTACTTTTTTCCCAGGCTACTTTGTAGCATGATCTATCTTCACAGCAGAGTGTGTGTGTGTGTGTGGGGGGGGGGCGTAAATCTTAACTAAAATTTAAAATTAACTATTAGTATGTCATACTACAAAAAAAGCTAACAGAATGTTAGGAATATAATGTAATATAATGTTAACAGAATGTTAGGAATATAAATCCATGGTATGCCCGTGTCTTGAATGCTGCATGCAGATGTGGTCGTCCCATCTCAAAAACATATCTTGGCATTGGAAAAAGTACAGAAAAGGGCAACAAAAATTATTAGAGGTATAGAACAACTTCCATCTGAGGAGAGATTAATAAAACTGGGACTTTTCAGCTTGGAAAAGAGATGAGTTGGGGAGATATGATACCGTTGGGGAGATATGATGACTGGTGTGGAAAAAGTAAATAAGGAAGTGTTATTTACTCCTTCTCATAACACAAGAAATAAGTGTCACCAAATGAAATTAGTAGGCAGTAGGTTTAAAACAAACAAAAGGAAATATTTCTTCAGACAACACACAATCAACCTGTGGAATGCTTTGCCAGAGAATGTTGTGAAGGCCAAGACTATAACAGGGTTCAAAAAAGAACTAGATAAGTTCATGGAGGATAGGTCCATCAGTGGCTATTAGCCAGGATGGGCAGGGATGGTGTCCCTAGTCTCGGTTTGCCAGAAGCTGGGAATGGGCAACAGGGGATGGATCACTTGATGATTACCTGTTTTGTTCATTCCTTCTGAAGCACCTGACGTTGGCCACTCTCAGAAGACAGGATACTGGGCTAGGTGGACCTTTGATCTGACCCATTCTTATATTTTGACTTTGATATAAGAAGTCTTGTTCATATTAAATCATTTCCCTTAATAAACTATGGATTCCTGGTGGGATTTTCAAAAGCATCTAGGGAACTAACCAGCCAAGTCCCCTTTCAATAGATGTTGGGTGCCTAAGTCCTTTAGCCACTTATTTAAATACCACCCCATTCTATTTATTATGGCCTCAAAATAAGATTTTCAAAGGCATAAAGTCAATAGGACTACCATTTGTGCCTTTGAAAATCTTCCATATTTTTTTGAAAGTGAGCAGTAATATTGGATATCCAATTCAGGACACCTTCAATAGGGTTGCTTTTTCAGAAAATTCTGAGCATCCACCTTCTGAAAATCAGGCCGTGTAGAAGTGAGCACAAATACTCACTGGTCACTATTGAAAATTTAATTCTGTGATTTTTATAGCATTTATCCCAAGCTCTTTTTACCAAGTCAGAATTAGAAATTGCAGTTTGATCTTATTTTTCGGTTAATGAGCATATGCTCTCTATTACAGATTGCTACTGAAGCCATAGAAAATATTCGAACTGTTGTTACTTTGACCCAGGAAAGAAAATTTGAATTTCTGTATGGACAAAATTTGCAAGGACCATATAGGTAATAGATATAAACTTTAAAAAAAATCAAACTTACTTTGTTTTAGAATTGAATGTAAATTTTCACTAATAGACTAAAACAATTTATTCTCTGTTGGTGCATCACAAAATCTCCTATATCAAACCCAGTTTTAACAATATGCAATATCTTTTGCTTCAAACAAACACAAGCCATCGTAACTATAGTTGTTTCTGTTCTTTGATTAAATGAGATTTTTCTTTTTACACCCTCTATGGTATTATTGGTATTTGCTATTGCAGTACCTGGTATGTCCTCATCAATTTTACTTCTCTTGAAACTATGTTCTGGAAATTGAGCATTTCATTTAGCAATTCTTGCAACCAGGATTCCTGTTTTTTGTGTGTCTGTGTGCACTTCTGCATTGTATACTGAGGCAAAGCTCTTATTAAACCCAATGGAATTTTGCATTAGTAAGGACTGAAGGAGCAAGTTCCAAAATTGTATAGTAGTTTCAATAGTAGACCACTGAGCAGTTAAGCTATTTCATCAGCCTAACAATACAGGCAATATAAAGCATCATATCATGTTTGACATAAAAGTTTGGTTGGGGCTCAAGGCAAAACAAAGAAGAGTATATTGCTCTACTGGGATTAGTTTTGCTCCCTGCAGAATTAGGACTTGTTAATAATTTCTTTTTTTGTACAATTTCAAAAATATGTTGTTTAATTAAAGCCTTGAAACTTGTAATCATACCACAGATTGTAAAATAATTTTAACACAATAGTGTTCAGACTCTATAGGGTAGGACAACAATTGCTCCTGTCAGATGTGTTTGGGATCACAGCTATAGTGATTTCTTCCCCTAGCCCCACCTTTTGATTTATTCTTGCAGGCACATGGGATCCTAAAACATACAAGAATACTGTTGTTTTAGGACCCAGTCCTGCAGGAGGTTGGGGAATGACCTCATCCCAAAGTACTGATGTCATAACTATAAAAGGAAGGGTGTAACAGCTGTCCTGTGTACAGTACTATAAAATCCCTCCTGGCCAGAGACTCCAAAATCCTTTTCCCTGTAAAGGGTTAAGAAGCTCAGGTAACCTGGCTGGCATCTGACCCAAAGGACCAATAAGGGGACAAGATACTTTCAAATCTTGGTGGGGGGAAGGCTTTTGTTTGTGCTCTTTGTTTGGGAGTCGTTCGCTTTTGGGACTGAGAGGGACCAGACATCAATCCAGGTTCTCCACATCTTTCTAAACAAGTCTCTCCTATTTCAAAATTGTAAGTAAATAGCCAGGCAAGGCGTCTTAGTTTTACTTCATTTTCTCAACTTGTAAATGTACCTTTTACTAGAGTGTTTATCTTTGTTTGCTATACTTTGAACCTGAGGCTAGAGGGAGGTCCTCTGAGCTCTTTAAGTTTGATTACCCTGTAAAGTTATTTTCCATGCTGATTTTACAGAGATGATTTTTACCTTTTTCTTTAATTAAAAACCTTCTTTTTAAGAACCTGATTGATTTTTCCTTGTTTTAGATCCAAGGGAGTTGGATCTGTAGTCACCAGGAGTTGGTGGGAGGAAGGAGAGGGGATGGTTAATTTCTCCTTGTTTTAAGATTCAAGGGGTTTGGATCTGTATTCACCAGGGAATTGGTGAAAGGTTTCTCAAGGCTACCCAGGGAAGGGAATTAGCTTTTGAGAATGGTGGCAGCGGACCAGAGCTAAGCTGGTAGTTAAGCTTAGAAGTTTTCATGCAGGCCCCCACATTTGTACCCTAAAGTTCAAAGTGGGGATACAGCCTTGACAACTGAGCACTTGCAATTCCTGCTGAAGTCAATGGAAGTGAAGGGCTCTCAGCATCTTCTCAGGAATAAATACTAAAAGTAAAATACAGTTATGTATATGTTACCTGACAATACTTGTTCTTTGTTACAGAAATTCTGTGAAGAAGGCACATATCTTTGGATTTACTTTTGGCCTTACACAAGCAATTATGTATTTTACCCATGCTGGATGTTTTCGGTTTGGTGCCTATCTAGTAGTAAATGGATACATGGACTTTAAAAGTGTGTTTCTGTAAGTGTCTTTTTGCCATTTCTTTTTTGTCCATACAGGGGAAGGTGTTTTATATATGGGGGATAATAACCTTATGAAGGTAAAACCAGGAGGACTAGAAGAACAATAATACATAGACCATTGTTTGTCTACTTGCTGACCTGCAGCACTGGCCTTCATCTTGAATTAGGATCGATAACTTCTGTTATCTTTCCAAGTCGCAATGTTCCTAATAAGCATGTCAACTAGGGCCTTCATTTAATTATATATGAAATGCTGGTAGACGTTGGTATAGCTCTCAATGTGCTTTGTCTCAAATGTTGTGTACTGGCTTTTAAGGAAGGACTAAATAGAAATAGTGGAGGGAGTATTTTGAATTATGGCTAAAGGTACGTCTGTTCCAGCGGGTAGTAATTGATCTATCGGGGATCAATATATCACGTCTCATCTAGACGCAATATATCGATCCCCGAACACGCTCCCGTCGACTCCGGAACTCCACCAGGGCAAGCAGCGGTAGCAGAGTCGACGGGGGAGCCGCGGCCGTCGATCCCGCGCCGTGAGGACCAGAGGTAAGTCGAAATAAGATATGTCGACTTCAGTTACGCTATTCCTGTAGCTGAAGTTGCGTATCTTACATCGACCTCTCCTCCTAGTGTAGACCAGCCCTAATACTTAACATGTTATAATTCTGGCTTCAATAGACAGCCTTTCTGATGTCTGTTAGTGAAGTGCCTACAGGCCCCAAATGAGATTGGAGCCCTATTGTGCTAAATGCTATACATGGCTAGCTAGAGTCTCAATCAGAGAGTTTGTAGTCAAAATAGAAAGACAAAAAAGGCATGTGAGGAAAAGTATTATTGTATCCCTATTTTACAAATGGGGCACTGAGAGCTCATATGGTGTTGATTCTGCAAGTGCCTGCTCTTGGTTGCTGCAGTGCATACCTACATGCAAGATCAGGGTCTGAGTGACTTGGTGTGACAGGGTGGGACTCACCACCACACTACTGTCTCCTGCTGGTCATCTTGCAGATTGGTACGCCAACTCCCAGTGGTGTCTCGCCCACTGTCACTTCTCCTCCTGGACTCGTGTTGATCCAAGGACCACAGCATCCTTTTCAGGACACAGCCTTCTGGCTGTGCCATACTCTGCGCTCCCCCTTTCCGGGGGCCAGTACTGCAATCCAACTGTCCAGCCACTTCCTCAGTGATCAGGGGCGGGGGACCCAGGCCTGCCCACTCCTCCAGGTCCTGGCCCAGGGACACTGTAGATGGCAGCCACGTGCTGTGTCCCCTCCAACTGCTCGGTACATTTCCCTGGGCTACTTCCCCAGCACCTTCTTCACCCTTACCTCAGAGCCTCTGCATGCCAGATTTAGCAGTCAGCCAGGATCTCTCTCTCACTCCCCTGTCCCTGCCCAGCACTTCTCTGTCCAGGGTTCTAGCTTTCTTCCACCTGCAAAACAGTCAGTTCTCCCTCCTTGAGCTCCAGGGAGCAACTGACCCTGCTCTGCCCTGCAGCTTTTCTTATATTTTCTGATTGACTGCCCCTCATAGCGCCCCCCTCCCATTGGCTGCTTTTCACACAGCCTCCCTAGGGCTTCATTAACCCCTTAAAGGCCAATGTGTGTGTGGGGGGGGAATGCCGCATCAGACACCCTCCCCCTTAAGACCAACTGCCCTGGGCAGGGGAATTACCTTCCCTGCTTCCCCCACAGCTGTGCCTGCAGGACATGCCTCTCCTGCCTCAGGTTTTCTACCAGGAGGAGCAACTTGCCATTCTGCTCCATATCTCTGAATTTCCCTCTGCACCTCTGCATTATTTTGTGCTATCTGCAAGGCCTGCTTGGTGGCTTTCAGTTTCTCCCATAACACCTAGCCCTGGCTCTGCAGGCTCTCCCAGCACCATTTCTCCCAAGGTCTGAGTCCCTACCACAGCTTGTCCTGCTTAAGTGTGGGTTCCCTTGTCTGTCTGGGTCCTCTCCGTTCCAGTCATCTTATCCACCATCTCCCTAGCACCTCCTGCTGGGCATGGGAGATTGCTCCATGCCCAGTCATCACCACCACCTGACCTAGCCTGGTGTGACCCACAGTGCCTAGGGCAGCCCTTACTGGAAATGCCAAGGTCAGGACTTGCTGCAAAAGGGAGAGCAGATACCCACCAGGCTTGGGAGTAACACTGAAGTCAAACTCCCCAACCTGTCACCAACTGTGCTTCTGATTCCCTACACTGGTTATCAAGAAGCAAAACAAGAAATCACACAGCCCCCTTAATTGCATTCCAGTTCTCTGGCTCCCAATCAGCACCTAGGTCCAGTGCAGTGAGAAGTTATTTAAACAACTCTGTTCACATATACAAAATGTTCTTCTGATCCCAAAGGGTCAGCCACGTTATCAGGTCAGTATGGGTTTGGATCTTACCCCAAATACCACACTGCTAGCCAATCCTTTAGTGTCTAAAACTAAAGGTTTATTATAAAGAAAAAAGAAAGAACAAGAAGAGAGATGTTAAATGGTAAAACAGTCACATACATACAAAGACTTCAAAGTCCATCAGTTTCCTAGTAGTACTGGTGAGTTTGCTGGCTTGAAAGTCCCACTGGAATACATCCACAGCTTGGATGGGTCATTCAGTCCTTTGTTCAGAGCTTCGTTTGTAGAAAGGTTACTCCAGAGCTAATAAGCAGGAATGAAGACAAGAAGCAGGACTGAAGACAAAATGGAGAAGATGCAGCTGCCTTTTATAGTCTTTTGCCATGCAGCTTGGTTTCCTTTGTTCCAAACACAAGCTGCCCAGCACATGGTCTGGAAGCCTTAGAGTTCTCTCCATAGGCATGCACCTACATGCCTTGCTGAGTCATAAGGTGTATCCCTTGTCTTCTCTCAATGGGTCAGTTATATAGCCGATGTCCCTTGATGGGCTGTCAAACAGGCTAGGCAGTGCTAATGCCAATCTGTCTGGGTGTGTCACCCAGATGCACAGCACAAGTTTGGAACTACAGACATACCATACATATAACTTACAATACAAAGTATCAGAGGAGTAGCCGTGTTAGTCTGAATCTGTAAAAAGCAACAGAGGGTCCTGTGGCACCTTTAAGACTAACAGAAGTATTGGGAGCGACTTGCATCTGAAGAAGTGAGGTTCTTACCCACGAAAGCTTATGCTCCCAATACTTCTGTTAGTCTTAAAGGTGCCACAGGACCCTCTGTTGCTTTTTACAATACAAAGGTGATACAAACACATAAATGAGATTATCATACCTGGCAAATTACAATATTTGTGTAGATACTTTACACAGTATATGTGGCATAACCTATTACAATTTTACAATATTGGTATTCATAATATCCTAAAGTGTCCCGCAAATTCCATAAAGTGTCTCACCTGGTTCCCAGGCACCCTTTTTCTATCCTGCCTTCTCCTAAGGGGGTAATACCTTCTGATACGGCCCTCCTCATGGCACAGATAAGAAATCCTTTGCTTCCCTTTGGTCAGAGGCCTCCCATGGTCCTTCCATTGCTCAGGCCCTTCCCCTGGGCTAGCCTTGACCTTACCACTCCAGTATGGGCACTCCCTCTGCAGGTACCTCTGTTGCCCAGAGGCCCAACATGCCCATCCCCTCCCTGTTTGCTTCACAGGTAGGAATCTCCCGGGCTGTCACTCTTTCCCACTCTCTGCATAAGGCTTCTCTCTCTCCTATCCCAGTAGGGGCAATCTCTCTTAAAGTGTCCCCTCCACCCACAAGTGTAAGACTGTTCTGCTCGGGCTTCTGGCCTCCTGATCTGGGGCCTCGCTTCTTGCCCCAGGCCCTCTGGCCCCTGCTCCCCTCCTGGAGGATCTTGAGCAAATAACGCTGCTCTTCCATCAACTGCCTCAGGCATTCGTGCAAGTGTCTCTGTGCCTTCCACTGTTGCTGCTGGTTCTCCAGGATCTGGCTCATTAGGGCCTGGATCTCCCTTGGTTACTCATCAACCCCCTTCAGTGGAAGCAGCAACTCTGAAGTCCAGCCTGGGAAGGTACACCTGCCTTCCACCAAAAAGGCCTCCACACATGCAGCTCCTTTGACCTAAGTGTCTCTGCTATAGCCTTTCCCACTTCCCTTGTATCAGGGGTGGCTGTCCAACATTATCTTAGTCTCTCACTCAGTCCCCTCCCCTCAGAGGCGACCATGTGCCTGCATTCTCTACCATGTGTGACAGGGTGGGATTCACCATGCTAGCACCTCCTGCTGGTAATCTTGCAGCTCAGCTCTACAGGTCGGTACGCCGACTCCCAGTGGTGTCTCACCCACCATCACTTCTCCTCCTGGACCCTGGTCACTCTAAAAAACATGGCATCCTCTTCAGAACACGGCCCTCCAGCCATGGCATACTTTGCACTCCCTCCTTCTGGGGGCCAGTATTGCAGTCCAACTTTCCAGCCACTTCCTCAATGGCATGGGTGATGGAGGAACCTGGGCCTGCCCATTACTCCAGGTCCCGGCCCCACTGCATCCCCTCCAACCTCTCAGTACATTTCCCTGGGCAACTTCCCCACAACCCCAGCACCTCTTCACCCTTATCTCAGGGCCTCAATATGCCAGTCAGCCAGGAGCTCTCTCTCACTCCTCTGTTCCTGCCCAGCACGGCTCTGTCCAGAGTGCTAGCTTTCTTCCACCTGCACGGCAGCCAGTCCTCCCTCATTGAGCTCCAGGTAACAACTGACCCTCCTCTGCCCTGCAGCTCTTCTTATATGGGCCTTCCAGGCCCTGATTGTCTGTGCCTCATAGCTCCTATTGGCTGCTTTTCAAACAGCCTCCCTAGGGATCCATTAACCCCTCACAGGCCACTGTGGGGTGGACGCCCCATCACACTTGCCAAGTCACACAAGAGATCTGTGGTAGAGCCCTTAATTGAATCCACATCTGTTGGGTGAAATCCAATGGGAGGTTTGCCAGTTATGGCAGCGGGACCAGCATTTTACCCCTGGAGGTGGATTACAATTAATATGTTGTCTTTTTTGACCTACCCAAGATACCTTTTTTAAGTAAGATAATGAATAGCCTTCTTGTGGTTACTACATTGTTGAATTTGGATATAATTTACAATTACATGTTTCCAAAACATCCCTGTACAACTTGTGGCTGGGATAATTGGCTAACTACTGTTGAAAGTTAATCCCTCTTACATACTCAGATACGCCAAATAGCACCAATTATTAATTTTTAATTATTAATCAAATTTATTATGGTAATGCCTAAGGGCCAACCAAGAATGAGGCCCCATTCTTCTAGGCACTGTATGGACACAGTAGCAGACAGTCCTTGCCCTAAAGAGCTTAGTCTAAATAGATAAGACACAGAGGGTGGGGGAAGAGGTAGAACACACAAGCATGTGAACACTGTAATGGCAGCAATGTCATGTGAATTTCACAATTTTTTGCAGGTTGGGAGGGGAAAGTGTGAATTAGGAGGCAATCAGTTAAATGGAAATTAAAGTGAAGGAAGCTGGGGCATTGAAGAGAGAGCACATGAGAGAGGCTGAGTAGGGGAGAAATGGGCAAATCGGGGAAGTTTGGAGTGAAGCTGAGGTGAAGAGACTGTGAGGGAGGACAAGGGTTGGAGCAGACAGCCAATCAGCACAGAGCAGAGAAAGTCCAGTCAAAGCTACTTCAGCTGCTCCTACTGGCTGGAATCTCTGATTGGTTCCTCCCTGCAGAGAGAGAGAGAGAGAGAGACTCTCTCCCCTGCACAGTTTTAGATCCAGGAGCAGCATGGTGGTGGGGCGGGGTCACTCTAGCTTAGCCCCATTGTACTCCCTCACCCATAGGTAGCAATCCATGTTTTAGCTGTTTCTGCAGATGCTCCTTTTGCCTTCTTCCCAATATCCAGAATCTCACGTAAGTCCTTACCTGCCTCCCTGCTGCTAAAATTTGGGATCCTGCCAAAAGTTAGCAATTGTATTAATAAATAAAGGAAACACTGAGGTTGGAACAGAAGCTTTTTTCTCACTTTATTAAAAGTGGATACATTTACTCATGGTACAAGACTACTCATTACAATGATAGTTAACAACTATTATTATTTTTAACTCTAGCCATCCCCTTCCCAATAGTTTACACCCCTTCCTCCACAACCTCATTATTTGATATGTTTTATTTTCTCTCTTGTCTTGTTCTCGCAGGGTATTTTCAGCTATTGTATTTGGTGCAATGGCACTAGGACAGGCCAGTTCATTTACTCCAGACTATGCCAAAGCCAAGATGTCAGCAGCACACCTGTTCATGCTGTTTGAAAGAGACCCCTTAATAGACAGTTACAGTGATGAAGGACTGAAGCCTGTAAGTTGATCATTGTGTTATGGACAATGTCACCTACTACACTAACTAATGTAACTGAGGTTTTCTTTCCCCACTCACAAGTTAAGTGTTTAGATTAACTGATCCTTGGGACCATTAGCATTGTGTTTCATCCAAAAACTATGAGGGCCAAATTCTGCTTCTGCCTGCTCTTTCCTTGCATTTCTTTGTGGAGAGCCCTCTGCCAGGTCCAGTGAAAATGGGAACAATGCTGCAGAAGCAGCCAATTCCTCTTCTGTGCAGGAGGAGCATATCCATGCATGGACCTTGGCAATATAATCAGGCCCTACATTAACATTGTAAAATGTTTTGGGATTCAATTTATATGCAAGATGCTAATAATAAATATTAGTGTACTATAGGAGCTAAGAAGTAGGTGAATCTAGGTGGGCATCACTCAAAGAGGCAGACAGGATGATAGCAGTTCAGTATATTATTTTTATTGTGGTATTGCACACAAATAAAGATGGCAGGACTTTGCTCCAAGGAACTTACCATCTGACTAACACTTCTAATTTTTAAAATAATAACAACAGTCTAAGAAAATGCTGTTAACACTTACCAGGAATCATAAGTTTGACAGTGAGCATTTGGGTGCATATATGGTAATGATAATTGTACAGTAATTTAATTTGAAAAAAAAACCCTCTAAAGCAGGATTGCTTTGGTACACTGGCCAAGAATATCAGAAGTGGCTATTGTTATACGGTGCTTAACTTGAGACTCTCAAAGGGGCTTGATTTACAGAAAGCATTAGACGAAGCTGGCGACGCAAAATTACCATTATTTTTGAAAATTTGGCCTTATGTTAAAACTGGTGTGAAGCAGAACTAGCAGAATCTCTGTCTTCAAAATAAATTTACACCTTGTGTTAATTTTTGAAACGTCACAAAAAGGACCAGATCCTGGCTGTATTGAAGTTAATGGCAAAACTCCCATTGAAATCAATAGGAACAGGATGGTTCTAGTTCTCTGTGCATTGTTTTATGATCTGTCCAAATTCTCCTAAAAATTGATCAGATGTTACCATTTCAATTATAGGATATATTTGGTGGCAACATAGCATTCAAAGAAGTGATGTTTAACTATCCAACTCGACCAGATGTCCAAGTGCTTCAAGGTTTGAATATTAATGTAGAAAAAGGACAGACACTGGCGCTTGTAGGCAGCAGTGGCTGTGGAAAGAGCACTGTTGTTCAATTGCTTGAGAGATTCTATGATCCTCTTAATGGAGAACTGGTAAGTGATTCCTTGTGAGAACCTGGTTAAATGATAATTTACCTATATTATTCTTGTTAATATAATAAAATTTAATAGGTACTTTTGATATTTTTTTATCCTTTGTGAAGATTAAATGGAGGCACTAGTGGATTTTTAGGGTTCTGTGTATAACCATAGTGAAGATAGGCAGAATGCAAAATTTTCCACACTTCTCCTGTCATTTTGAGTTAAGGGAAGTGATTCATGGATGAAAATTGCTACATGGGCCTGATTCAGAACATACTGAAGTCAGTGAAAAGACTTCTACTGAATTCAGTGGGATTTGGATCGGGCCCTATGATGGCTAATTATTATAAAACTATAAAATGTACTAGAAGCAGATACACTTTTATATATTGTACTAATATAAATGCCCCTCCCTCCTGTATCTTAAAACTATGAGCAGCAGAGAAGTATGAGACCTTTGCTCCTTATTTTTAACGTTAAAGACCAAATTTATGCAATTTAAGGTGCATCCAGACATCATAGTGATGAATATTTCCTAAATGCTTACAATAATCTAGGTTTGAAATGTGTGTAAAGTGCATATAAAACCTCCCCATTACATAATTAACATTTAAAAAGCACGTTCATATCAATTTTTATGACATACCAAATGAAGGTTACTTACTTGTGACCAGAGTTCTTCGAGATGAACTCTGCATATTCCCAGTTTTGGGATGCTCTGACTGGATGCAGCCAGGATGGTGGAACCTTCTAGTAACAGTGACAGTTAGGGCACCCCACCCCTCTTTCCCTTGCCCTTAGTGTTTCAGTGTGTCCTGCGAGCATGGTTATGAAAAGGGGAGTGTCACCTGTTGCTGCCTCAGTTCCCTTCAAATACTAAAGCAAAATACTGATTAATCCTAAAAGTAGGAATCTACAGAAGTGGGAAAGGTTGGTGGGGAGTGTGAATACGTAGAATCTATCTTGAAGAACTCCGGTTACAAGTAAATAACCTTCATTTCCTCTTCAAGTGTCCTCTGCATATTCCTGCTCTGGGGATAGTTTGGCAAGCAGTACTGTAAACTGGAAGGAGGGAGTGGAGTCCTAATTAAACAGCAGTTGGCGCATTGCTCTGCCAAATTGTGCACCAGACTTTGTTGCCACATCCAAAGCATAATGTCTTGTAAAAGTGTGAACTGAATTCCACATACCAGCCTTGCATATCTCAATAAAAGGAATATGTTTAGTGAATGCTGCAGTTGTAGCAACCGCTCTAGTAGAATGCAGAACAGGAGGAGAAAGTGAAGCTCCATTATAACACTTCAATACACAGTCTGACCCATCTGGACAGGCAAAGTGCTGAAATGTCCCAACCCTTAAAAGTACCAGCATATGAGTTAAATACATTCTCTCCAAGTAATATAAGACTGTTCTTATCATATCCAAGGAGTGTACTCTAGATTCCCCTTTACTTGTATGAGATTTAGGGGGGAAAATACAGGTAAATTAATACTTTGATTAACATGAAACTCTGAAACCACTCTGAAAGAATTTAGGGTGTGCTCAAAAAACACTTTATCTTTTTGAAAAGTAGTATAACAGGGTTCTGCCATCAATGCATGTAACTCGTTAATTCTTCTAGCAGACGTGAAGGCTACTATACAAGCTGTCTGTCTAGAAAGATGAATAAAAGAACAGCTCATTTGAGGTTCAAATGGGAGGGACATAAGTTGTGCTAAAACTAAGTTTCAATTCCATGGAGGGGCCAACTCTCATACTGGGGGATAGAAATTCAATACACCTCTTAAACAACGTTTCACCAACTTGTGCGAGAAGATGGATTTTCCATTAGCATGAGTATGGAATGCTGCTGTTGCTGCTAAATGGACTTTAATGGAGGAGAAAGACAACCTCCCCCACCCCGGTTTCTAAGTACAAATATTCCAAAACAAGTTGTATGGAAACTGAGACTGGGTCAACATCCCTATCAGTTGCCAGATAACAAATCTTTTCCATTTGTAACTGTAGCTTCTCCTGGTAGATGCTTTTTCAAGCATTAATAAGAACTTGCTGCACCTCAACAGAGCATGATCTTCCTGAATCTGTTGAAGTCCTATTGCCCACGCTGTTAGATGTAATGACTGATGATCTGGGTACAAACCCTGCCCCCTCTGGACAGTAAGTCTGTTGATAGCAGGAGCATCTTGTATTTACCATTGGATAAATGGAGTAACTCCATGTGTCATTGTTGCCACAGCCTGGCTGGAGCAATTAAAATTATCCTGACCAAATCTGTTTTATTTTCTTTTAAAAAAAAAACTTTGAGGATTAGAGGCAATATCCATCAACACCATTCCCCAATGTAAGAAAAATGCATCCATCAACGATAGACTGTTTCTTGAGCCAAAAGAGGGACATTTTATATGGAATCTGGTGGCAAACAAATCTATGTCTGGAAACCCCCAAAGCCTGAAAAAGTTTGGAATAACTGCGTCTTTTACAGACCATCATGCATCTGAGAGGAGTCCCTGTCCAGACAATCCATGATCTCACTGTTCTTCCGCAATATGCAAAGCAATTGGGTAAATGTTATATAGGATGCACCAGTCCCAAAGCTTTATTGCCTTGTTGCCTAGTGGCGACAATCCAGTTCCTCCTTGTTTGTTCAGATAATATACTGTGGACATGTCATCCATAGTCACCTGAATTACTACATCCTGAATCTGCAGAAGAAATGCTTTGAGAGCCAGATGGACGGCCCTGACAAGTAAGAGGCAGGAGTTTGCATGGAGGAAGGGCTTTGAATTGGACAGTATAACCTTCCTTTACTGTGTCAAAAACCCACCTGTCTGATGTGATAGTTGTCCATACATCATAAAATTGGGATAGATGGTCTCCAAAAATACAGATAGGATTTTCTGAAATTGGTTCAAAGCTCTTGATTATCATGTCAAACCTTTGGCTTGACATTTTGCAGGGAGGATGTGGCCGAGGAATTCTTTGTCGTTATCTGGGATTTGTAGGATTTCTTCCTTTCCTATGATTGAGAGGATGCTTGTTGTAGTTGCTGCTATTGTGATAGTATGGCTGTCTCCTTTGATTAAATTAAGATGAAGAGGAAGAAGGTGAAACATATTGCCTATGATATCTGAACACAGGTTTAGATGTTCTCCCTTAGTAGCCCCAGAGATCTAGCTTAGGAGCAAGGCTCTATCTTCTTCAATATCTCATCAGTTTTTGTACTATATAGTCCACCCCCTTCAAAGGGTAAGTCCTATACTGTAGATCTCATTTCCATAGGAAGAGAAGAAGATCATAACCATGAATGCCTACGTAGAGCTATTGCCAATGCCACAGATCTCAGAGTGGTGTCAGATACATCAAATGATGCCCTAAAGGCATTATGGTCACATTTTGACTTTTTTTGATGAAAGTTGATAACTTTTTCTGAATCTCTCAGAGATGTTTGGTGAAGATTGACATGTTCTCCCTCAGTTGAAACTAATACCTGGCCATCACTGCATGACAGTTTGCCACTTGCATGTTGAAGGAAGCAGAAGAAAACAATTTTCTCCCAAGAGAGTTCAACTTTTTCCTTCTTTATCATAAGGAGTAGAGTGTTGAAGACCTGACCTAGGTTTTTGAAGCATTGCTGCTAGAACAAGAGAATTTCTCAGGTGGAATTTGGTAGAACTTGTCAGCCTTTTTTGAAATTGGTTGGCATGATGCTGGATTAGAGACAAAAGGAATTTTTGCTGATGCCAGAGCCCTTCTACATGGGCAATAAAACTATAGACCCAGACCCAGAATGTCAAAAACTGTATGTGCAGCCTCCTTCAAAGCCACCTAAGGTAATTTTAAAGTGGATGCCATTCTGTCCACTAATTTGTGAAAGTGAATTGCATCGCCTGAAGGAGATGATGCTGGTGTTACTCCCACATTGAGATCAGATGAATCACTTTCTGGTTCCATGAAGTCTTGGAATTCATCCTGTGGAGATCCTTCCTGATATTCCTCTTCCAAGAGGATATCCAGTGCCAAAGAAGAGGAATGTTCCCTAGCTCTAGGATCTGAGTGTTCTGACTGAAGATGATCCAACCAGAAAGACAGATTTTCTGTTATGGTATTCATAAATAGAAGTTGGCTAATATGGCCAAGGCATACAAGGAGGCATAGGCCAGTCTTGTCAGTTTCCCAACCTCCTATCATATCACCAGCTTGATACATAGGATATCCACGAGTATTACTTTGAGGAGGAAGACTTTGCATAGGAAATACTTGCGTCTCTGTTATGAGACTTGTATTCGGCTCAACCACCAATTCTGGATCTGACCCCAAAGCAATCAGTGATATAGCTAATGCAGGGATCTGAAAAATGGAAAGTGGCAAGCCAGTTGGAGTCTTAGATGGTGGGCACATTGATTCAGAAGATCCCCCCACGTTGAGTAACTCATCTCAGTCTCTTATCAGGTTAATATTGCAGTAATACCGGATCCATTAAAACATGCATCTGAATGAAATTTGCGCTGTAACCATGTAGCAGGGTCCCCTTTTGTTCTGCCTCTGCTGCAAACTGCAGCCACTGGGAGCTTCAGGCAGCTGTGCAAATGTAAACAAACTGTCTGGTGGCCCGCCAGCAGATTACCCTGATGGGCTGCGTGATTGCCCACTACTGCTCTAGGTGCTTACAAATTGATAGTTACATAATTTGTTCCAGTATCTTTCCAGGTATCAAAGCCTATATCTTACAAGGATGATTATAATCCTGTGTTTGAAGGGAAATGTCTTCAGACTGGCTATTTTTTATAAAGCATCCAGCCCCAAAACACTCACAATCTAAGAGCTTGACTACATGGGAAAGTCTTGCCAGTTATACCAGTAAAATTGTAGCAGTTTAAATTCAGAACTTAACTTATACCTGTAAAACATTGCTTTGTAGACAAGACCTAAAAGTGTGATTTTACTCAATTCTGCATTGTTTGCTTTGTGTATCACTTTATTTATTTTTTATAAATATTTACAACATTAGAAGGAATAAGGCTCAAGGTTAGAAAGCTAGTCTAAGGAACTGGGATTGGAAGCTTGAATTATCTCCTTTGAGATTTCCTTACGAATAAACTGAAGCCACCAAAATCATTGTATAAAGTATTTTGCAAAGAATTGTTGATATTAGCTATAAGAATGGAAAAGTTAATGTAACATTTTTCGTGTAAGCCAAAGCTTTCCTATCTCTGACATTTAAGTATTCTTTCTTTTTAGCTGCTGGATGGCCAAAATGCAAAGGCATTAAATATCCAATGGCTTAGAGCTCAGATTGGTATTGTCTCACAAGAGCCGATCCTGTTTGACTGCAGTATTGCTGAGAATATTGCATATGGAGATAACAGTAGAGAGGTGTCATCTGAAGAGATTGTAAATGCAGCAAGAGCAGCCAACATACATTCCTTCATTGACTCTCTGCCAAATGTAAGTTAAACCTTTTGTTTCTTACTCAAAACGAAGGGTGACTTACAAAGAAAAATAAAAAGGAGTTATGCCCTTTTATGCTCCTCTGGGATGTAAAGGAACCTAAAGGATTTGTTTTTTCCATGCCTTATTACATTAGAAATTCAAGTCTTCTCTACAACATTTTTTCTGGAAGACTCCATAGGCCAGTGGAAAACTAGGTTTATGAAAACAAGCATGTGAAACGTGATTAATTGAGAGAGATAAATGCTTTTAATTAAAGATTGTTTAAAATATTTTAAAGACTAACAGATTTATTTGGGCATAAGCTTTCGTGGGTAAAAACCTCACTTCTTCAGATGCATAGAGTGAAAGTTACAGATGCAGGCATTATATACTGACACGTGGAGAGCAGGGAGTTACTTCGCAAGTGGAGACCCAGTGTTGACAGGGCCAATTCAATCAGGGTGGATGTAGTCCACTCCCAATAATAGATGAGGAGGTGTCAATTCCAGGAGAGGAAAAGCTGCTTCTGTAATGAGCCAGTCACTCCCAGTCCCTATTCAAGCCCAGATTAATGGTGTTAAATTTGCAAATGAATTTTAGTTCTGCTGTTTTTCTTTGAAGTCTGTTTCTGAAGTTTTTTTGTTCAATGATAGTGACTTTTAAATCTGTAATAGAATGACCAGGGAGATTGAAGTGTTCACTTACTGGCTTATGTATGTTACCATTCCTGATGTCCGATTTGTGTCCATTTATTCTTTTGCGGAGGGTCTGTCCGGTTTGGCCAATGTACATGGCAGAGGGGCATTGCTGGCACATGATGGGATGTTCAGGTAGTATATAACATTAGTGGATGTGCAGGTGAATGAGCCCTTGATGGTGTGGCTGATATGGTTGGGTCCTCTGATGGTGTCGCCAGAGTAGATATGGGGACAGAGTAGGCAACGAGGTTTGTTACAGGGATTGGTTCCTGGGTTAGTGTTTCTGTGGTGTGATGTGTAGTTGCTGGTGAGTATTTGCTTCAGGTTGGGGGGTTGTCTGTAAGCGAGGACTGGCCTGCCTCCCAAGGTCTGTGAGAGTGAGGGATCATTTTCCAGGATAGGTTGTAGATCATGCCTACTCTGTCCCCATATCTACTCTGGCGACACCATCAGAGGACCCAACCACATCAGCCACACCATCAAGGGCTCAATCACCTGCACATCCACTAATGTTATATATGCCATCATGTGCCAGCAATGCCCCTCTGCCATGTACATTGGCCAAACCGGACAGACCCTCCGCAAAAGAATAAATGGACACAAATCGGACATCAGGAATGGTAACATACATAAGCCAGTAAGTGAACACTTCAGTCTCCCTGGTCATTCTATTACAGATTTAAAAGTCACTATCATTGAACAAAAAAACTTCAGAAACAGACTTCAAAGAGAAACAGCAGAACTAAAATTCATTTGCAAATTTAACACCATTAATCTGGGCTTGAATAGGGACTGGGAGTGACTGGCTCATTACAGAAGCAGCTTTTCCTCTCCTGGAATTGACACCTCCTCATCTATTATTGGGAGTGGACTACATCCACCCTGATTGAATTGGCCCTGTCAACACTGGGTCTTCACTTGCGAAGTAACTCCCTGCTCTCCATGTGTCAGTATATAATGGCTGCATCTGTAACTTTCACTCTATGCATCTGAAGAAGTGAGGTTTTTACCCACGAAAGCTTATGCCCAAATAAATCTGTTAGTCTTTAAGGTGCCACCAGACTCCTTGTTGTTTTTGTAAATACAGACTAACACGGCTACCCCCGGATACTTAAAATATTTTGTTTGTTTGTTTTGTTAGCCCCTTGTTATCTAAAACACTTGGTAGAAATTATTTTTGTTAAAGGTTCAGGTAAGAGCTGAGAACATTGCCAGACTGAATCATCCAGCAAATCATATGCAATCCTTACAGTGTAACAAACAAAAGCTAGTGCAGGCTTTGAGGGAGCACCAATCAGTTCATTAGTAAACTGTATGCGTATTTTAAAAACTAACATTTTTGGATGCCCCAAGTCAGATGTGACTGTCAATTAGATATGTACATAATTTAGATTAAAACCATAACATTCTCTTTTTTAAGTTATGATATTCCCTTCAAAGTGAACTCACGAGGGGAAAGATGGTCCAGTGGTTAGGATGCTAGCCTAGGACTTGGGAGACAATAAAGGGGTAGTTCAATTCCTTGACTTGCCACAGACTCCTGTGTGAGCCTCTCAGTTCCCATCTGTAAAATGGGAATAATACACTTTCCTACCTCACAGGAGTGTTGTGAGGATAAATACATTAAAGATTGGGATGTTCAGGTAGTATGGTAATGGAGGTCATATAAGCACCTAAGATGGACAGATGTTTTTGGTCTTCAATAATTGTGGTCATCTGCTTTCAAAGAACTGCTGAAATAAAATAGCCAAGAGTAGAAAGCACATGCTTTATTGGACTCTGTGATTTAAGTCCAAACCCAGGCTAAATTGCTGGTTGGATGCACCTTCTAAACTTGTGTTTATTGTATTTAGAAATATAATACCCGTGTGGGAGACAAAGGAACTCAGCTCTCGGGTGGTCAGAAGCAGCGTATTGCTATTGCTCGAGCTCTTGTACGTCATCCTCAAGTTCTGCTACTGGACGAAGCCACATCTGCTCTAGATACAGAAAGTGAAAAGGTATCTTGTTTTTGTACACAGGGGGAATCTAAAACCATGGCTGTTAATACAACAATTGTGATTACCACTTTGATTTCCATAAATGCCTGTAAAAGTCCAAAGTCTGAAAATCTAGAACTTTTCTACAAATGAGATGCATATATACTGAGGCATTATCTCATTTGTATAAATGACAGCAACTGTCTAAATCTAGATTACCCAAATCCAAATATCTTACTACGAAACTGTCTTCAGTTACTTTTCTATTGCCTACTGATGTCAGAAGAATGCAAAAGGCTAGATCCCCCTTCTTCTTCTTTCTCCCCCGTAAACACACTTGGCTAAATCTCCCTCTCCCCAGGGACTCTGGCATGTCTAGGCCCTCACTCCAGTTAGGGCAGGCTTTCTGCAACAGAGACCCCATCTACAGCAACACTCTGATCAGCACACAACTCTCCTCCAATCATACAGCTGGGCCCTAGAGCTTCATCCCCAACTCTTCTCCCCTATAGAAGAATAGCTAGAGTGACACATTACACTGGGTGTATCTCTATGGCAGTAGGATAGTTGGAGGCAGTACTGTAAAAAACATCTTTATGGTTGGAGTCCTCCAGGATTCTAACCATAGAGTAGTAGGTCTCAGAATTGAGATAGCAGGTTCAAACAGCTGCTCTGGATCTTGGGGCGGATACAAGAAATCAGGAGTCTCCTGTGTGATCTGGGAGACTTGGCAGCTCTGAGAAATATTTCTGGGAAACATATTCTCCAATTTTAAGTCTTGGTTTAGTCAATTTTATTTTTTACTGTACTCTTTGCTTCCCCCTTCCTTCCTCCCCTCCCCCACATGGTCATTTCTGCAAGGAAAGAATCTCATGGCTTTTTGTTTGCTTTCTTCTTTTTGTGCCTTTAGGGTGCACTTGGGTGACATTTTCAAGCTTTTCCCTGCAACCATGACAGCCAGAGACTTGCTTCCTTTTTAAAAATGGAAGCTGAGATCCTCACTTTTCTCCAGGAGCTGGGGCTTTAAGAAAAATACTTATCACAAGACATGCCATAAAGTTATTAAATTTGGCAACACTGGTTCAGTGATTTTTGACGACTTGCTGTTGACAATACTGATATGTGGCCCACTGCTGTCAAAACAGGTTTCTCTGTAGTTTTAAAGTGAACTTAGTGCTCATGAAATACCTTAGAATGACTTCCTTACAACTGCGGCAATACAAGCATTCCACCACTATTTAAAACTGGCCTAAAAGGAACCAGCTCTGTGCCTGTACAATACTTGGTCTTTCTGCTGAGATTGCCAACCAGGTTGCCAGCTGTGATGATTTTGGTGATGTGGACACAGGTCTTTAGCAATTCTCCTGAGATGTTTACCACTTTAGCTCAAATAGGTATCCAACCATTTATCAATATTAAGAGCTCTCACTCATCGTGAACACAAGCTAGATTTAAAACAGGAAGCTAGACATTCATCCCATTACTGTTCCCTGGAGCCATTCAGCCTCATCTCTCTCACTGGTAATTTATAATTTAAATTAAAAGATATCAGATCAGATACCTCACTTACTAACAGCTGGAAGGGGTTTCTATGCATTACTTGACAAATGTATCTTCTGCTTTGGTAATTGAATAGGTTGTCCAAGAAGCACTGGATAAAGCAAGACAAGGTCGCACCTGTATTGTAATAGCTCATCGCCTGTCCACTGTGCAGAATGCTGACAAGATAGTGGTAATCCAGAATGGAAGGGTCGTAGAACAAGGAACACATCAGCAACTCTTGGCTGAAAAAGGCATCTACTATTCTCTAGTTAATGTTCAAGCTGGACCATGAAACGTGAATTAAAAGCAGTGCCAAATTTCTGAAGTGTTATTGTGCAATTGTTTTAATACTTTGCAAAAGACAGTATTAGCAATCAGTCTTAGTACCTTTGTTTTTAGGAAACCCTGTAAAGAGAAGAAGTCCTGTTAAACCCTGGAAAGCCAAGAAACACTGAACCAAACATATATCAATGTCCTCAATTATTTCATAATCTAAACACTTAGGCCTGCAGCTCCAGCCACTAAGAGTTCTTTTACTGGTTCTAGAGTAGCAGCCGTGTTAGTCTGTATCCGCAAAAAGAAGAACAGGAGGACTTGTGGCACCTTAGAGACTAACAAATTTATTAGAGCATAAGCTTTCGTGGGCTGTAGTCCACGAAAGCTTATGCTCTAATAAATTTGTTAGTCTCTAAGGTGCCACAAGTCCTCCTGTTCTTCTTTTTACTGGTTCTGTCACTGTCTTAACCTGTTGTCACAACCTGGCCCCGTTTCCCTCTAGTCTGGATGGATACAAGTTTGTTGTAAATGGATCCAATCCCTAAATCCCATGTGCTTCTAAGCCTCCCTGAGTTTGGGTAGTGACTGATTCGGAGCTAGTAACAGTGATCTCTCGGGCACACTGCCAGGTGCATGTGCCATCCTTCTTGGGAAGGGAGGCACCAGAATCTGGCCACCTAGACCCCAGAACTAGTGCCCCAGCTATGCCAAGGCCAGTGGTTTAGACAGGTTCCCCCAGAGTCCACTTAGTTGTCACAGCTCTGGTTTTCTAGTTATACCCTTCAGGGACAACCTGGCAGCAAAGCAATGAACACAGGCTTAGCAAAGGAATTCTTAACCACAATCACTTTATTGTTAAAGCAAAAGGAAGTTACAGATCTATGGAAATCAACAAACGGTCCTGAATGCAATCCCCCTGGTCCAATCTCACCCTGTCTGGGAATCCTGGTTCTGGTCAGCGTCCTCAGGCAGATACTGTCTTGCCGTCACTCTCTCCAGCAAGTTCTGCTTATAGATGCCAATGGTATGGCCCTTTGTTAGCAAAGCAGCCACCTTTTCAAAATGGCCTCTATCCCATTTCTATCCAGGTGTTTTGGCTTGTGAGGTTCCCAGCTTTGTTCCTCACTCCTCCACTGTGAAGCTGACATAAGCTCTGGTGTAGACACCACTTGGCTGACAGAAGAATTCTTCCATCGACCTTGCTACTGCCCCTTAACGTGGTGGATTTAGTACAGCAATGGAAAAACCCCTTCTGACATTGTAGAAGCATCTATCTACATTACAGCGGCGCTGCAGCTGTGCCACTGTAGCGCTTGAAGTATAGATATTCCCTAGCGTTTACTGTAGAGCACTTAGGAAAATTAGCCATTTAAACAGTAAACTAGTTTCCACTTTAACTATAATTGTGCTACTGCCCCACTATCGTACGGCACCTAGCACAGTGGGTTTTTGATCACAGTTGCGGGCTCTAGGTGCTTTTATATTACTACTGCTTCTAATAATAAACAATCTCTGATGTCTCCAGGAGCTCCCACACTTCTAAGAAGGGTAAACGGTGGTGATTTTAGAATATTTGCTAAGTTAGTTTCATCATCTGTACACAAGATCTCCCCTTTTAGAAAGTCTGGTTGCTATGCGTAAAGCAGTATATCTTTAAACCAATCAACCCGCATGCTATGGGCTTTATTTGTAAGATAAAATGACCAAGTTAATCAAACAAATGTCTTCTTTAAAATACAAAGATAGCTTTAAATCCTGAGAATCTCATCAGAATTTAAACTTAGTGTCAGCTTTAAATGTGCACTTTATTTCTGTGGAGCAGCATTGATGTTTGTAGTTAATTTATCACAAGTATGTCATCCCTTGGAAACTTGCAAGTAACATTCTAGCTTCCTCTCATTATTTTGAGAAAAGGAGCACTCTGAATTTAAAACTATATTTTAAAAGTGTAGCTTCTTCGCCCTTCACCTGAGAAAAACTCCCTATTCATGCATAAACCATTGATTAGAATAATCCCAATGATGAAAATGGAAGATAGACATTAATAACAATTATTTATAACTTGAAGACAGCCTGTTATTCTAATTTCACCTTGGGTCTTCCACAATTGAAAATTAATAAAAACTGTTACCAATGTCCATTTTAAAAACACCATATCCTATTAGCACTGGAACAGTTACTCTCAGGTGCAGAATAAGTGCTCCACTGAAATAAACAAACACATCCAATTACAACATACTCTATCAGCTACCACTAGGAAGTTAATAAAAAATAGCCATTACAAATTCTTCATTTTCCAAAATCCTGGTAGTCTGATATGTTTGTGTTGTTGAGGCACAGTTTAATATTACATAGTTCTACGTTGATAATATGACATAGATTGCAGTGTTAGAGCAAATTCTTAAAAGAAATTTGCATTGTTCCTGCAGTAAATCCCATAAAAATGGACAGGTTTTGCATTAGTTCTGTTAAATGTCCATGCTGAACTATCATTAAGGGTTATACATAGAATTTAACCCCTCCTCGCAACTAGCATTTCATTCAGCAAATGCTATATACAATAATGAACAATATTGAAATGTCACCATCAGCTGTAAAGGTGGGATATAGTCATTAATTGTATGATGTCCTGAAGAACCTGTAACAAGTTCTTACACAGCATTTTTGCATCTGTCACTGGGCATGATTTTCAGACAATGCTGGCCACAGCTGTCCTATCAGTGTAAAAGGTTAATTAATTATTTTAGTTCATGATTAACTAACACACACACACACAAATTGTTGTTGGGCCAGATTTTGAAATGTGGTGTCAAAGTTAGGCACCTACATAAAATTGTCCTGATCAAGCACAAAGAGGTCTCATTGACTTCAGTAGGACATGTACATTCTCCAACACCTATGCACTGTGGGTTTATGTACCTAACTTCAGTCATTTACATTTGTAGTCCAGTGTCCTCCTTCACTGCAACTAGCTTTAAGATTTTGGATATTCTCTCTTATGGACTAGAGCCATAAAAGAAGCAAACAGATACAATGATCTAAGGAAAAAATACAGTTTGTATTTTCAAAATGGAATGGAAATGGTACAAAAATGCATATTCACAGTTATCAAATTTTTCATAAATGGGTTAGCTGTGTTGAATGACTACACCCCAAATTGTGAAATATCAATGCATTATAAATTTAATAAGAACACTTCAGTGATTACATTTGTTTAATTAATACATTTGGCTAGGAAGTATTTATGTCAATACTAGTAATGAAAATAAGCCTGACTTTTTCAGGGTTAATTTTTTATTGCAACGAAGACAAATCTTTTAGCTTTATTACTAAGCTGGGCCAGACCCAGTATGTTGCTTTCCTAAGGCAACTGCAGTATGCATAGCCCCATTTAGGCTCTCATAACCCATTTTACTTTTTTAGATAAATAGATTGATTTAATTGAACATTTTACCTTTAAGCTTGCTATTATGTAACATTTATTTTAAAATACTTGTCACCTTTATCTGTCCTTCCTTCTCCTTCTCTTTATTCCTCTTTTCTGTCATTTGATTGTGTATCCTGGTGCTTCTTTCACTCCTCCTTTTGTTACCCCACTCAAACATACACTGTTTCTGTCTTTCTTTCTATTTCATCTGTCCCACTTTTTATGCATTTTCCTCAAACCATTCCTTTCAACCTCTTTTTCCCTTCTCCCTGCTGTGACCTGCTGTGATAAATAAAGTGGGGGGATAGTTCCCTTTGATGGACACCCAGCCAGCCAGTTAGCTGCAAAATCCCTCTTGGTAGCTGTTCTTTATTTGCTTTACCTGTAAACGGTTAAAAATCCCACAGGTAAAGAAGAAAAAAAAGATGGGCACCTGATCAAAAGAGCCAATGGGAAGGCTAGAACTTTTTAAAATGGGGAAAGAAACTTTCTCTTTGTCTGTTGTTCTCTCTGGACTGCAGGGTAGTAATGCTGTAAGTAGCTTTAAGTCAGGTATGATTACAGATTATCAATTCAAAGCTTGAACCTACTTATATTGAGCCTCAGATATGTAAGTAAAATTAGGGAATGTCTAAAAAGATGTGATTAGGGTTATTTGTTTTATTTCTTATTGGCTTATGGATCTACTCTGTGCTAATCCCAGATGCTTTTGTTTGCTTGTAATCTTTAAACTGAACCCCCAAGAAAGCTATTTTGGGTGCTTAATTTTTGGAATTGCTCTTTTAAAATCTAGCAAATGCCTAAGTTCCAGATGTATTTTCTTTTTATTTTTATAAAATTTACTTTTTTAAAGAACAGGATTGGATTTTTGGTGTCCTAAAAGGTTTGTGCATGTTGGTTGATTAGCTGATCACCACAGCTAATTTCCTTTGTTTTCTTTCCCGAGAGGGGTGTGTGTTAAAGGGTTTGAGGGTATCCAACAGAGAGGAATTCCCAAGCGCTCCTTCCTGGGTTCATAGGGTTGGTGTTTTGCATTTGGGTGGTGGCAGCGTTTATCAAGCCAAGGTCAGAGAAAAGCTGTAACTTTGGGAGTTTAATACAAGCCTGGATTGGCAAGTATTAATTTTTAAAATCCTTGCGGGCCCCTACTTCCTGCACTCGGAGTGACAGAGTAGGGATTCAGCCTTGACACCTACCTTTACCTTTGATATTAATACAATCAGGAAACAAACAAACAAAAATAGGGAAGAAGTTCAGATAACAATTTTACAGTTTACTTCTGAGCGATGCAAGGCCCAAGAAAATGAAAATATATCCTTATCTGTAATCTCTGATTCTACAGAAAAACCCATAGCCTAGACTAGTAGTTACCCTCTAGTGACTGCATGCTCTATGAAGAGTTCGGGCACAGAAATTCCTTGCTCTTTTGCTATGAGTAGGAAAAGATGATGGTCAAATCCTACCACAGAAACAAGAAACCTCATAATTGAGCGAAATTTCCAGCTCTTTCTGGTCTGGACAGTGGGAAATTCAAATGCTGGCTCCAGAACAGATATATGGGTGACCACTAAAAAGAAAGAGAGGGATCCAGACTGCAGTACACTGAACCCATCTTCTAAATGTGGCGTCCAAAGAGGCCATGCATTCAGCCTACAATGGAGGATAAAATAAAGCACTGCTACGTCTTTGATTATTAGAGCCCATTCCAGTAAGGTGCTGGTTGCCTTCTGGCCTGAAGTGGGAGAAGTTTCTCACTGAAGCTGCAAAGGGTTAGCTTCAGTGAAAAAAATCTCCTGCTTCAGGCCAGAAGGTAACCTGCACCCTACTGGAATGGGCCCAAATGACCAAGGACCCAGCATCAGGGGGTAGCCATGTTAGTCTGTATCTACAAAAACAACAAGGAGTCTGGTGGCACCTTAAAGACTAACAGATAGGACCCAGCAATGCTTTTGTCCACATGACCTTTCCTGAACTACTCCTTCAGCCATCTAGCAATGGATGCTTTGAATACCACAGCACTCTACTTGAATACACCACATAGGATGAAAAGGATATCTAGATCCTTCAGCTTGGCTACTGAAAGAATGGGTTTTTAGAATAGGCAGGAATTACTGTGCTGTGCACTCCTACGAAATCTACCTTGTATTCTTGCTACAAAGTATGAGTGGGTTTTCCAAGCCCCAAGTTATAAACCCAGGCTCCCTATACAATTCATGGAGAGAGTTAGGTAGGTGCCTAAGAATGGTATCCACAAAAGCCAGCAAACTGAGTGGGAAGCTCAAGCTGCCCAAACTAGCCAATAGGAAATAACCAGGATAGTGGCGCGGCTTTAGCTACACCCCTGAAAGGGACTTTAGGTGCATAAGTCTGAGTTGGAGGGAGGTGCCTCATCTCCATTTGGGATTTACAGCTGTGAATCCTCTCTTGGAGTTTGGCGCTTAATCCCTTTTTCACACACATCCCCCCCAAAAAAACAAACAAACCACACACACATAAGGAAGTAGTGGTGGTGTCCCTGATCCCCTTATAAACTTTAGCCCACTGGTTAGAGCCCTAACCCAGGATGTAGGAGACCCAGCTTCAAATCCCCCTTCTGTCTGATCTAGAGCAGTGATTTGAGACTTTTCTGAAATTGCATTAGATTGGTACCTCAAATTCAATTTGTGATTAACTATAACCCACAGATCCTTTTCAGCAGTACTACTGCCTCGCCATTTATTCCCCGTTGTGCATATTTTTCCTTCCTAAGTGTAGTTCTTTGCATTCATCTTTATTTAATTTCATCTTGTTGATTTCAGACTAAGGGCATGTCTACACTTATCTCCAGAGCGATTGATCCAGCAGGGATCGATTTATCGCGTCTAGTGAAGACACAATAAATTGATCACCAAGTGCTCTCCCGTCGACTCCAGTATGCCACCAGAGCGAGAGGCGCAGGCAGAGTCGACAGGGGAGTGTTAGCAGTCGACTTATCACAGTGAAGTAGATCTAAGTGCATTGACTTCAGTTATGTTATTCATGTAGCTGAAGTTGCGTAACTTAGATCGATCCCCTGCGCCCCCAGTGTAGACCAGGCCTCATTCTCTAATTTATCAAGGTTATTTTGAAGTGCTTGTAGCCCCTCTCAGGCTAGTGTCATGTGCAAATTTTATAAGTATACTCTTCACTCTATCTAAGTCATTAATCAAACTGACAACTAGTACTGGACCCAGGACAAACCCCTGTGGGATCCCACTAGATACATCCACACATTTTGACAGTAAACCATTGATAACTACTAGGGCTGTCAATTAATCGCAGTTAACTCAAGCGATTAACTCAAAACAAATTAACTAAATTAAAAAAATTAAGCACAATTAAGCACAGTTTTATCGCACTGTTAATCAATAATAGAATACCAACTGAAATTTTTTATTAATATTTTTGGATGTTTTTCTACATTTTCAAAAATAATTATTTCAATTACAATACCAAGTGTACAGTGCTCACTTTATATTATTTTTACAAAGATTTGCACTGTGAAAAAGATAAAAGAAATAGTATTTTTCAATTCACCTCATACAAGCACTGTAGTGCAATCTCTCTATTATGAAAGTGCAACTTACAAATGTAGATTTTTTTTGTTACATAACTGCACTCAAAAACAAAAAAAAGTAAATCCTTGGAGCCTACAAGTCGACTCAGTCCTACTTCTTGATCAGCCAATCACTAAGACAAACAAAACTGTTTACATTTATGGGAGATAAGACTACTCGCTTCTTATTTATAATGTCACCTGAAAGTGAGAACAGGCATTCACATGACACTTTTGTAGCCAGCATTGCAAGGTATTTATGTGCTAGATATAAAAATTTTATTAAAGCTAATGTTAAAAAAATTATATAATACATAGGTTTGGAAAAGAGTGTCTGTACATCTGGGTATAGTGCTTAGATTATCCACAAATATAAAGTTAGTTTTTAAGTCATATGATGCATAGAGTTACATAATCAGCAATAACTCAAATGTAGGTGACTAGATTTAACAATACAGTTTAGATATTAGATGCTAAACATTCATATGCCCCTTCATGCTTTGGCCACCATTCCAAAGGACATGCTTCCATGCTTATGATGCTCATTTAAAAAAAAATGCGTTAATTAAATTTGTGACTGAACTCCTTGGGGGGAGAATTGTATGTCTCCTGCTCTGTGGTTTTACCCGCATTCTGCCTTATATTTTGTGTTATAGCAGTCTCGGATGATGACCCACCACATGTTGTTCGATTTAAGAACACTTTCACTGCTGATTTAACAAAATGCAAAGGTGGTACCAATATGAGATATCTAAACATAGCTACAGCACTCGACCCAAGTTTTAAGAATCTGAAGTGCCTTCCAAAATCTGAGAGGGACAAGGTATTGAACATGCTGTCAGAAGTCTTAAAAGAGCAACACTCGGATGCAGAAATTACAGAACCCAAACCAACAAAAAAGAAAATTAACCTTCAGTTGATGGCATTTGACTCAGATGATGAAAAAACCTACATCAGTCTGCACTCCTTTTGATCGTTATTGAGCAGAAACCATCATCAGAATGGAAGCGTGTCCTCTGGAATGGTGGTCAAAGCACTAAGAGGCATAGGAATGTTTAAAAGCATCTATTATTGTTTAACAGTGTGATTTAAAACTGCGATTATTATTTTATCTCACAATTAATCACAACTAATTTTTTTAATCATTTGACAGCCCTAGTGATTAATATTAGGCTCCTAAATCTATATTATTTAGGTATCAAAATAAGTGGCCTTTTTCCCCCCACACATGTACTGAATGTCCAACAACTTCCCTTGAAGCTATTTTTTTTTTAATTTGGGTGCCCAAATATGGATTTAGAAGTTTAACGTTAGGCACCTATTTTTTAAAATCAATCTTGGATACGTTTATGGCCTCCATTATGGTAGTATCTTAGCACCTCACATTCTTTAATATATGTATCCTCCTAACTCCCCTGTGAAGTAGGGGAGTGCTATTATCTCCATTTTACAGATGGAGAACTGAGGGCTGGTCTTCACTATGGGGAGATTGACGCTGCTGCAGCAGGAATCAAGTTAGCAAGTCTAGTGAAGACCCAGTAAATCGACAGCAGAGTGCTCTCCGGTCGACCCCGGTACTCCAGCCCTCCGAGAAGAGTAAGGGAAGTCGACCGGAGAGCGTCTACCGTTGACGCAGCACAGTGAAGACAACAGGGAAGTTGACCTAAGCTACGTTGACTCCAGCTATTTAATCACATAGCTGGAGTAGTGTAACTTAGGTCGATTTACCCCCGTAGTGAAGACAAGCCCTAAGGCCCAGATCCTCAAAGATATTTAGGCACCTAGCTCCCACTGATTACAATGCCAATTAGATACTTTTGGGGATCTGGGTCTATATGACTTGCTCAGTGTCACACAGAAAGTCCGTGGTGGAACAGCGAATTGAACTAGGGTCATTCAAGTCCCAGGTTAGCACCGTAACCCTGACCATCCTGCCAAAAATCTTGTCTACAGTAAATAATGTATACAAGCAATAATAATTTGAGAGTCTTGGCTGCAGCTCCAATTTTTTAACTTTTATCTTCTTTAACTTTTTACTTGCTTATGATAAGTAAGGTAGAGGAAATTATAAGAAGAATGGCCTTTAACCAGGGGTGAAAGTAACTTAAAAGACTTACCGGTACGCAGGGCTGCCGGGGTCCTGAGCGGGGCAGGTGGCTCAACTAGGAGGGGAGGGGCCTCGGGCCCTTTTAAATTGCTGGGCCCCAGGGAAGCTGCCCTTTTTGGCCACCCTCAGCAGCTCTGCCGGTATGGTCGGCTGTGTACCGGCTCTTACCGGTACACCGGACCAGACCATCTTACTTTCACCTCTGTTTTTATCCTAATTTCTATCATATACATTATATGACATTTTAAAATAGGTTTGCTTAACATAGTACAAAATTTATGAGAGCAGTTAGTGATAGTGAGTATTGCCTTTCATGTGCATGGCACCTCTGCCCATTAGAACTACAAATTGATAATATTCTGTTTGGCAGAAAAAAGAGATGATCTGAGTAAATAACTGAAAGGTTATATGGATATGCTGTTCCTGGTTGATAGGAAGTCGAGAACTGTGTATTTTAAGTTTTAAACTTGACATCTGTTAAGAAAAGGAAAAAAAGAGAGGTTACTAAAAGAAAATAGAGACCAGCTCAGGCATTGCCTGTCAAACGAGGCCACCATGTGGCAATTTAAAGACATATGCCACAAGGGGAAAATGTATGGGTGGCTTTTCATAAGCTAACTAATTACAACAGAATATGCTCAATAGTTTAATTTATTGAACTAAGAGAATCAAAACCATGGTTTTGCACTAAAAAATATTAAGTTTACACTTTCTATTAGTGTGATTTTAATCAAGTTAAGGAATAATGACTGAAGATGAACTACTAAAATAGCTTTTAGAAAGATATAGCATTTTAAACGAAAACAGAATAGGAACATAACACAAAATTGGTGTCCTGCATGGAGATTCTCGTGGCAACTAACCAAGTTGATTTGATTCTTTTCTTCTTTCCTATATCTGTTCTAGAAAGTCACAGAAAAATATTTACTGCAGCAATCCACCTAAAAACATTTCTGTGTTGGTGCCTAAATCTGGCTTCAGAGAGCATTTCCAAAATGTAATACCAAGATTTACAAAGAGAAATACCAAAAATTCATAGGATATCAGGGTTGGAAGGGACCTCAGGAGGTCATCTAGTTCAACCCCCTGCTCAAAGCAGGACCAATCCCCAGACAGATTTTTGCCCCAAATTCCCTCAAGGATTGAGCTTATAACCCTGGTCTTAGCAGGCCAATGCTCAAACCACTGAGCTATCCCTCCCCCTGAATAAGGTACCAAGAATAGCCCTGTCATGGTTGTCCTGCAACTCAGCCCTACAGCCAGGAGATCTTTTGTCCTACCTGTTTACATTCCCTCTGAGACCTCTTCCCACACATTCAGTTCGACTTCAGATTTCCTCACTCAGATATCTTTATTTGGCATGCAGCAAGGCTCCACTGAGGTGATCAGACTCAAATGTTGGGGGGTGGATTCAGGGTACATCACAGATCCAAAGTTACACAGAAACCTTCTTCCTTTATATGTCACATTGCATTTACTATACATTGCATCACATGTGTTGGGATTGGTTTGGTTACTTTGTAGGAATCAATCCCTGTACAGAATCCTCTGTTCATGCACTGTCCATGTATGATCTACTCTTTACCTAATCTTCATGTTCCTAACCTCTCCGGTCCATAGCTATCTTGTTCTTTGTAAATCGTTCTCTGGATGTTCCCTCCCCTTATCTTAGCTAGTACAGACATGGTGTCTTTTAGCTTACTGCTCCATTTACCTAATCTCACTTAGCACAGCCATTCTGTTTTCAGATGCTGATCTATTTACCTCCATAATCCTGTCTCCCAATAAATGAGAACTCATCCATGTCTAATTAAACATGTCAAACTAGGTTTATGCTGCCCCTTCTGAGGAAACCTGAGTTCAGCACGCCACTGGTCTGGCAGTATCATGCGAGAGGTTTGTCCCAACATCAGTCCTTGGCTTTATGCCCCTATCCTATGTGAGCTAGTAGGGAAGCCCAAGCCCCCTTTTACTCTGGGTTCAAGCCGAAGGACCCTGCATGAAGCAGATGAGGTCTGTTCCCTGGGCTGCTTCCTACCATGACCTGCAGCTAGGCCTATCTCACAGTCTCTTCCCTGGGCTGGTTTTTCTGCAGGACTCAAAACAAAGGGGATCCAAACTATTTGAGGCTGATTGCATGGACAGGTCCTCATTAATTCCTTCAGACCCAGTATGGAGTTAGCATACCCCATCATACTGAATATCTGGCGTTCCTGGGCTGCCAACCATTGGACTATTGTGTCCGCATTTACTTTGTAACAGTTGGAGAGCAAAACCTCATTTCTTTGGGGATAAAAGTTGTTAGCTACCCAGATACCTGAAAAGGAAATCTTAAAATTAGGAAATGATTCTCTGTAAGATGATTAAATGGATGATAAAATACTAGCTTTAAAAGCCCTTATCACCTATTCTATCTTAGCTATAAATAATAAAAAGGCATCCTATTTTCAAAAGAAACTGTCCATTTAACTAAATCTTGAAGGTTTGGTGACATGAAGAGAACAGAGAATAACCTCTACTAGGCAGGATAGTTTAGGAGAGAAAGATAGAAGAGAAATTTCCTGATTGAATTCCATTTTCCCTTTAATTTTTGGATGGAATTCTAGAGAAGTTCTAAGGGCAACCTCATTGATAAAGAATTGCAAAAGTAATCTTGATATAATTTTCAGCATCAGTTACCAGATACAAGGTAGATTAATCAGTAGATCCAACACTATTCAGCCAAGTGCAATCCAGGTACTGATCAACTGAACTCCCACGCGGAAAAAGCTGAGCTCACAGATTTTCCTTCGATTAGTTAGATCACATAGATTTGTTTTAAGACGATGGAGATGCGAGGGTTCAAGTATGAGCATTCAACTATCAGCTAAAGAGCTGGTATATGTGGGGTGGGAAGGATAGCTCAATGGTTTGTGCATTGGCCTGCTAAACCCACAGTTGCAAGTTCAGCCCTTGATGGGGCCACTTAGGAATCTGGGGCAAAATCAGTACCTGGTCCTGCTAGTGAAGACAGGGGCCTGGGCTGGACTCAATGATCTTTCAGGGTCCCTTCCAGTTCTAAGAGAGAGACTATCTCAATTTATTAGTATGATGTTTGGCTACTCCACAATAAAGTAAACCTGCAGCCCAACAAATTTTGATAACATTTTCCAATAAACCAGAATTGATTAAAGTGATGGTTCAAGCGGAGTGCCCCAAGGGTCGGTCCTGGGGCCGGTTTTGTTTAATATCTTTATTAATTATCTGGAGGATGGTGTGGACTGCACTCTCAGCAAATTTGCAGATGACACTAAACTAGGAGGCGTGGTAGATACACTAGAGGGTAGGGATCGGATACAGAGGGACCTAGACAAATTAGAGGATTGGGCCAAAAAAAACCTGATGAGGTTCAACAAGGACAAGTGCAGAGTCCTGCACTTAGGACGGAAGAATCCCATGCACTGCTACAGACTAGGGACCGAATGGCTAGGTAGCAGTTCTGCAGAAAAGGACCTAGGGGTCACAGTGGATGAGAAGCTGGATATGAGTCAACAGTGTGCTCTTGTTGCCAAGAAGGCTAACGGCATTTTGGGCTGTATAAGTAGGGGCATTGCCAGCAGATCGAGGAACGTGATCGTTCCCCTTTATTTGACATTGGTGAGGCCTCATCTGGAATACTACTTCCAGTTTTGGGCCCCACACTACAAGAAGGATGTGGAAAAATTGGAAAGAGTCCAGCGGAAGGCAACAAAAATGATTAGGGGGCTGGAGCACATGACTTATGAGGAGAAGCTGAGGGAACTGGGATTGTTTAGTCTCCAGAAGAGAAGAATGAGGGGGGATTTGATAGCAGCCTTCAACTACCTGAAGGGGGAGGGGGTTCCAAAGAGGATGGAGCTCGGCTGTTCTCAGTGGTGGCAGATGACAGAACAAGGAGCAACGGTCTCAAGTTGCAGCGGGGGAGGTCCAGGTTGGATATTAGGAAACACTATTTCACTAGGAGGGTGGTGAAGCACTGGAATGGGTTACCTAGGGAGGTGGTGGAGTCTCCTTCCTTGGAGGTTTTTAAGGCCCGGCTTGACAAAGCCCTGGCTGGGATGATTTAGTTGGGAATTGGTCCTGCTTTGAGCAGGGGGTTGGACTAGATGACCTCTTGAGGTCCCTTCCAACCCTGATATTCTATGATTCTATGATGCAGTGGGTATATAGAAGAGTGTGTGAATCTGCTTGTATCATAGGCCTACAACTTTCTCTGAGTAATCATCATCAATGAACTAAAGTCTGGACTGATCACTAACAACTGCATCCAGAGTAGCAACCATATGATTGGACTCCAAAGGATATTGGCCCATCAAGCTTTGTCTGAACAGGTAATTCCCCAGAACCAACCACCAGGGTCCTTGGCACACCATGACCGAGCACCTCAGGGGCTCTGTCCCAGAGGCATGCCTTGATGCCATGGCTCTACCTGACAGCGGGTGAACCACACATGGGTAGAGCCCTGCAAATCCATGGATATCCACTTTATAGTCACAGATGTGGCTGTATCATTCACCATGTTTGCAGATTGTGGATGGATGCGGATCCAAATTTTATATCTAAATAGCTGCAAATCTGAGGATGTCCACTTTATATCCATGGATATCCTTATCCTCGGATGTATTTTTCACCATGTTTGCAGATCGGATGCAGATTCAAATTTTGTACCTGTGCGGGGCTCTACCCGTGGGAAGCACAGAGATGTGTGGGGTTGTGCAGTGAATAGCAGTGGGGAGGGAAATCTGCAGATCCACAGAACAGAGTAGGCAGTTCACTTGAGCAGGGCCAGTTTGGCCTTCCCAGGGAGGGACTGGAAGTGGGGGGGTCCAGACTGGGAGAATGTGCCCTGGCACAGCCTCTGCCTCAGCAGCAGCTGGGCAATTAAAATCACCAGCAGCAAGGGCAGCTCCTCAAGGCTACTGAGGGCCAATGAGGAATTTCATATTTCACACCTGGGATGTGTGTGTGTCTTTGCCCTAGAGCTCGCTCCCCCCATTGCCTCCCCCAGCCTCTCCTCCCTACTCTCTGCTGGCAGCTGCCCCTCCTAGCCCGCACCTCCCTCCTGCCGACGCCCCGCCCCCGCGGTGTCCCGGCTCCGCCTCCTCGCCGAATGCCCCACGCGCCCCACGCCGCATCTTCGCGCACTTGACAGTTGGTTCCGTTAAGCGCACGCGCCCCTTTAAAGCATCTGCCGCCCTGTACCCCACCTCCTCCTGCCTTTTGATTGGCTGGCGGAGCCGGTGCTCTGCGGTCCTGGCAGCTGCGACTCTAAAGCGCCGCGGTTGCTCCGGCTGCCGAGGGCGGGGGACCCCGGCTCCCTCCCTGCGCCGGCCGGATGCACAGCAACACCTGCCGCTCGGACACCGGCACCAGGCGAGGGAGACACGGGGGCCTCATCCTCCTCTGTGGCGGCGGCGGCGGCAGCCCGGAGAGCAGGAGGCCGGGAACAAAGGCTCCGCGCCAGCCCCTTCGGCTCCACCTGCCTTCCGCGGCGATGGCTTCCCTCAGCCTTGGGGGGCTGAACGTCTCGGCCCGTAGGAAGAGCGTCCAGTCCCGCAACGCGGCGGTGGAGAGGAGGAACCTGATCACCGTCTGCAGGTGACTCCCCAGCCCCGCGGCTCCTCCCCGCTCTGCCTCCGTCTCGTGCCCGCCCCCTGGGGAGGCGAGTTCCCCTCCTTCCCCACCCCCGCGCAGCCCCCGCAGCGCTGCCCCCAGCGCCGGGCTGTGCCCGCCCCAGTCTGTGCGGCTGAAATCGCTTTCCACCCCCGCGCCCCGCCGCGTGCAGGTGAATGCCCCGCTCCGCCCTTTGGATCCCAGCCCCTCGCCGCGCAGCTGGCTCCGGGCCGGCGGCTGGTCCCCGTCGCCCTGGGCAGCGTGTGTGTCCGCGGGGCTTAGCGCGGGAGCCTTTGCGCGTGGCTTGGCCCAGGGCTTTGGTGGCCCCTGGCAGCGTGGAAGGCTGTGCGCTTGCCCTCGGGGCGTGTTGTGTGTGGGGGTGACTGGCTTTGGGGCTGCAGTAGGATTAAAAAGGAAGGATGGGAGTCTCCCTCCTGACTCAGCGCCTTTAAAAATGGCTGTTTAGCTGCCTCCCAAGGACCCGGCCTAAATTGCTTGCTGGCTTTCTTCTTCTTCTCTTTTACAAGGCAGCGTGTGTATTTACCTGACTCTACGGGTAACGCTATTCAAACAAAATATTGGGACTAGTTCATACTGGTAGCTTGAGAGAAGGTTTGTTTTTTGGCAAAATCTACTTGTTAGAGATTTCGCTGTATATTGTGAATATGTATCAGTTCTGTGTATGTTCACAACAGTTGAAGGAAGAACTAAGATGGATTTTAAACTCTTGAGGATGTTTAATTCATGTCTTGTCTTCATTCAAGCATGTAGCATCTTACAACATAAGATATAATTTAGGGTTACCATATTTCAACAATCAAAAAAGAGGACGGGAGGAGCCCCGCCCCTGCCCCTTCCACTCCCTCCCACTTCCTGCCCCCTCAGAACCCCCAACCCTCCCCCCCCACTCCTTGTCCCCTGACTGCCCCCCAGGACTCCACCCCCTCCCTAAGCCTCCCTGCCTCTTGTCCCCTGACTGCCCCCTCCTGAGACCTTCCCCACATCCTAACTGGCCCCCTAGGACCCTACCCCCTACCTGTCCCCTGACTGCCCCAACCCTTATCCACACCCCCACCCCCTGACAGCCCCCCCCCAGAACTCCTGACCCATCTAAACCCCTCTGCTCCCTGTCCCCTGACTGCCCTCTCCTGGGACCCCTGCTCCTAACTGCCCTCCAGAACCCCACCCCCTACCTAAGCCTCCCTGTTCCTTATCCCCTAACTGCCCCTTCCTAAGACCCCCCCCCCAACTGTCCCCCAGGACCCTACCTCCTACCTGTACCCTGACTGCCCAAAACCTTATCCACCCTCCCCCAGAAAGCCCGCCCTGAACTCCCGACCCCCCCCCCCGCTCCTTGTCCCCTGACTGCCCCCTCCTGGGACCCCTGCTCCTAACTGCCCTCCAGAACCCCACCCCCTAACTGCCCCCTCCTGAGACCCCCCCACCTGTACCCTGACTGCCCAAAACCTTACACCCCCAACCCCCAGACAGCCCCCCCCCCCGAACTCCCTGACCCATCCAACCCTCCCCCCTGCTCCCTGTCTCTTGACTACCCCTCCCCCAGAACCTCCCTGCCGCTTCTCTGGCCCCCGGCCCCCTTACTGTGCTGCAGAGCAGCGCGCTGGACAGCGGGGGAGGGCAGCAGGCTCGGAGCTCCAGACGAACGGCCGCGATCTGTGAATGCAGGGAGGGCGGGGGAGGGAGGGAGAGGAGGGGCGTGGTGTCAAGTTTCAGGAGAGAGGAGGGGGGAAGTGCAGGAAGGGCTCTGGCTCTGGCTGTTGGAGCACCGGCTGCTTTGTAAGCCGCGCGCACGCTCTGCATGGGGGGGGGGAAGTCCGGACATTGACAAATTCCCCCGGACGCTATTTTTAACCCGAAAAAGCCGGACATGTCCGGGGGAATCCGGACGAATGGTAACCCTATATAATTTAGCAACAGAGGGTCCTGTGGCACCTTTAAGACTAACAGAAGTATTGGGAACATAAGCTTTTGTGGGTAAGAACCTCACTTCTTCAGATGCAAGTAATGGAAATTTCCAGAGGCAGGTAGCTGGAAATTAGCTGTTACCTGCCTCTGGAAATTTCCATTACTTGCATCTGAAGAAGTGAGGTTCTTACCCACGAAAGCTTATGCTCCCAATACTTCTGTTAGTCTTAAAGGTGCCACAGGACCCTCTGTTGCTTTTTACAGATTCAGACTAACACTGCTACCCCTCTGATACAAGATATAATTTAGTTTCTCCATGTATATGCCAAATTAAAAAAAAAATGTCCCTGTGCATAAACAACAATGAAAGATGCAATTAGAGACAAAACAAATCCATTTAAAAATTGGAAGTCAAATCCTATTGAAGAAAATTGAAAGGAGCATAAACTCTGGCAAGTAAAGTATAAAAGTATAATTAGGCAGGTAAAAAAATAATTTGAAGGGCAACTGCAAAAGACAAACACTAACGGCAATTTTTTAAACTATATTAGAAGCAGGAAGCCTGCCAAACGAGGCTGTTGGACACTCAAGGAAGACAATGCCATTGTAAAGAAGCTAAATGAATTCTTTGTATTGATCTTTACTACAGCGAATGTTAGAGAGGTCCCCAAACAAGCCTTTTTTGTGACAAATCTGAGGAACTGTCTCAGACTGAGGTGTCGATAGAGGAGGTGTTGGTGCAAATGGATAAATTTATCAGTAATAAGTCACCGGGACCAGATGGTAATCCCCCAAGTGTTCTGAAGGAACTTAGACATGAAAGTGTAGAACTACTAACTGTGGTATATAACCTATTGCTTAAATCAGTCTTTATACCAGATGACTGGAAGATTGATAATGTAATGTAGATTGATTGATTGATTTTAAAACAGGCTCTGGTGTTGATCCCGGCAAGCTTAACTTCAGTACCAGGCAAATTGGTTGAAATTATAATAGAAAACTGAATTACAGAGATGAACACAATAAGAGTCAACACAACTTTTGTAAAGGGAAATCATTCTTCAGCCATATATTAGAATTCTTTAGGGTGTCAACGAGCATGTGGACAAGGGTGATCCAATGGATATACTGTACTTGGACTTTCAGAAAGTCCTTGACAAGGTCATAGAAATATAGACGATTAGGGTGGGAAGAGACCTCAGGAGGTCATCTAATCCAACCCCTGCTCAAAGCAGGATCAACCCCAACTACATCATCCCAGCCAGGGCTTTGTTAAACTGGGCCTCTCCAATGCCAAAGTCTCTTAAGCAAAATAAGCAGTCCTGGGATAAGAGGGAAAGTCCTCACATGGATCAGTAACTGGTTAAAAGATAGGAATAAATGGTCAGTTTTCACAGTTGAGGGAGGGAAATAGTGGGGCTCTGTATTGGGACCAGTGGTGTTCAACATATTCATAAATGATCTGGAAGAAGGGGTAAACAGTGCGGTGGCAAAATTTGCAGACTACACTCTATTAGATGCCTACGGGATAACATGATGTGAGGGTTAAATTAGATTAGTAGGTGCCATGCTGTTTCTGGCAACTGCCATGCTGTCCTTGGCCAATCCCACAATTGCTCTGGAGAGCTCCCTGTCTGTTTCCGTCTCTGTCCTCTAATACAACCTCCACCTGCCCACAATTTTTAGGGGTTTTGGGACTCTGCAGTGATGTTCACAAACATTTCATCCTGAATTTTCTCTCTTCTGCCCCTCAAGTTAGCCAGCTGCTCAATCATTGATAAAGCCCTGTCCTTGAGGGTCTGGCCGGTCAGGTGTTGTGGCTGTGGGAGTAGGGGGAAAAAACCCCAAAGTGATTATTGTTCATATTTCAGCATTTCTGACTTTGCCTTCCTAAGTCTTTGAGAAACCTCAGAGATGGTAAGTGGTGTGTGTATGAGGAGAGATGCATTGGGATTTTTGTCTATACAATATATAATGTTTGACTTTGCTGTTTTACTTTGGAGGCTGGGGGTGGGGTTGTGAATTTGTTCCTAGTCTGGCTTTGCCTTGGAAGTGTTTAAATGGTGTTGAAAGAGTTAGCAAAGGGCAGTGGGGGTGAGTTGGGTAGTAATCCCAGCTCGATCCTCTTTAGGCTGTTCTGACTCTCAGGGTACGTCTATACTTACCTCCGGGTTCGGCGGTAAGCAATCGATCTTCTGGGATCGATTTATCGCATCTAGACAAGACGCGATAAATCGATCCCGGAAGTGCTCGCCGTCGACACCGGTACTCCTGCTCCGCGAGAGGAGTATGCAGAGTCGATGGGGGAGCCTGCCTGCTGCATGTGGACCCGCGTAAGTACCTTGTAGTTCGAACTAAGATATTTCGACTTCAGCTATGTTATTCAAACTGGGGGGTTAGTGTGGACCAGCCCTCAGTGATACTATATTGAGGCGAAGAACTAGGAGGAAGAGAATGGCCTTATTCAAAAAGGCAAAAGGCAGACCAGTGAGAGATACTATGAAGTTACTCATCAAGATGGTCCCCAGAAGTGCTGCAAGAGTGGAAGGGAGTTGCATGCAATACTGGGAGGAATGACCATAATTGGGCAATTTCTCGGTCTTCGATTCTGCTTCATCTCCCCTGCAGACATAGTGAAAGAGCAGGGGAAAAAAGATAGGGTTCTGCCATGGTTGTGTGAAGCATTCACTGTTCCCTGTCTTTCTCTATGTAAGCCTGCCAAAAGCCACTAGGAGCTTGGCTATCCCTATGGTAAAGCTCTTTTCCTGTAAGAAGGCATTATTACAGGACACTTTTACCTCAATGGCGAGCGTATAGTCCCTCTAACTTTCCAGGCATGCAATTTCCATGTCTACTTCATGTAAACAGAATACTAACAAAACTTCTTTTCCTGTAACATCTTTCTCAATAAACTTTTTTGTTTTGCACAAAATGGATGTTTTTATTTTTCAAATCTGCTATATGAAGGAGCGGGGGTAGATGTTGCACCATTTTGAGCTGAGGAGCAGCGTGCATGTTTGCGAGGAGCGTGAGGGTGTTCGGGCAAGACAGTGTGACGGGGTGTACTAGCCACACAGTGGTTCAGCAGGACTTAATCATACTTTATGGGCCGAGGAAGACTCATCCCCTTGGCTCTGCTGGGCATGCTCCAGCTGGAACATAAATATAAAAGGGAGCAGTTCAGCTCACTCAGCACTAACCGCTAAAGGGAATGGAGATGCTCTGCAAGTTCCTGTGGAAGGACTGCCAGCACTGCGGGATGCAGAGGCCAGCTAGATGGCGATGACCTATGACCCCCCAGGCACCCAACACCACAGAGGGAGGAGAGGCCATGGGAACCCCAAGACAAGCCATGGAGGAACAGGTAGGAAGTAACCCAGAGAAACTTAATGGGGAATCGGTCATAGAACTGGGGCTTAGCCCGGTGTGTTTCAGTAGGTCACGCAGATGTAACCAAGAGGGCAGATTTATGTACTCTGGCCATTAGGCCACAACACCCTGGCAAAGAGGGTAGTTATCATGGGTAGCGTGTGGAGGCCCCTCTTTGAGGAGCCCTGGCTCCATCCCTTCTGCCTGCCCCCTCCTCCCCCAGCTGGTGTAGTGCAAGAAACTGCTATCCGTGGGAATCTGCTACATCAGATAGCAGTTTTTTTACAATCCTTTACATATGAATAACTGCTACAGGTAGCAACTACTGATAGTAGTTTTTCACACTACACTGAAGCTCCAAGCATGCCCTGACCAGAGGAGCCCCGGGCTGGCTGAAGCCCCAAGCCCCCCTGACCGGAGGAGCCCCGGGCCAGCTGTCGCTGCACTTTCCTTCCCCAGACTCCAAGCCACCCGGAGAAGCGTCTCTCAGATGCTCCACTGGAAGAAGTGTTTGATATGCCCCAGGCAAGTTCTGGGGCGGCTGAGGAGGTGGTATTTTCTACTCAACTTCCTGGGTTCATCAGTAATCTCCCTGGAGTCCAAAGCCGGCCTGGAACCTGCATGGGGCATAATAAATCAAAAACTTCCCCCCTCAAACCCTGCAACCGGGGGTCCAGCGGCTGCGGCTCCCCTGGCCTATTATACCTGCTGCCCATGATAGTTATATTGACTCTAGCCATTGGGCCACAGCAGCCCCAACTGAGAGGGCTGCTCTATGGACTCTGGCCATTAGGCTACGCCGCCCTGACAGAGAGGGCAGTTATACTGACTCTGGCCATTAGGTCATGCAGCCCTAACTGAGAAGTAACTTGGTGTTCCAAGAAGACAGATTGCTAGGCAGAGATGGGCTCCACCTAATGAAGAGAAGGAAGAGCATCTTCACAAGCAGGCTGGCTAACCTAGTGAGGAGGGCTTTAAACTAGGTTCACCGGGGGGAAGGAGACCAAAGCCCTGAGGTAGGTGGGGAAATGGGATACCGGGAGGAAGCACGAGCAAGAGAGCACAAGGAGGACTCCTCCTGCCTCATACTGAGAAAGCAGGACAATCAGCAAATTATCGTAAGTGCCTATACACAAATGCAAGAAGCCTGGGAAACAAACAGGGAGAACTGGAAGTCCTGGCACAGTCAAGGAATTATGATGTGATTGGAATAACAGAGACTTGGTGGGATAACTCACATGACTGGAGTACTGTCATGGATGGATATAAACTGTTCAGGAAGGACCGGCAGGGCAGAAAAGGTGGGGGAGTTGCATTGTATATAAGAGAGCAGTATGACTGCTCAGAGCTCCAGTATGAAACTGCAGAAAAACCTGAGTCTCTCTGAATTAAGTGAGGAACAAGGGTGATGTGGTGGTGGAAGTCTGCTATAGACCACCAGACCAGGGGAATGAGGTGGACGAGGCTTTCTTCCAGCAACTAACAGAAGTTATTAGATCACAGGCCCTGGTTCTTATGGGGGACTTCAATCACCCTGATATCTGCTGGGAGAGCAATACAGCAGTGCACAGACAATCCAAGAAATTTTTGGAATGTAGGGGACAATTTCCTGGTGCAAGTGTTGAAGGAACCAACTAGGGGCAGAGCACTTCTTGACCTGCTGCTCCCAAACAGGGAAGAATGAGTAGGGGAAGCAAAAGTGGATGGGAACCTGGGAGGCAGTGATTATGAGATGGCAGAGTTCAAATCCTGACACAAGGAAGAAAGGAGAGCAGCAGAATACAGACTCTGGACTTCAGAAAAGCAGACTTTGACTCCCTCAGGGAACTGATAGGCAGGATCCCCTGGGAGACTAACATGAGGGGGAAAGGAGTCCAGGAGAGCTGGCTGTTAAAGAATCCTTATTGAGGTTGCAGGAACAAACCATCCTGATGTGTAGAAAGAATAGTAAATATGGCAGGCGACCAGCTTGGCTTAACAGTGAAATCCTTGCTGATCTTAAACACAAGAAGCTTACAAGAATTGGAAGATTGGATAAACGACCAGGGAGGAGTATAAAAATATTGCTCAGGTATGCAGAGGGAAATCAGGAAGGCCCAATAACACATGGAGTTGCAGCTAGCCAGGGACTTTAAGAGTAACAAGAAGGGTTTCTACAGGTATGTTAGCAACAAGACGGTGGTCAAGGAAAGTTTGGGCCACTTACTGAATGGGGGAGGCAACCTAGAGACAGAGGATGTGGAAAAAGCTAATGTACTCAATGCTTTTTTTGCCTGTCTTCATGAACAAGGCCAGCTCCCAGACTACTGCACTGGGCAGCACAGGATGGGGAGGAGTTGACCAGCCGTCAGTAGAGAAAGAAGTGTTTCAGGACTATTTAGAAAAGCTGGATGAGCACAAGTCCATGGGGCCGGATGCACTGTATCCGAGGGTGCTAAAGGAGTTGGCAGATGTGATTGCAGAGCATTGGCCCCTACAATACTTGGTCACTCTGCCAAGACTGCCAACAAGGGTGCAAGTTGTGATAATGATTTTGGTGACATGGACGCCTATGCACTAGCAATTGGCCTGAGACAACCACCTTAGTTCAGATATGCAACCAAACATTCATCAATATTAACTCCTCTCACTCATTGTCAACACAGACTAGATTTAAACCAGGAAGCTATACATTCATCCCATTGAGCTATCCAGCCCCACATTTCTCACTGGTATATTTTAATTAAATTATAAGATATCAGTTTAGATACCTCACTTACCAACAGCTGTAAGGGGTTTCTCTGCACTACATTTTTAACTTATTTGGCAAGTATCTCCTGCTTTGGTAATTGAACAGGTTGTCCACGAAGCACTGGATAAAGCAAGACAAGGTCGCACCTGTATTGTAATAGCTCATCACCTGTCCAGAATGCTGACAAGATAGCAGTAATCCAGAATGGAAGGATTGTAGAACAAGGAACACATCAGCAACTCTTGGTTGAAAGAGGTGTCTACTATTTTCTAGTTCAGTGGTTTTCAACCTTTTTTTTCTGGGGACCTAGCTGAAGAAAATCACTGATGCCCGCAACCCAACAGAGCTGGGGGTGAGGGGTTTAGGGTGTGGGAAAGGCTCAAGGCTGCAGCAGAGTGTTGGGGTGCAGGCTGTGGGGTGGGGCCAGGAATAAGAGGTACAGGAGGGGGGCTGGGGATGAGTTTGGGGTGTAGGAAGGGGTTCTGGGTTTGGGTGGGCTCAGGGCTGGGGACTGGGGTATGGGCTTACCTCCAGTGGCGCAGCCGGAGTGAGAGGCAGGCTTCCCCCATGTCCTGGCACTTCAGACACTGCTCTAGTTAATGTTCAAGCTGGACCATGAAACGTGAATTAAAGGCAGTGCCATATTTCTGAAGTGTGATGGTGCATTTGTTTCAGTACTTTACAAACGATAGTATTACCAATCAATCTTTTTACCTTTGTTTTCAGGAAAGGACTGTAAACAAGAGGTCCTGGAAAGCCAAGAAACACTGAGCCAAGCATTATACCAAAGTCCTCAATTATTTCATCATCTAAACATTTAGGCCCGCAGCTCCAGCCACTAAGAATTCTGTTACTAGCTCTGTCACGGTCTTAACCTGTTGTCACAACTTGGCCCTGTTTCCCTCTGGATGGACATAAGTTTGTTATGAATGAACCCCACTCCTAAATCCCATCTGCTTCTAAGCCCCCCTGGGTTAGGTATTGACTGATCACTGTTCCCAGCTCTGGGTCGCTCAGGCACACTGCCTGGTACAGACCTTGTACAGGTCACTCTTCCTGGGCAGGGGGACTGCAATCTGGTTACCTAAACCCCAGAACCAATGCCCCAGCTCTCCCAAGCCCTCTGTTGCCTTCTCTGAGTGCTCTGGTTTTCTAGTTATGCCCTGCAGGGACAACCTGGCAGCAAAGCAATGAACACAGGCTTAGCAAAAGAATTCTTAACCACAAGCAAATGACAGATCTATGGATATCAACAAACAGTCCTGAATGCAATCCCCCTGGTCCAATCTCACCCTGTCTGGGAGTCCTGGTTCTGGTCAGTGTCCTCAAGCAGATACTCTCCTGCCATCACTCTCTCCAGCAAGTTCTGCTTACAGGTGCCAATGGTATGGTCCTCTGTTAGCAAAGCAGCCACCTTTTCAAAATAGTCTCTATCCCATTTCTAGCCATGTGTTTTGGCTGATGAGGTTCCCAGCTTCATTCCCCACTCCTCCCCCAACTTGTGTAGATAGTCAATGGCCTTGCTGGTAAAAACCCATTTTTCCAGAAAGGAAAAGTCATTCAACATTGATGGCTCACACTGTTTACTCTTTTGAGGTGTCCCATAACCTAGCACGAGCACAGAATGTCTACAACAGCCTGATCTTGTCAAGATTAGATTGGTTTTCAACACCAGCTGGATTTAACCCAATATGGAGGTTACAATGCAGTAAAGGTTACAATCACAAAAAGATTCACAAAACATGAAGTTTACAATTTGGCCAGGATAAACACTCAATCTGTTACACCTAGTATTCTAGCAATTGTAGTGTCTGCTTGTACACAACACATGGGTATGAACATATCACGGTGGTCTAACGCATAGGGCACTGAACTGCAAGTAAGAAGGACTTGGGTTCTGCTCCTGCCTGATTGTTGATCTGCTGTATAAATTTTGGCAAGTCATACACCTCTCTTTCTACTCAAACATTTTGTCTGTTTTGATTAACTCCTCAGAGCAGGGATAGTCTCTTATGTTTATTTTAGAGCACTTAGGAAAGTTGGCTATTAAAGAGTAAGTGTCAATGTTAACTAAAGTGATGCTAACTGTACCATTGTAACATGGTACCTTCCACAATGAGGTTTTGATCTCAGTGAGAATTCTAGTTGTTCTACTTATTGTTTGTATTACAACTAGAATAATTCCTGACTTCTCCAGGGGCCCCAATACCTCCAGAAGGGCAAACAGTGGGGATTTTAGAATCTGTGTTAAGTCAGTTTCATCATCTGTATACAAGAATCTCCCCTTTTGGAAAGTTTGGTTGCTATGCATCAAGCAGTATAGATATAAACCAATCAACCGCCATGAAACAAACTTTTTGGATTGTTTTATTTCTAAGAAGAAATTACAAAGCTTATAAAAAAAAGTCTTCTTTAAAATCCAAAGAAAGCTTAAAATCCTGAGAGTTTTATCAGACTATACTTAGTGCCAGTTTTAAATTTGCACTTAATTTCTGTGGAGCAGCAGTGATATTTGTAGTTATTTCATCACAAGTATGTCATCCTTTGGAAACTTGCAAGTAGCCATCCTAGTTTCATCTCTTTATTTTGAAAAGGAACCATCTTGAATTTTAAAGTATTTTTCAAACTATAGTGCCCTCAGCCTTCACCTGAGAAACTAATCTCTATTCACAAATAAGCTCTTGATTTGAAATCATCCCAATGGTGAAAATGGAAGACAGCTAATAATAAAAATTATATATAACTTGAAGAGTCTGTTATTCTAATATTTCTCCTTGATTCTTTCACAAATGAAAAATCATAAAAACTGTCACCAATGTCCATTGCAAAAGCACCATACTGTATTAGCACTGGAATGGTTACTCTGAACTAAAGAATAAGTGCACCATAGAAATAACCTTCACCGGATTATCACATACTCTATCAGCTACCATTAGGAAGGTTATAAAAACAAGCCATCACAAATTCTCCATTTTCCAAAAATCACGATAGTCTGATACATTTGCATTGTTGAGGCATAGTTTAATATTGCATAGTTCTACGCTGATCGTTTGCATTGTTGGTGCAAATGGATATATTATTCTTAAAAGAAACTTGCATTGCTGCTGCAGTAAATCTCTTAAAATGGACAGGTTTTGCATTAGTTCTGCTTAACGTCTATGCTGAAATATCATTAAGTGTTTTACATAGAGTTTAACGCTCTTCGTGACAAGCATTTCATTTAGCAAGTGCCAGATACAATAATGCACAATATGTGAAGGCACAGTAATGTCACTATCAACTCTACAGATGGGCTGTAGCCATTAGTTGTATCATGTCCTGAAGAGACTGGAACAAGTTCTTACACAGCATTTCTGCATCGGTCTCTGGGCATGATTTCCAGGCAGTGCAGGTCACAACAATTCTATCAGTATAAAGGTTAACTAGTTATTTTAGATCATGAACTTTAAGCACATCCCCACACAAACTGTAAAATTATTCGCTGAATTTTGAAACATGGGTGTCTAAATTGGGCACCTAAATAACTTTGTCTTGATTTTCAAAGAAGCTAAACATCCAGCGCTCCCATTGACTTCAGTAGGGCATGTAGGTGCTCAGCAATTCTGAAACTCAGGCCACTGTAGTTTAGATGCCGAGATGGATTTAGGTACCTAACTTTAGTCACTTACATTTGAAAGTGTTGTCCATATCTTCCTTCACTGCAACTAGCTTTAAGATTCTGGATATGCTCTCTCTTTCCCTCCTATTAGCTGTGAACTTCCTTTACCTTCGTGACATTGATACAATCGGGCAACATAAAAACGGGGAAGAAGTTCTGATAACAGCTTTATAGTTTTCTTCTGAGTGATGCCAGGCCCAAGAAGGTGAGAATATACCCTTACCTGTCATCTCTGATTCTATAGAAAATGCCATAGCCATGATGTATCATGGGGACTGCAGCTCCACCAATTTTAGTGTAGCCAACCAGGCTAGTGGAAAGCACAAAATTTCCACCTCCCCCGCTGTGAAATAAAAAAAGCAAATTGTTTGATTTAAATTAGTATTAAAAAGTGGAGCTAAGAAATACAAAATTATTGGGATCAAGAGATTGGCAAGCTCAAGGCAAATGTGATAAACCCATCAACACCCAGAGGTTTGACTTGCATATAGGACCAGACTAATAATTACCTTCTAGTGAATGCAGGGTCTGTGAAGAGTTCTGGCACAGGGAGTCCTTCCTCTTTTGCTATGAGTAGGAGACCCAGAAGATGACGGTCAAATCCTGTCAAACAAACAAGAAACCTCATCACTGAGAGAAATATCTAGTTCTTCCTGGTCTGGACAATGGGAAGTTCAAATGCTGGACCCAGAACAGATCATGGGAGAGCCCTAAAAAGAAAGAGGGATCCAGACTGAAGCACCCTGAAGCCATCTCCGAAATGTGGTGTCCAAAGAGGCCTTTGCATTCAGCCTACAATGGAGATAAAAATACAAAGAGTTTACCTCATTACTAGCCCCCTCCAACTCCAGTGAGAAACATCTCCCCTTTCACGCTAGGAAGCAACCAGCACCATCTGGGAATGGGCCCAAATGATCGAGGGCACAGACCCCTGAGCTAACCAGTAGGAAATGCTGAGGAGAGGGGTGTTGCCCAAGCCCTGTCCCTTAAAGTGAGTTAGGTGCCTAGCCTCAGGCCAGCACCATCAGCTCCTCCTCTTCTATATTTTGTGTGGGGCTTGAGATGATAGGCATGCTCTAAGGTGGCCTCTGAGCACGCCAACTAGATCAGGCCATGAGCTAGGCCGGGGGCACAGCTAGTTTGAGCATTCTGCTGGGGCTTAGGTGCTGAGCAGGCTGATGGCGTCAAGATTTAGGCAGTGTGTGCATGCTCAGCAGTGGATTTTTAGGCACCCAGAAGAGTTTACTGCAGAACTTAGGCACTTACAGGGTTAGGCAGCAGCTGAGCTGGGTTTTGAGGATCTAAATCTTGGACTTAGGCACCTACGTGGCAATTAGATGCTTAAGTCCCTTTGTGAATCTAGCCCCAGGGGACTGAAATTACTTAAACGTCCATGGTTAGGACCCTCGCTCCCACTCTCTTCCCCTCTCCCCCCCACACCATTCCCCCCATGCACCCTCCCCCCTGCAGGAAGAAGAGAGGCAACACATAAGCTAGAAGGAAATGCCAAGGGGTATAAAAAGGCAGGGGCTCCCAGCAGAAATTTATAATATTTCTGTTTCCCTGGGTGGTCTTAGATTATTCAGACTGACCTAGTAAGGAGCCGGAGAAATCATATTAACACAAAGTAAATCTCCTTTTTCAGGCACAAGAGAAAATTAGTTGTTAAAAAGAAAATACCTTTGCCATTCTCGCACTCTTTCATCATCTTGTTGTGCTTTGCAAATGCCTTTAGCATCTGTTGCTGCCGTTTATGAGACTGTGTTAAATAAGAAAAACAAAACCAATCCAGTTGAATATTACAAGAGACACAGATAAGCAAGTTCCTTCCTTTCACAAGCTTTAGAGTTTAAGAAGAGACGAAAATTTAGGAGCATGGAAAAGCTACATTTGTGCCTTATGTCTCTCTCATTTTTTCAAATTCCTGTGATTTATTTTTTTTCCTGAACCCTGTTTTTTGCACAGGAGCTCTTGATAATTTGTTTCCTAGGTCTTAGCCAATTACTTTCTGTGCAGAACAGTTTTCTAAACCTTAAGCCCTTTCTCTTTTTCCCCCGCACTAATGACAGAAACTGAAGGAACTGAAAATGGTCACTTTAAACTAAAGAGATTGAATACAATGGCTTTCCTACACTAACACCAACTTAGAAATACATCAGACAGTAGCGCACATGACTGCATTTCACAGACACGGAACTGCATGTGGAAATCACAAAAATGAAAAGAGAAAGTCATACGGAAATAGCGAAGCATCTCACTTCATTGCTCTTAAATTAAACACACGTAGCAACTAGATGCACAAGGAGGGCTTAAGCACCAAAGTGTCAGTTAGGCAGCTAAGTCCAATATATGGCTACCACTGGCATTCACAAAACCACAGCTGAAGCCTAATCCTATAAGCACCTAAGTTTCCATCAGTAAAGTCCTTAGACGGAGGGACAGCCTGGCCAAACCTGAGCAGTGCTGTGACCCCATGTGCCAGGTTGCAGTGCCCATAGAGAGGTGCCAGGCCCAACCCCGTGGGATAGGAGCCAAGTTGCCACTGTCGGAGAAAATTCTCTGCTTCCACACCACTATGGGGGAGTGCTTGGACTCCAAACCCCTCACAACCACCACTCGCAGTGGTAATTTTTTTGGAAGGGTGGGGAGGTCTCAGTTTCAGATTTTGCCTCGGGCCCCCAAAACCTCTGTATGGCCCTGACTATGCATTCCCTTGCTTATATTGCCTGGGCTCAGAGACCATCTTATAGCACAACTACTGTAGCTGTCCTCGCACAAAATGACAATGATGGTGCCCCCCATAGTTAGAGTACTCATCCAGCATATAGGAAACCGCTGTTAAAGCTGTTCCACTATTATTGGGCCTGAGAGACAGAGAATGATTCTACAGCCTGGTGGTTTCACGTTCCAGTCCCTGCTCCACTGAATATTTAGGTCTTTCATACCTAATACCAAATGAAATAGCTTCAACAGGAGAGAGCCATAGCCCAGTGCTAAAAGCACTCACCTAGGAGATGGGAAAACTGGGTTCAAGTCAGGCACAGCAGGGATCCAAACCCACGATCCAAATCCACATCCTGGTGAATGCTTTAACCACTGGGCATGGGGGAAGAGGGGCACCACCTCTGTTCTTCAGAAAGGGCTGACCTAACCTATGTGCCTAACTCCAGGAGAGAGTTCATGTCTGTGAATCCCAAGCACAGACTGACACCCAACTCTCTTTGAGGATTGATGTATAGGCCCCAGCCCTCCTCAGCATTTCCTACTGACTTGCTTATGTAGTGCTCAGCTCAGCATGCTAGCATCTGTGAATCATGTTTTTAGGCACCTAGCTCTCCCCATACACTGTAGAGGGAGCCTGGGCACCTAATTTGGAGTTTGGAGCATTGCAGTGCTTTAGTCCCCCTTGTGAATCTAGCCCAGAGGTGCTGCTGTCCAGGTCAGTGAAACACTGAAAAGAGCTGTCATAAAGCTGAGTGCAACAGATTAAAAGGGAAGCAGATTGAGCTTTTAAATGGATGAACACTAGGGAAGCTCTTAGCTTTATTATGTTATTAAACATTCTCAGATAGACTGGCTCACTGCTAGATCCCAACTCGATCTGCCTGGGCAAAGCTCTATTAACTTCAATGGAGGATCAGATTGCAGGATCCAGGCCTAAGCTGTTGTAGTTAACGATGAGTAAATACAGAAATATAATAAAATACAGGGGGCAAAAGACAACAGCATTAGTAGAAGGAATGTACTGAAAGAAGAACAGAGAGGAATAGGAACAAATAGCTAGAGATTTTAAAAAGTATACTATCAAATTATATCAGAGGACAGAAAAATAAGAGAACAATGGCCTATTAACATGATAGCAAAGCAAGGATAACTTGGCTATTGAAAAATAATGACTTATTTGCATCAGTAGAATATTGGCAATGCATCCATAAGAATGGCCATACTGGGTCAGACCAATGGTCCATCTAGCCCAGTATCCTGTCTTCCGACAGTGGCCAATGCCAGGTGCTTCAGACGGAATAAAAAGAACATGCAATCAAGTGATCCATCCTCTGTGGTCCACTTCCAGCTCCTTGCAAACAGAGGCTAGGAACATTCAGAGCATTGGGTTGCATCTCTGCCCAACCTGGCTAATAGCCATTGATGGACCTATCCTCCAGGAACTTATCTAGTTTCACAGGTTGACTGTGCATTGTGTGAAGAAGTACTTCCTTTTGCTTATTTTAAATCTGCTGACTGATGTACTTGTGAGTATTAATGAGGAAAGACTGGAAAAAACAGAGTTTATTTAAACAATGGAAACAGCTATTTAGCCGTCATGTAAAATAAGGGGGCTACTTTTATGGATGATATGAAATTAGGGGTAAGTCAAGGAGCTGGAACTGTTCAGTTATTTTTAAAAAGTCTTTTCATACAGGACAGGTGCCATGTGACTGGAAAACAGTTCATGTATAGCTCAAATGTAAGAGAGGGTTCTAGGAAAGAGACTGAAAATGACAAGAGCCGTACATTTAACAACTATATAAAGAAAAGCTAGAATTACACTTCAAAAATGCATTTGGAAAAGTACAGTTCAGAAGACAGCACAGATTTGTGAGAGGGGAATAATTTCAGAACAATCTAATTACTTTTCTAACAACTTTTGGTTTAGACAGATGAGAAAAATTAGGGTCAGTATACCAGGACTTTCTGAAAGCTTTTGACAATGCGATGGGGTGAGCAATTGCAAAAACACTGTAAATGCTGTTTGACTGTAGTGATAAGTACCCCAACTTCTCTGGTCTTTACTTGATCTCCCCAGTGCAGAACTGCCCATTTGTAAGAACTTTTCGCCCCGCATGCATTCTCTGAAGCTGGCCCTTTAAATTTGGCAAAGGCAAACAGCTGTAGCCCTGACAGGGTTAGTTTGCAAATGGCTGCTGCAGCTTTCTGTTATTCAGTTGCTAAGTACATGTTATTTTTTATCCCCGTTTTTTCTTTCCTATTGCACTCTCTCATGGGTTGGATAATAAGTGAAAGGGTAGAGTTAAGCCAGCCAGTCTCTCTCAGGGTCAGGAAGGAATTTTTCATTGATCATGCTCTCTCCTTCCTTTAGCTAGCTATAGGTTTATTTGCCAATTAGTGTTGTTGCCCACCATCATGGTTTTAAAAGTATAAGAGTTTTGTGATTATGTTTAACCATAGATTTTAGAGAGAGATAAGTCCTACTAGTTAGTCTATTCTCCTGGCAATGTAAGCACAAATATAGGTCAGAGATGGCATGGTTGTCAGCAAATTGCTCCAAACACTAAGCCCAAGATCTGTCTCTGCTCTGACACTACATTCCATTTATTTATTTATGAAGCCCCTTTGACCAAAAATGGTGGATAATGGTAACAGAAGGACACAAGCTGAAACGGTCAATAACTGATGGGTTCTTAGCAACAACAAACTATTAACCTTACAAGAAGAATGAGGGGGGATTTGATAGCTGCTTTCAACTACCTGAAAGGGGATTCCAAAGAGGATGGATTGAGACTGTTCTCAGTGGTAGCAGATGAAAGAACAAGGAGTAATGGTCTCAAGTTGCAGTGGGGGAGGTTTAGGTTGGATATTAGGAAAAACTTTCTCACTAGGAGCATGGTAAAGCACTGGAATGGGTTACCTACGGAGGTGGTGGAATCTCCTTCCTTAGAGGTTTTTAAGGTCAGGCTTGACAAAGCCCTGGCTGGGATGATTTAGTTGTGGATTGGTCCTGCTTTGAGCAGGAGGTTGGACTGATGACCTCCTGAGGTTCCTTCCAACCCTGATATTCTATGATTCTATGATTCTAAGGAAAGAAAATGAAGTGATGAGATAGTAAGGCTCTGTTTTTGCAAAGCTCTTAAGCACATGCTTAACTTTTAAGCACCTATTCAAGTGCATCCTATTCAGCAAAGCAGATAAGCATGTGCTTGAAGTTCATCAGAAGCAACAGCATTCAGAAATGGAAGAGAGAGCAGTTGGGATGAAATTTAAAATGATGAAGGGAATCAGAAAAATGGAGAGGAAGAGAGATCCCAAGGGATCAGTGCTAGAAACAGCAAAGTTCAATATTAATTGGCTGTATGAGTCTGACTGTAAGAAGATAAATAAAGATAGCAAACGGAAAAGCAGGGAGGAAGATAAGAAAACAAGGGGAAGTCAGATCTGAGTGATGGTATTAAACGTCAGAGTTTTAAAGCAGCAGCACAAATGAATAAGAAGCCAATGAAGCGAAGAGGAGAGAAGAAATAAGGACAGTAAAGCAAAGCATCAAACAGATGTGGTTTGATGGCACAGTGCTGTGTAAGCCCAGTATCCAAGATGAAGAACATGAAGAGAAGCTTTGGATTTTCTCTAAGAAGATATGTAAACATATCTTGCAAGATCCTTTCCCTTTCCTTTCATCTCCTCAGGCTCCCAGACAGGTGCAGAGGGAGAAGCAGAGGAAGAAACTTTCAGCAGCAGCCAGTACCCGGGGAGAGAGAGAAGCAGGTTCTGCTTGTAAGCTAAACCTTTTGAAACTTGGAGAGGGGAGGGGAGGTGGGGGAAACAGAAGAGAGGTCAGCTCCCCAGCTCAAGTATTTAGGAGATGAAAGACTCAGACTTTGGAATCAGTCTTACTGTCAGCAACTTCCCCATGCAGATTTCACACACACAGATGAGCACGTGCACCTCCCAGACTCCATGCCTCATAGCGATCAGTCTGCCATTGGCACAGCACTGGCCACTCTTAATTGGGAGGGGTGAGGTGCATGTGTGGGGAGTGTACGACATAAAGCAGAGTTAAAAACAAAAATAAAGTTAAAATAAAAAAAGAGAGTGGGGTCATATACTGCACTTCACCTAAGATAGCAAAATTCTGAGAGCCAGCCCTGGTGGTGACATACCCACTTGAATTAACTAGCTGAAGATGACTTCTTCTCCAGTTACTGACACAATTAATGGCATATTCTCTTATCTAAAGTAGATCAGATGGCAGGTCTTTTAAATACATTACAACTAAAGCAGATTTTCAATACTTACACTGCAAGATGGATCCAGCATGGATTTGCACCACTCCACTGCTTCCACCGTACATGGTCTCATAGTCTCAGTGCGTCCGTGGTAGAAACGTCTGGTCATAGCAGTTTCATAACAGCAGCCTGGGCTAAGAAGGAAAATTAGGACAAAGTGTCTCACTACAAAGATAAATCTTTTCTCGTCACTAAAGGAAAAATGTCATATAAAAGATATTCTATCCCATTACACTCAATTACAAGCAAGAGTAAGCCACTCATTTTCTTTTAAGTCTCTGAAATGCAATACAGATTACTCAACGATAAGAAAGTTTTCAAGAGGCAAGTTAGGACTAAGAAAATTCAGATGCCATTATAAAGTCATAAAAAAATCTGGACTGTTTCATGAGCTGCTTTTTGCAAATGCTAAGGCTTCCATACCCCCTTATGTAGGTGAGTGGAAAGTAAGCAAGCTTCAATTTCCTATGTATTCTTCCATCAAGGATAAAGGACAGAAGGCATCTGCACACAAGACCCTCAGATTTGGGGAATCCACTAGTAACAGGGGACATCTACAAACAAGTTTAAGAAGGGTCCTTACCCAGATTGTCTTTGTTGGGCAATTAATATAACCCAGTGTTCAATGACCTTTGCCAGGAATGTGGCCTTTTTGCAGATGACACCCTCAGGCAACTATTTGCCAGCTCTGTGATGACTCATATTTAAACTATTTTAAATACTAACAGATGGTAGTAAAGGCACATGTAAATGAGGGACATAATCACCAACAAAGAGAGAGTCTCCAATAACTTTTGGCTGGGAGTATAAAATAAAACCAGCCTCAGCCACCTGCCCAGTGTGCAAGGACAGAAACTTGGTTGTACACTATCTTTTTGTTATGTTGTTATAACTTTTACAGGTAGACTTTGTTGGTGATGGGGACAGGATGACAATAGTGAGTCTGCTAAGGCTTTTTACAGGGTTGGGATTTTGGAAGAGAGAGATTTATCACCACAGAATAATGTTTAATTATAGACTACAGATGAGACTTTCATCTGTACCTGGGCCAAATCCCCTTATATAGGAATGAGCAATTAGTGAGGTATGCAGGATATTAGAGAGACAAGGTGGGTGAGGTAATATCTTTTACTGGACTAACTTCTCTGTTGGTGAGAGAGACAAGCTTCTGAGCTTACACAGACCTGAAGAAGAGTTATGTGAGTTAAAAAACTATGTGGGTTAAAAAACTTGTCTCTCTCACCAGTAGAAGTTGGTCCAATAAAAGATATTACTTCACCCACACTGTCTCTCAGTTAGTGAGGTAATATAGATCCTTGTGGGCCAAGTGCTTGCCTTATAATTTAACCAGTACTGCCCATGTGTATATTTTATGGAATGTTAATAAAGTTCTGGCTGGCTGCCCTTTATCTTATAGTACCTGTAGTATAGCACCTACCACACTGTGACATAAAAGACTTGCTCCTGCACCTTTTGAAGTCAATGGCAGAAGTCCTGCTGACTTCAGTGGCAGAGGATCAGGTCCTGTATAACTAAATAAAACATTATGACATATTTCTTTATTCTTCTATGACTGCAGGAAAATATACAATGGAATGCAAAGCCCTTTGTATTTGCCCAGATTTGTCAGTTTGTTCAACTATACATTTAATTGCTAGCCTGAATAATAAACTTTTCTTACTGTCCATGAAGTTTATAATAGGCCAGCTGGAGGCCAAGCTGAACAAACGTATCAGGATGAAGTCCCTTCTTCTTGGTCAGTGCTTTCCCAAAGGATGTAAATGCATAACTCACTAGCTGCAAGTCAGATACCTGACAAATAAAGAATTTGTTACCATAGGAGAATTCAGCAACTGCTCTAATCACAACCTGCTTCAGTTCAAATATAATGAACTGTGCATTCACCTCACAAAACAATGGATCAGGTTTATCCCGGTGTAACTCCCCTGGCTTCAGTGGAGCTACCTCAGGATTGAATCTGTCCCAATGGTCTTTGTTCTCTGGCCTGGAGCGAGGCCAGCTACTAATGTTTAGATAAAATGAAAGCCTCAGTGATCACTAAGAAAGAGATAGAGAAACTTCACCTGCTGAGAATACCGTTCTTTAGCACGTTCAATGTCATTTAGCACATTCTGGTTCAACGTGAAAACAAGTTCCTCTGGCCAGGGGATGTCCCGCACTTTATCTGATCCCTGTTTTGTTTTTTAAATAAAAGAGGAATCAATATCCGTAAGAGAGGAAATGCTAATTGATAAGGATGGAAACTTAATGGATACATACCTTCCACCTTCCCTCACTTTCAATAATCTTCTGATCAATATAAGAGCACAGGACTACCAAAGCCATGGCATCACAAGGAGAATGCTAGAACACACGAGACAATATACCATGATGGTTGCATAGCTAAAAGTTGATCAAGCCTCCTTATTTCCACCCCCATTCCTTCTTAATTATGCTGAAGGTTTTCCTGTGATGTGTAGAATTCTTTAGGAGATTACACTTCTAGCCTTTCTACCTGTACAGATAGAGCCCTATACAGTATTTATCTACTCTCTTGTTAACTCTGCAGCCAGGTAGACAGGCAAAATATAGCACCAGGATGAGGCACAGATCTGGGCAGAAACAATGTCTTCCTATGAGAGAGCTTAGCATGTTTTGGGCACTACTGTGATACAAGCAAATAATAAAGCTACTAACTTACAATTTTTTTTTTGCATGATATTCCCCTTCTCTTTGAACTCCCTATTGATCAAATTCAAGAAACTCCCTCATTAAAATATTTCTGAAAGTAAAATTTAGACTTCTAAATCTTTTTAGTCAACACATGCACTGCATAATCTCCCCTTTAGAAATGTACAGCACCTGTCCTGGGATGTTTGCCAGATAAGGAACCCTATACGTGAAAATGCACTAAAAGAAAAACAAGTTTAAACCAGTAAAAAAAAATATTCCATTGTGGAAGGGGAAAAACTGACAAAGGAGCCCACTGTAAATATGCTAGGAAAAAGGGAATCGTATTTTACTTACATCACAGTTTGAACCAAATGTCCCATTGGAAAATAGTATGCAGTTGTAGGATTTGTCTCCCCAGCGTATGGTTGGATCTCCTGTTAGAGCCAACTTGGTGATCTAAATCAAGAATTAATATCATGGGGTTTAGAAATATCTGAATGTGCGCCAGAGTCCTGTCACATTACACTGGAAGTATTTGGATACTTTTTTAATGAGTACCAACCTCCGCACTCGAAAGCAGCTATGACTTACTGCACTGGACAAGACAAAGTCCCTGCCCTAATTAGATGACCCATGACTAAGAAGGCTCTCTGCATGACAGCAGACATGCCAAAAATGGAACAAATATATCCATCTGAAGAAAAACCATCTGTACAAGCCTGGTATTTGGTGTTTAAAAATAAAAGGCCAGATCCTGGTGGTCAGGGCTTCTGTGGCTTATGAAATTCAGGGGGCTGCAGAGGGGTGAGGGTAAATTTACACCACATTTACACCTCCAAGATTCTAGATGTGGCAGGCATTGGTCCAGTCCTGGCCATCAACAGGAGACAATGAATCATGGCCATGCCCATTTTCCTATGCTAGAGGGGCCAGGTCACAATGGTGTTAGACCTGTTAGATTGCTAAGGAAATCTTCAGGCAAATGGTTAAGCTGCCTTTCCAGAATATTTTATACAAATAAATCAAATACACAACGAGAGACAAAAGTTGGTTAAAAAGAGGAGTAAAATTATTTTGAAATTTGTAACTACCGGAGTATAATCCTCAGGGGTTCCATGGGGACTGGAATCATCCAGGGAGATCACAAACAAACTGCTCTGAATTTTTTCCAGGAGACATAAGTTCTTTGGATCGAGATTAGTTAAATATTCACGTGTCTAGAAGACAATGAAAAAGTGGTTAAATAATTGAAATGTTGCAAATCCAGTCAATCAACATTTTTCTGAAAGACCACTGAAATTTTCCAACCTCTGCCCATTGGGTTCTTTCCCCACTTGTTAAAGCCGCCAGCCCTGGTCCATCAGGTTCATTATGGCACCTCTTTTGGATGTAAGCAAGTTGCCTTTAAGAAGATTTTTAAAATTAGTAAAACAGAATGAAGACAGAGACTGGATTAAAATTGTTCACTTTAGTAGGCCAGTAGTCTGGTTAATATTTCTTATTCCATATCTAATCATCAGATTAAGTGAACTTTCAAGAAGTGTATCAACTCTGCTCAGGACACATGACCTTTTTAATCCGTGTCTGCACTGGGGATTTGCCCTGATTTCAGCCTCTGGGGACTGCTGCACCAATGCAAACCCATAGTTTAGACAAAGAAAACCACAACTTGCACCAGTGACACTTAATTCAGTTTCAAACATGGGACACCTCTAATGGTGCAAGTCACAATTTCCATATCCATACTAGGAGTTTGCACAGGTACAGTTATATAGGTGACTAGCTACCAATGGCTGAAATAAGGGCAAATCTCCAATCCACACAAGGCCTGAGAATCATAGGAGGGAATCATACTCCATCCCACCGAGCTGAGATTGTATTATGCACCAAATCTTAAACAATGTTTCTCTTCTTAACCTTTGCTTGCACCAGCACTTCAAAAAACTTTATTCAAAGCTTTGTATTCTGACAGTTTTACCTGTAAACGTGACTCTGCACATACTGTACTTGGTGTTCTCGGTCTACCTTGTTACCCCTTTTAAAAAACCTCTCTCTGAATTTTTAAGAATTCATATGCAGTTATTTGGCACTTCCTCCTATTAAACACTAGTACTAATCAGAATTTAAACAACATTCATACAGATGTATTCATATATAGCAAGCGAGGCGAACCAGATACACCACCCTCGAGATCAGGTTACCTGTAAAGCAGAACTGCAATAAGCGTAGGTAACAGCAGGTTATTGTTCATCATGAATTAATTTGTGTCTGGCATTTCTTGTTAGAAACTTGTTTGATTTCTATTTGTTCCTTTCTTTGGTGTTTGCCTGATCCACCACAACTCCCAGTAAGTTGTTCCAATAGCTAATTACCCTCACTACTAAAAACTTGTGCCTTATTTCAAGTCTGACTTTGTCTAGCTTTAGCTTGCAGCCATTTGTCTCTAGACTGAAGAGGCCATTATCAATTGTTTGTTCTACATGTAGGTACTTATAGTCTGTGATCAAGTCCCCCTTCAACCTTCTCTTTGTTAAACTAAATAGATTGAGCTCTTGGAATCTACCCATGTAAGGCACGTTTTCCAATCTTTTAATCATTCTTGTGTCTCTTTACTGAACTCTCTCCAATTTATCATCGACATCCTTTTTGAACTGTGGACTCCAGAACTGGACACAGTATTCCAGCAGCAGTCGGACCAATGCCAAATACAGAGGTAATATAATCTCCCTATTCAGCATTTCCGTTTGTACATCCAAGGATCATATTAACCCTTTTGGCAACAGCATCACACTGGCAGCTCATATTCAACTGATTATCCACTGTGACCCCCAAGTTTTTTCATAGTCACAGAGTCCCTCATCCTGTAAATATGGTCTCTATACTTTGTTCCTAGAAACAGAATTTTAAATTTGGCCAGTAATGACTTGGATAAGGACCAGGAATGGCTTGGATTGACTTGAGAGGAGTTACTCTAGATCTACACCAGCAGAATTTGGCCCGTAGGGTAAACCAGCATGTGCACAGTCTAATAATATTACCAGTCTGGAAAGTTAGCATCTTCACCTATTTTTCAGATTACTCAAAACACTTCTGGGAAGTGTGTAATGATTATATTAGTGGTAATCATTAATAATTATTGAGGAAATTCAGAAATTTCATGTGCTAAGAGGAAGTATACATATGGCAGCTCCTTGGAGAGAGAGCATCTGTTGTGACAATGAACACCTAGCAGTGTGCTCTAACACCGAGGTCTACAATATAGAGGGCCATATTCTCTCTGTCTCTCTCCACCCCTCTTCCCACTCCTTTGCACTCCCTTAGTGGCACAAAAGTCCAAAAAGCAGGTCAGACTTTCCAGGCCCTGGTGTAGGGGTGAGATATGTGGCTGGAGTGCCACTGTGTTCCAGTAATCCCCAGCTGGTAGAAAAAGCCCTTAAACGTGTTACCAGACAACACATGTTATGGCTCAATCCTGCCTCTATGGAGCTCAGCAGCAGGAAATATGGCCAATATATCACTGCCAAAATGTGACTTCACATGCACAAGTTTGATTATGTTTAAAATGTGGTCAAGAGGGAGCAAAGGGAAAGTGTGGTGGTGGGTTTTGTTTGGTTGGCTTTTAATGATTATGATGAATATCTCATTGCTACATGGATTGGTTCTCAAAAAAAGATGTATTAGATAATCCTGATACAGTGTCATGCCATGAACCCCAACACGTAATTGATATTTGCTACCCAAACACCTTCATGGTACACTTTTAGCATCCTACATTTGCTTGTTGTTCCAGGCACCTTGCCATATTTTGCAGTGCTAAGTGCAGGTTCATGTTTCATGCCTATTACAAGCTTTCCTTCACTTTAAATGTATAAGCTGTTCAGCTTAAGTTACTTAGTCACACAGACTATTAAAATACTATAATGGAGGGAAAATTCCAGTCCCTCCAAACTTCAACAGAAAATGTTTAAAGGGATTTGCTCGGCCTGAAAAAATCACATTTTTATCTGAAAAACAGGCACCTACTATAGTTTACAAGTTACACAATGGGAGACCAGCATCTTGCCATGTTAAGCATTCCAATTTTGTACAGTCTGGACTTTCAGGGAGTACTGTTCTTTTGCAAACAAGGCCCAATGTATTTCACTGTGCAGCTCAATTAATATGAAGTAATTTAAAAACCTGAAAATCTCTGGAGGGCTCAGTATATGACCTTCATGTACAGCATCAAAAGCAAACACTCGACCGCGACACAGGACTATTAAGTGGGATGGGCATTCACCTTCACTCTCTGAAAGGAAGATAAAACAAACATGAGAACACAACACTTTTTGGATAAAGTTATAATGTGAATGAGAGAGAGCGGGGGAGATAAATTATAGACACATTTAAGTGACCAGGTACAAAAATGCACGTGTACAAATACAGCACATTATTTTGGCCTTTAACATTTAAGACTTTGTACATTTAAAAACAGCAACCAAGACCAAACTTGTCATCTACTTTCAGAGAGCAATTCTATGGGTTTTTTTCTGCAGTTTGGAAATAAGTCTCAAAGACTGCATTTGCAAGATTAACTGACAGAATCCATAGATGCATGTAACCTTGATTATTATTAACCCCCACCAATGTTTACTGCCATGTTCATAACTTTAACAAATTTGTAAGTGGGGAGGCTATTCTTACATCAGGAAGCAGAAATGCGACATGGAAAATCACCCACATTCTGATGAAAGAAAAGATGACACTGGGTGAAGTTTCAGAAGGTTGGCATAGAAAGTGGCTTCAAAGATAAGCAAAAACACTTGACAACACATTCTACAAATTTTTGTCTATGCAAATCAGGAGTTAATGCACAAATGGATCAGCTAGTACCCGATTTGCATATGCAAATCTGAGCATTTGTGCACTGATACACGAATGTTTAACATTATGGAGAGATGCAGTTGTTGCACTCACCAGTGGAAATCTTGCCCATAATTGCCTATACAATCTTATTAGTTATGCCACACACAAAAATGTATTACCATAAAGTTAAGGTTTAACCAAGTTCAAGAATGTTAAGACCAAAAAGACGTTAGGAATGCAAGGAACACAGAGCTAACATTGCACTTCTCAAAACAGGCCTCTACACAACCTTAACTCTGTCCCATAGCTCTGCCTTGAAAAAATGAGAAATGTATACTATATCCATAGAGCTCCATTTAACAAATGCCCATAAAAATGCCTTAATCTTATTCATATAGTAATTTTGTTGCTTTATGTCTTTCTTCATGATCATATTGTAACGTACACAACAAAATTTATAAGTTCCTGATTTAGATAAATAGCAAAATTAAGGAAATCATTCCCCCTTTAGAATATCTCCACATGTAAATGTCATCTACAGAGAGCATGAAATTACAGCACTTACATGAAAAGAGCAAAAACTAGTGGGGTAACAAATTAGCACATGTATGAAAACTTATAAAAACAAGATGCTGTCGTGAACATCTGAAATATACCACACACCAAGAAGGGAGATAATAGGCTTTCATCTTCACAGGGACACAGCTGAGGTTCTTTGAGTGCTTTAAGAAATGCAACCATAATTCTGCATTCCCTGAGTTTCTATTGTTTGGATTTTCTTCTATGTTTTATTTTTAAACCAATGTTCTTGAAAGGTCATGCACCCTCAAACCATTGTTATGTGCCTGCAACCTTGACTTTTCTTTAAAAATTAAAGAAATTCCCATTCACAAAAGCTCATTACAGTCCTAACAAGGGATCGGGGAGGGAAGGAGAATAGGGAAGGCTTCCCATTTCCTCTTGACTTCCTGAGCTCTGGAGGAGAGGCACCTCACTAATCCATACCTCCTAAGGTCTATGGGGGTGGGGGAGAGGCTCCACCTCTGAGAATCTTAGGAGATATACAGGAGTGTACTGAGGTAAGTGCATCAACATCTTGCTGAGCCTTATGAGATCTGACAGGGAATCCCCAATCTTTACAAGGCTTGTTAGGTGCCACCTCCCGCCCCAGTCTTCCGATGGCTCTTATGCTTGTAGGTGTCACAAAAGCAGTAGGAGTTTAGCAGGATGGATTACAGGACCACTGGGGCAGGTAGACTTCTACAAAAGACAGAAGTGAGAGCTGGATGGGAAGCTGAGAATTGGGAGGAGGGGGAAACATATCAGAACATATGGGGAGTATGTCCCTGAAAAGGGGACTATGGAGACAGGGATAGGGAGAGGAATTACAACTCCATATTGTAATTTTACAATACACGGCACGCATATTTACTACTGGCATATGTAAGTGTGACTAAGCTGCAAACAAATAATTTGAAATAGCCCCTTTCATTCAACAGCAAGAAGGAAGCACTAAATATTGTACCAAAAGGGGCATGAGGGCTAAAGTAAGTTAGTCCATTCCTGATGCTTTAACCCTTTATTTGTATCTGGCCTGATTCCTTTATATTGTCTGTATCCAACCCAATTATAAAGATAAATACCAGTTTAGAAGGTGCAACAGAGGCATCACCTCAGCTGTGAGATGTACAGAGTGCATAGATTAGCTACCCTATAACACCAATGTATAGCTAATCAAAATGCTCTTCAGCTAGAGCAGGTTTTTAAAACAGACAAAAATATAGTGTTTGTTTCATGATTAACATGGCCACACTTTAGTCCTGTAACATAAAATCAGTTGTCTGTTACCCTAGGAAAGTTGCATATGTTTACCAGTTCTAAAATAGTTGCCTAAAGAATCTCTAGTAATTCCTGGAATCTTGCAAGTGCAGAACAGCATTCGGAATTGGTTCATGTCCAGAGGCATATTTCCATGTCTATGCACAACCAATTTTTCCCTGCAGTAAACAGAATATACAAAAGCATAGGTTCCGATTAACTTTTAAGCATGAGGTGAAAAATACATCAACAAATAAAATATGGCAAAATTCATCCCTGAGTACAGTGGAGTTACACCAAGGAAGAACTTGTCCCATATTGTTCATGACTGTAAGCATGCACAGTACACGGATATTTAAAAGCAATTATATTTTTTTAAAATGTCTTACGTTCTTATTATTTCCCAGTATTTCAAGGTATGCCATATAGCTATGCATCCTCTTTCTATTTGAGTTCCTTCTTTTGGTGGCCAGTAGTGTTCAAGATAAGGGCCTGCGCCTCCAAAGTTATAATATATTTGTGTTGGTATGCGAGCATCAAGATAAGCCACATTCAGCCACCATTCTTCCAGCTGAAAAGGAACAGAGATTAGCATCACAATATATTTTAGGCATAGCTCTATAATAATCAGTTGATTGTTCTATTGTACCTATCTAATTTTTTGTTACTTTTTAATACTCTGAAATGGTTCCTGAACTGTGAAAGGCAGACCAGTGATCCACGAACCACTTACTGAGAGTATTGAGACAGCTACATTACATTTCCAGGTGCTACGTTAATTACTTTCTTAATATTAATTTTCTTTATAACCAGTTGTAGCTGTTGACTGCTGCATTTGCCAGAGATTATTTTCTGATGAGATTACAAATTTAGCTGACAAAGCTAAGTGTTAATGTAATAGCCTTCTGTAAGATATCTGATTTGGTATTGCAAAATATTTTGATTAAATACACTAGAATACAATATTAACATGGCACAAATTATATGGATTAAAACCTGGCTAACTGACAGGTCTCAAGAAAACCTGAAGACGAGCTTTGTGTAAGCTTGAAAGCTTGTCTCTCTCACCAACAGACATTGGTCAATAAAAGACATATTATCTAACCCACCTTTTCTATCTAGCTCTCAACATACAATTGTGAATAGGCAATAAGCATTGAGCAAGTGTGTTTCTAGTGGGGTCCCTCAGGGATCAGTTCTTGACTCTGCACCAGTGGTCCCGAAACAATGAGGTGCACCCCCTATGGGGGCACGGAGGAATGTTCAGCGGAGGCACGGCAGGACCTATGCCAGTCCCTACAGGGTGCGGGGGGGGAGAGCCACCCAGCCCTGCTCTGCTCCAGCCCTGGCCCCGACCGCAGTTCTGCTCCTGGCCCCGGCCCAGCCGGGGCCTTGGCCCCTGGCCTGCCCCAGCTGCAGCACCATCCATGGCCATGGCCTGGGCCTCCGGCCCCCGACCGCAGCTTCAGTCCCCGACAGCGGCTCCTGGGGGTCACAGGCAAATTACATTAGCGGCAAGGGGGGCATGACTTAAAAAGTTTGGGGACCACTGCTCTACACTATTTAACTTTTTCATAAATGACCAGGAAGAAAACAGTTTGCAGGGGGTATGGTAAATAATGCAGAGGGCAGGTCACTAATACAGAGCAATCTCGATCGCCTGGTAAGATGGGCATGAGTAAATAATAAGCATTTTAATAAGGCCAAATATAAATTTATACCTCTAGGAACAAAGAATATAAGCTTTAGTTACAGGATGGGGGACTATATCCTGGGAAACATTGACTCTGAAAAAGACTTGTGGGTCACAGTGGATAATTAGCTGAACATGAGCTCCCAGTGTGATATTAAAGGACTAATGCAATGGATGAATAAACAGGAGTAGGAGTAGGGAGAATGTATTACCTCTGTATTTGGCACAGGTACGACAGCTACTAGAATACCGTGTCCAGTTCTAGCGTCCATACTTCAAGAAGGATGCTGATACATTGAAGAGGGCTCCAAGAAGAGCCACGAGATTGATTAAAGGACTGAAAGCATGCCCTATAGTCAAAGATTAAAGGAGCGCAATCTCTTTAGCTCAACAAAGAGAAGGTTAAGGGGTAACAATCTATAAGCAGCTACACGAGGAACAAAAATTTGATAATGGACTTTTCAATCTAGCAGAGAAAGTTTAATCGAGTGGCCGAAAGATGAAGCTAAAGCAGAGGTTCTCAAACTGGGGGATGGGCCCCCCTGGGGGGTGCAGAATGTATTCTGCTGGGGCATGAGCAGCTTTGGGGGGGGGGGGGAGGAATAAACTTACTGCACACATTTTACCCACAGCAATGAATAACTAACAAAGCTGATTCCTATAGACCTCTGAGGTCCTCAGATGGCACTGTGCATTCTGACAGATTTCTGTTAAACTTGCATTGCATTATACAAAGTTGTTGTCATCTGCACATTAATCCGTTTGCTACGGCGTGGTGTGCACACTTAATTGTACGCATGGACCACAACTGCAGTTTTGCTTTTGCTTTTATTACAAATGTATCGTTGGCTCATTCATGCAACAGAAAAAAAATAAGTGAAAAACACAGAAGCTGAAACTGATTCAAGTGAAGCACTGCAGCCGCATATATCGGTATACAGTAGAACCTCAGAGTTACGAACACCAGATTTACAAACGTACTGGTTAACCACACACCTCATTTGGAACCGGAAGTACACAATCAGGCACCAGAGACAAAAAAAAAAAATACTGTACAGTACTGTGTTAAATGTAAAATAAATAAAGGGAAAGTTTAAAAAAAGATTTGACATGGTAAGGAAACTGTTTCTGTGCTTGTTTCATTTAAATTAAAATGGTTAAAAGCAGCATTTTTCTTCTGCATAGTAAAGTTTCAAAGTTGTATTAAGTCAAGTTCAGTTGTAAACTTTTGAAAAAACAACCATAACGTTTTGTTCGGAGTTATGAACATTACAGAGTTACAAACAACCTCCATTCCTGAGGCATTCGTAATTCTGAGGTTCTACTGTATGTACTTGTGTGGCGGGGGGGAGGAGGGTGTAAACTACTACGGATACACCGGGGGGGGGGGGGGGGGGGGGGGGCGGCGTGATCAAATGCATTTGAAAACCACTGAGCTAGACCAATTCAGACTAGAAATACAACACAGATTTTTAGCAGTGGGGGTAACTAACAATTGGGACAATTTACCAAAAGTATGGATGGATTCTCCATCACTGGATTTTTAAATCAAGACTTGATATTTTTGTAAAAGATATGATCTAGTTCAAACAGGATTTAATTCAGGGAAGTTCTATGGCCTGTGTTACACAGGAGGTCAGACTAGGTACCTTCTGGTTTTATAATCTATGAATCATGAATAGGAGAAGAGGTGGGATTATTAGTGATGGGGGAAATGGTCCAAAATATAATTTCTCTGTTCAGTGTTCCACACTATGAAAATTCGTCAGAATACCTGCTCTGAGATAATGTAAGTATAGACATGTTGGGATTGATGACAGTCTCATGAATTCCAAAGAGTGTTTGAAATTTACTAGTAGTTCCTTTTTCTCTTTCTTTTTTGCAAGGCCACCTGACTGTCAGATTGCCATCACATGTATTACTGCTCTTCACAAAAAGAAAGAGACTAGAATGTATGCTCTCTGGGGCACAGACCATGGGTAAATTTTTCAAAAGTTTCTAAATGACTTAGGAGCCTAAATTCCTCTTTCAAACATGACTTAGACAATTCGGGGCCTAAGGGCTCACCTACACAGCAAGTATCAGAGGGGTAGCCGTGTTAGTCTGAATCTGTAAACAGCAACAGAGGGTCCTGTGGCACCTTTAAGACTAACAGAAGTATTGGGAGCATAAGCTTTCGTGGGTAAGAACCTCACTTCTTCAGATGCAAGACGTGAGGTTCTTACCCACGAAAGCTTATGCTCCCAATACTTCTGTTAGTCTTAAAGGTGCTACACAGCAAGTTACTATGTGGCTAGCCAGAGTGTGACTCTACAGTGCTCCTGCTTGTCACATGCTCCAGGACTTTCATTGAAAGTGTCCACGCAGGCTATTTCTGTGGAAAGGTGGTGCATTGTAGATTCACACCATGACTTGTCATGCAGTAACTGGCCATGTAAAGAAGCCTTAAGAATCATTGCAGGTCAATGGGACTTAGGATCCTCAGTCACCTGGCTGCTTTTGAAAATTTTACTCTGTGTTGTCTGATGTATTCTTCAGCGTCTAGCAAATTTGGGCATTTGAGCACTATCACAATACAAATACTGAGTCATCTTCAGCCTGTGCAATATGGCAAAATATGATACCTCAAGATAACTGAGTTAAATCTAAGTTCTTGTTTGCTGTAATCTTATTTATGTGATTGTTTATTGAACCAGACATAACAAAACGAGTAATAAAACTGGCCTCTAACAATTCATAAATATAAAAATGTTCAACAAAACACTCTATTTTCATAGATTCCTCCTCCTTTTCCAGTTTGTTTCGCTATTAAAATATGTAGTCTTTGCTCAGTCAATAGTACTGGGTCTCATATGTAAAGGTTTGGCCTGACCCTGAAAACATTATTCTTCTAATTAACCCTATTCACATAATAAAGTTATGTAACAAGAATAAGGAAGGGTTGAGCCTAAAGCCCAGCACTTCACAAGATCAGGCCCTAACTATCTCACTTTCTGACTGTTCTCTGCAAAAATACTGATGTCTTATACTCCGAAAACTAGATGTATCAAGATGTATGAGAAACACATAGGAAATATTTTACAACCTTAAATAAATCATAATTCAAAACATACCCAATTCCTCTTCTCTTTAGCCCTTTCCAGTAACTTATGCTGCAACAGTTTTCCAATCCCATGTTCAAACTTTTTTACTATGTCCTCAGTTCTTTGATATTCTTCTTGATTTAGGAATGGTTTTACTATAAAAAAGAAAAATGTATATAAATACAGATCCATATCAACTCCCCACCATGCAGACCCTGAAGCTGACAGGCCCCAAGTGAAATTTTTAATATAAATAAATACAGAGGTCTTTGTTGGAAGAAAAATATATTTTAAAAAGGCCAGAGTAAGTTCTAGGAAATTTTAATGTAAAAATACATTTAAAAAAATGTAAGTTAAATAAGACTATCACTCTTCTCAAATAAGAGTGGATACAAAAGGCCCACTATATCAAATAAGAGATTAAATCAAATCAGAGACTGAAAACAGAAATATTTAGGACCTAAGCTGGTAGATACTATGGAGTTCTGTGACTCCGCAGCTCCCATGAAACTCGTTCACTAATTAAACTTGTCTCTACTTTGTTTGTGGGCACAGTACCAGCCTAATACACTGGGTAAGGCCACACAGCTAAGAAACACACAGCAATCACATTATTGCATCAAACATAAGCTACTTGTCTTCACCTTCAAGGCCCTTCATGGTCTAGCCCAGTGGTGGGCAACCTGCGGCCCGCGCGCAGCCCGTCAGGATAATCCGCTGGCCACTTCACACAGCTCCCATTGGCCGGGAACGGCAAACCGCGGCCACTGGGAGCTGCGGGCGGCCGTGCCTGCGGATGGTCAATGTAAACAAACTGTCTTGGGGCCCGCCAACGGATCACCCTGTGTAGCCTGCGGGCCGCAGGTTGCCCACCACTGGTTTAGCCCCAACCAACCTGTCATCTCTATTCACTTTCTAGATAGATACTTACTTCCAATTGGGCACTGATGCCAACCTCCATTGCCCCCTTGTTAAACTTTCAAACAAGCACCTTAATGCTTTCTCCACTGCTGCCCCTCATGCTTGGGAGAAACGCCCTGTAAACATCTGCAAAGTTACCTCATTATCCAGCTTCAAATTCCTCCTTCAAACTCTCCTTTGCCATGATGCCTAAAAAAATTTGATAACAGGTGTGCTGAGACCACTGCCTATCATGCTGACCAATACCGTCTCATTGTTTTCCTGTACTCCTCCATCTGTATTGTATCATCTGTTGGATATTATACTCAGGCTGGAAAGCTCTCTGGGGCAAGGACCATCTTTTTTGTTCATACTCTCTTAGCAGCCATAGGTAGGCTTTATAATTAATCAAATTAGATAACCTCTTTAGGTTCCTGATAGTCTCCTTCTCATCACAAAACCTCCTTGGTTAAAATCTAGGGGCCTTATTCTCCAATGTTTTACATCTTTTGTAGCCATTTACACCTGAGGGAAGTGAGTACAAAGTGGATGTCCAACTCTGCTCTCCTGATTTAGTAGCTCAATACTTCTGGAATACTTTGGGCAAGGCTGCTGCTTTTGTAAGTAAGATCCCTATATTACCCTTGAGATTGCATGACCATTTATATTGGCTAATACTCTTCCAAGTTTACTTGTATGTTCATAAGACATGTTTAATGAAAATATAGCTATAATGGTCGGGTCCAATATATTTTCTGGCATTCTTTTTCAGTTTTGTATAATTTAGTCTGCATTTTATTTTATTTTTTTGGTGCTTTCAAAATTTCAATGTGTGTGTGGAAAGATTCTTATGTCTTCATATAAAACTTTTTATATTTCTGTTTTGTAGGGTTTTCACCCCTACAAAAGGTGTAACACCCTCACTTATATTTTATACAATATATTCCTTTATCTGGTTTGTCATTTGACAAACATAGTGCTCATGCTTCATAGTCTCACGTACAAGTTATTCTAGAGCACAGAACAGTGGTGTATGGTCTGCTGACACTTATCTATTTGTGTGATTAGACTGAATTTTCTACTATGTTCCTAGCAGCAGGGAAAAAAGGTCAATCCTTGTGTGGGAGTAGAAGGCAGGATTTTGGTCTAATGGAGTCTTTCTCCAAACATCTATCCATATGGGTTGCTAAATCATATTTCTCAATCATCATATTTTGGGTATCTTGGAATTTGCACTGGGTAGCATGGGATCTGACAGATTTCCAATGTAATAACTGATCTCTCCTTGGTAATTATCCCTACATCTAAGAAGGTGATTTTTCATTAATGCAGCATGGACAAAGTTTTTCAGAGAAACTAGATGTTCTACACTACACAAGCCTTGGGTATCCCATTTGGCTAACCATGAGCCTGTGCTGTTGTGTGTATGTATATACTTCTTATGGGGTTGCCAAAGTAACTTCTTGTTTACAAAGGCTATGTCTACACTACAGACCTGTGAGTGTGAGGGTAAATAGTTGAACTAACCTCATTAATAATGTTGAGACCTGTCAAGTTACACTGCATATACAGTTCAAGAGCAAAAGTGTGCAAACACTCTGAGAGAGCTTTAATTCATTCAGGTACAGTTTATTTATTAATTTGGAGAGGCAGATTTGATTTCCAAAATTCAGTTTTAGTATGCAATTCTTCTATGTTACAATTTGTCCACAATCACAGCACATCTTTATTTTCTCCCTGTAGTTCAGTTCACTAGAATTAAAGTGGGGTTATTTTTGAGACACAAACAAATGTTTGAGACACTTCAATTTTTTTTTAAACAATATACCCATTAATTTAGCGCTCTGCATCAAAAAGAGTGACATAATAGCCTTAGACTTAAACCTTATGTAGGCCCAGCTACATCACTCAGGGCTGTGAAAAATCATGCCCTACGTGATGTAGTTAAGCTGATCTAACCCCCCGTGTAGACTAAGCTAGGTTGATGGAAGAAATTTTCTGTCGACCTAATATCACCTCTCGATAGGGTAGATTTACCACAGTGACAGGCAAAACCCTTCCTTTGCAGTAGTGTCTACCTACACTACAGTGGTGTAGCTGGATCACTGCAGCTGTAGCATTTGTAGTACAGATATGCCCTCAATTAACCGTAGCAACCGAGGGCTTGTCTTCATTGCAACAGTCAGCTTAGTTAGTATACTCAAGTTACTCCACTCAAGCTACCCTAGCTCAAGTGAAGGTGACCACACAGCAAAACAACATTTGAGCTACATAGAGTGATTTGATTAGTAAAATGATTGCAATAGCAGCTGACGAATTGTAACTTGAGCAGCAGCATTCCCACTGCTTTACAAGCTAGATCATCAGTAGCACTATAACTTCAGCCCACCTTCTGATAGTATGTTTATATTGCAATAAAACACTTGTGGCTGCCCCCAAGTCAGCTGATTCAGGCTGGTGGGGCTATAAAATTGCAGTGTAGAGGTTTAGGCTCGAAGCCCAGGCTCTGGGACGCCGAAGGGGGAAGGTAAGCCTGAATCAGCTAACGGGCTAGCCACAGGTGTTTTATTGCACTGTAGACATACCCTGTGAGTGTCTCTACACTGCATACTAAGCCCAGGCTCTGACTCAGGTTTGATCCCAAGCCCACTTCTATTCACACGCAAATCAATCTGGCTTGGGTCCTAGGACCCTTGCTAGAGAACTACGTCAGGGTCTGAGTCCCGCTGTGACTCAGGTCCAAGCCCTATCATTTTGTAGTGTGGATGTAGCTTAAGCCGCAGACCTGCGTCAGAAAGTCTGCGTAGTGCAGCCTGGATGTATCAGCATGGCTAAAAGACACAGGTCCAGCAATTGTAAAACCAGGGTTACAATGCAGTATGAACACTCAAGCACAAGTTTGGAAACAACGAGTCCACAAGCCTGGGTCCCACAGTCTCGGGTTCACAACGCAATGTAAACATACCCCAACAGGCTGGCAAGCTCAGGCTTAAAGCACTGCTTTAGTTGAGCTAGAAACTTGTGTGTTTATATGGATGGGAGTCAGGTTAGGGACAAAACTCATAGCTTGAGCTAACAATGCAGGAAAGACACACCCATAAGAGGCAAGATCCTGCAACCACAAAGCCAACTGGGATTTTTCCACTGACTTCAGTAGGAGCAGAATTGGATGCAAAGTGTGTTTGGGGATTTGGGCACAGATCCACAAAGATACATGGAGGCCTAAGTCTGAGTTTTAGGCACCACTGCAATCCACAAAACTCTTGTTCAGCTACTATCTAACCTTGCTCAGTTCCTACATTTCTGCTGTAAAAGTTCCCTAGGTGCCTAAGTTTCTGCCTCTGAGCACAGACACTGCTGCCTCACTCTAGACATGCAGATGCTTATCTCCTCCCAAAGCCTCAGTGCAATCTATGAACTGGGGGTGAGAGAGGCTTCAGCCTATCTCATCCGAGGGCCCCAATCCAGTAGGTGTGCTCAGAAGACGCCTACCAGATCAGGTCCCACTCCAAATCCAGCCACCAGAGGAGGTGGTGCCATCACCACCCACCTTACAACTTTTAGCCCACTGGATACAGTGTTCACCTGGGATGAGGGAGTCCCAGGTTCAACAGCCATCTCAGACAGAGAGAGAAAGAGGATTTGAACAAAGACCTCCCAAACTTCTCAGGAGAGTGTTCTAACCACTGGGCTATGGGATATTCTAATATAGGTTTCTCTCAATGTCTCCTATTGAAGCCACAAGTACTCCTGTTCTTTTTCCTATTGAAGTGGTTTCATTTTGGATAAATACTTAGAGTTAGGGAGGTGAGGGGGGAGAGAGAGAGAGAATGAATGACTCTATAGCCATGGTGGTTAGTGCAGCTGCTTGGGTGGTGGGAGACCCAGGGTCCACTCCAACTGCTCTCATTATTTTGCAGCTGTTCTACTGTATATAAATAATGAAAGAGTGAATGGAGCAGGGGAATTGGATTCTGGGTCCCCCCCCGCCTCCAGGCTAGAATGTCATTCTCTTTCTCTCTCTCTCGCCCGATGAATCTAATAATTTATCCAAAGTGGAACAGCTTCAACAGGAGACACTGAAGGAGACCCATATCAGTATATATCATAGCTAAGTGTGGGAGATTCCTGTTCAAATCCTTTCTCTCCATCAAGCAGAGGGAAGCTGAACCACCTGTTTCTCCTACATCCTACTTATTCTCACAAGAAATGGCTTAGACTCTTAAGCCACCTGACTTGAAGAGAAGTGTTCCCAGCCGTGGATTGCAAGCAGAGATTGTTACCTAAGTCCAAGCTGCAGAGAGTCACCTATTTCCTGAGAGGGGAGGGGCATCTCCTATTACCTAGTTTTTGTGGATCCCATTCCAAGGTGTGTCTCTCTCAATTCATTTTATAGAAAACCTAGTCACCTAAGGCAAGTTCTGTGAATTGCACTGTAGTTCCTCTGATTTTTCTTAGGTGTCTAAAAGTTAGGCTTTGCAATGCTTAGTGTCACAGTACTTGATCCCTCTGTGGATCTAGGAATTACGGCATAATGTTTGTTTCTAGCTAGGTAAGGCTGTCAGAGCCCCACCTCCAAGGCAGTTGCTCAAGTAAAGTTTTTCCATTACCGGTGGGTTAGCAGGAGAAATTGCAGTAGTTGCAAAGAAAAATGCAGAAGTCTCAGAATTCTGGGTGCGATTTAAGGAAGGACAGAATTATTTAGAAAGAAACCACATATAGACAGCTCATTCCTATATCTGTGACCTGTTTACTATGCAGTAACTCCTCACTTAACATCATCCTGGGGGATGTTGCTTCATTGCTGATTAATTACAGAATGTGCTCGTTTAAAGTTGCGCAATGCTTCCTTATAATGTTGTTTGGCAGCTGCCTGCTTTGTCCACCACTTGCAGAAAGAGCAGCCCGTTGGAGCTAGCTGGTGGGGACTTGAAATCAGGATGGACCAGCATCCCCCCCAATCAGCTCCCCGCTCCCCTAAGTTCCTTGTGTGGCAGCTGCCCAGCAGGCTAGCAATTGCCGGGCAGTTTAGGTGTCCCTCCCACCACTACTATGTGCTGTTCCTGCCCTCTGCCTTGGAGCTGCTCCTGGGAGCCTCCTGCTTGCTCTGCGGGGGGCAGGGAGAAAAAAGGGGTGCTAATGTTAAAGTGTCCCTCTCCCCCTGCTCCTGTACCTCAACTCCACAGAGCAGGAAGGGGAGAGGGAGAGACAGGACAGGGCTCAGGAGGAGGGAGTTTGCTGGCAGCAGCAGCTGCTGTCTCAACTTGCTGATCTACTTAAAAAGGCAGTGTACTTAGAGTGGGGCCAGAGTACTTAAAGAGGCAATGCACGTCTCTCTCTCTCATACACATGGGGTGTGTGTGCGGCAGTAGCGTAGCTAGTGGGGTGCAGGGGAAGCAGCCGCTTCCCCTCAGCACATTTTCCAAAAGCAGCACCTGCCGGGCCTGCGCTGGGAGCAGCGTGGCTGGAGGAGCCATGGAGGGGGGAGGGGGGCGGCAGGCGCGGCCGGAGGAGCGAGGGGACCAGCTCCTCGGCCATTGCGCCCCACGCTCAGTGTGGCCCCAACATCGCCGCAGCCACCTCCTGCAGCGGCTCAGGGCTCGGTGGCCAAGTGCTCCCCGCCCCTTGCTAATGCACCATGGCCAGCGACTCACGAGCCGGAGCCGGAGCCGGAGCCGGGATCCTCCCACGACGCGGGGCTGGGATCGGCCAGGGACAGGCAGCAAGACGGAAGGTGAGCAGCGGGGGTCCGGTGCCTTGCACTGGGGGGTCCGGGCAAGGGGCTCCCCGGGGCTGGGCCCGCAGGGCAGGGGTGCAGGCTGCACTGTCTGGACGGGGGGCCCTGGCATAGCGCAGGAGCCTGGAGCCGGGACCCTGCGGGCTGGGCGGCGCAGCCTGGCGGGGGACATCTGCAGAGCGGGCTGGGCAGGAGAGACTCTCCCGGGACCGTGGGGGCACGGGGGTATCTGCACCCCCAGGAAGCCCGCAGGAGTCCTGAGCCGGGCCCCAGGGATAATCTGGGGGGGGGGGGAATGGGAGGAGCCGGGGGCGTGGCCAGAGGAGGAGCCAAGGAGGGGTGCCTTTTTTATGTTTGCTCCCCCTACACTTAGAACCTGGCTACGCCACTGGTGTGTGTCTGTCTGTCTGTCTGTCTGTCTCTCTCTCTCTCTCACTCACACACACACACACACACACACACACACACTGTGTGTGTCTCTTTGCCATTCAGGCTGCCTTGTAGAGTGTGAGGCTACATTCACAACGTGTTAACTTTTGAGTGCTCAGCTGAGTGCTAGTTCATCATTTAGCAGTAAGGCATTCCCTGGGAAATATCCTACCCTCTTTCACCCTCTGACTTCACCACCTCAACCAAGCTTCATAATCATCATTGCTGTGTACAGTATTAAATTGTTTGTTTAAAACTTATACTGTGTGTGTGTGTGTGTGTGTGTGTATATATATATATATACACACACACACACACAGACTTTTGTCTGGCGAAAAAAAAATTCCGTGGAACCTAACCCCTCCATTTACATTAATTCTTATCGGGAAATTGGATTCGCTTAACATCGTTTCGCTTAAAGTAGCATTTTTCAGGAACATAACTACAACGTTAAGCGAGGAGTTACTGTATAAGAGTCTGACAGAATAGAGGCCTATGACTTATGCATCAGCCAATTCCATCTGGCATAAAACAGAAGAAGAGCACATTCATATGTCATCTTTTCCTTTGTGATATTTTGTTTACTAGATGGTAAATTCTTTAGGGCAGGAGCCTTGCCAAGTGAGATTTCTCAAAAGACTCAAGCAGACTTTTGGAGCTGTATAAATAACAGTAACAAAAATGTATTACAAATGTGAAAAGTGCCTTGAAATCTTTGTTTATATGGGGATGCTGGACAAACAAAGGCAGCCACAAGCAAACAAACTCCTATTTCCAACAATTTTTTTTACCTCTCTAAAAGAGAAAAGTTTATTAAGTGATTATAACAGCTATACCTGCATTGAGGTATCTCTTTAAAGATTCATCAAGAGTAGGCACTGGCAGTGAAGGAAGAGAATTCTGGTACTGGAAGGTTCTCTCTTCAGAGGATTCAAACACTTGGTTTTCCATGATGTGGATCTGAAGCAAAATAGTAATTATGAAGCCTGAATTAGATAGAACGCTTACATATCCCCACTCCATTTTTATCTATTTTGCTTGGATTTCTGCCTCTTATATTGTAAAACACAGAATTACAGAAATGTAGGGACAGGGGCGGCTCTATGTTTTTTGCCGCCCCAAGCACGGCAGGCAGGCAGCTTTTGGTGGCACGCCTGCGGGCGATCCGCTGGTAACGCAAATTCGGCGGCTTGCCTGCGAGAGTTCCGCCGGTGCCGCACCATCGGCGTCCCCACCGCCGAATTGCCGCCGAAGCCGCGGGACCGGCAGACCTCCCGCAGGCATGCCGCTGAAAGCCGCCTGCCTGCCACCCTCACAGTGACTGGCAGGCCGCCCCCTGCGGCTTGCCGCCCCAGGCACGCGCTTGGTGTGCTGGTGCCTGGAGCCGCCCACGTGTAGGGACCTAGAAGAGGTCATTAAGCCCAGCTCTCTGCACTAAGGAAGGACATATCTAATAGAAAAACGAAACAACACAATGGTAACAGGGCCAGAAAAGTCTCTTGGTGGCACAACACTCAGAATGGGGGAGGGATGCGCAAAACAAAATGGGGAATCTATTACTTAGAGGCTGTTTACAGTTCCTCTGATAACATCTCAGGGGTACTGAATTGTCCAGTGCAGGGGCGGCCAACCTGAGCCTGAGAAGGAGCCAGAATTTACCAATGTACATTGCCAAAGAGCCACAGTAATATGTCAGCAGCTCCCCATCCGCTCCCCCGACTCCAACCTGCAGCAACCCTTGCCCATCGGCAGCCCCACCAATCAGTGCCTCCCGCCTGCTGCGATCAGCTGTTACGCGGTGCACAGGAGGCTCTGCAGGGGCGTGGGGAAGAGTAAGGGCATGGCAGGCTATGGGGAAGGGGTGGAGTGAGGGCAGGGCCTGGGGCAGAGCAGGGGGTTGAGCATTGAACACTCCCCGGCACATTGGAAAGTTAGCATCTATAGCTCCAGCCCCGGAGTCAGTGCCTATGCAAGAAGCCGCATATTAACCTATGAGAGCCGCATGCGGCTCCAGAGCCACATGTTGGCCACCCCGGTCCAGTGGGTGCTCCAGTAATGAAATATGTAAACAGTAAAATTTTAGAGCTAGAAATATATTTTGGGAAAGATGGAAAGCATCTAGCACTTACCCTTTGTGTTCATAATTCATATTAGTCTGTTTACAGTCAGATATTAATTGTTCATTACTGGTTTTTGCAGTTTTACAGTCTAAACACCATCCATAACATTTGATATTTGATTTTTTAAAACCAAGATATTGTTTTTTAAATGTGCACATAACAAATACTGCTTTTCTATAACCTTTGTACTACTGTAATTCCTTTATTATAGTGTTACGTCACACTTAGGCTGGGTCGACACTATCAAATTATGTTGATATAGCTACATCGCTTAGGATTTTCCACACCTGCGTGATGCAGTTATAACAACCTAACTCTAGGTGCAGAGAGCACTATGCCAACAAGAGGGCTTCACCCAGGGACATAGCTACCCACTCTGGGAAGGTGGGGGTGGATTACCTATGTGGATGGGAGTGTCGTCACTAAAGTGAAAACAACGAGAAGTCCGGTGGCACCTTAAAGACTAACGGATTTATTTGGGCATAAGCTTTCGTGGGTAAAAAAAACCACTTCTTCAGATGCATGGAGTGAAAACTACAAATGCAGGCATTCTCATCAGGCTACCCGGATACTTCACTAAAGTACTACAGCCACGCAGCTGCAGCCTTTTAACTGCAGACAAGACCTTAGACTGTGAAACGCATGGGGCTGTGGCCTGCCCCTTGCATTAGTCTGTAAACGCCAGGCACCCCTAAGCACGGAACAAATAAGGAACATACTCAACGGGGCCTCAGCCTAGCCTGGGCACAGGACAGGGGTATGCAGACTGGCAGCGGGGAGGGGACATTAGCCTTACTCAGTTTGTTCCTGGGCCTGTGGCCAGACGAGCGGCCCTGGGGTAGTTAAGCGGGGGCAGCTGTGGGCCAGGTGCTGGGGTTTCTAAGAGCTCTGCCCCAGGGGTTGTTTGGGGCCCGGTCCCCCGGCCGAGGCACACGGCGCTGACGGGTGAGTACGTGCAGGCAGCTCGCTACGCCCCGGCCCTGGCCTTTCGGGCACCCAGGCTCCCTCCCCGGAGCCCATCCCGCGCTGCAGGGACAGCCGTGTCCGAGGGGGTCTGGCCTCGCCCCCCGCAACAGCCGCCAGCTCGGTGCAGCCCTGCCGGCGGGAACAGCGAACGGGGCTCGGGCGCTGCCCGGTTCGCGCTGCAGGCCCCGGGCAAGGGGACTATCCCCCCCCGAGCGGGCCCACCGCCGAGCTCACCTCGCCCCTGCGCGCGCGCCGCCGCCAGCTCCGGCCGCCCCGCAGCCGCACAGTGACGTGGAGCACAGTAGCAGCAAGCGCCGCCGAGGCCTCGCCTTGCTTCAGAGTAGGCGGGGCGGCGGGAGGCCCTGTGCCGCGCCCTGTGCAGGGACTGGAGACACGCTTCCCTGAAACGCCGCCGCTCCCCAAAGCCGCCCTCCGCTAGCCGGCGGGAACGTGTCACAGCCCCAGTCGGCTCCTGGCCCCGCTCAGCCCCCCCAGATGTCCCCCACCCGGGCGCGCGCACACACCCCGGCCCCGCTCACCCCACCAGAACCCCCCCGCACACACACACGCCCCGATCCCGTTCACCCCACGGGAACACCCCTTGCACACATGCCCCATCTCCGCTCACCCTGCAGCTGCGGGGTCCCTCCCCCCCACACACACACATCCCCCGGCATCGCTCACCCCACAGGGACCATGCCCGCACACACACCCTGGTCTGGCTCACACCCCACTGGGACCCCTCCTCACACACGTCCCAGCCCCGCTAACCGCATGGGGACCCCACCCGCACACACACAACCATTCCTGCTTACCCTGCGGTAGGGTGACCAGATGTCCCGATTTTATAGGGACAGTCCCGATTTTTGGTTTTTTTTCTTATATAGGATCCTATTACCCCCACCCCCTGTCCCGATTTTTCACACTTGCTGTCTGGTCACCCTACCCTGCGGGGGGGGTTGTCCCCACACATATGCTCCAGCCCTGCTCACCCACAGGGACCCCGGCCTCGCTCACCCCATGGGGACACCACCACACACATGCCCCAGCCTTGCTCACCCCACGCCCCCCCCCCCACACACACACACACCAGTCTCGCTCACCCCACAGTGTTACCAGATTTGCCTGTTACTTTGGGGTATGCTCATTTATTAGGGTTACTCTTCTGGGGTGGGGGCGGTTCTGTAATTCTATCAATGTACTGCTTGTGTCACTTATATGTTCTCATGCGGAGCTCTACTTCTCCCTTCTGCAAGTTCCCTCCTAATGGAGCTATCCTGCAGGACCTAGGTTCCCTAAGGCTGGGTTCTTCCGCCCCAGAATCAGACGAACACACACATTAACAGAGCACGTCTGAGAGGACCAGGTTAATCAGTACTCCCAAGCTGACTCCTTATATGTCCTTGGTCTCAGCAGGTTCTCCAAGCTGTCACCCTCATATGCCGTGGGCACCGCACCAGAATAGAGTACACCTGAGCAGGCTGGGTCGAGCAACACTTCCAAGCTGCCAACCCCCTATGCCCCAGGTTCAGCACGTTCTTATCCCCATTTTCACGTTACAATTGTTCTGGTAGTAACCCACTTGACGAGCAAACCCCACAGGATTTTTGGGCACTGTAGGGATCTTTAGCTTAGGTACAAGGAGCATTGCTGCAGAGAGAGAGAGAGAAGCAACCAGCTTAACCATGAAAGTTATGTATTGCCAGGTAATAACCATACAAGGGGAGCCAAACAAACAACACGGTTATAATAAATCTAACATACATTTGATTATAAAAGTCAGTTTTACAGAACTATAACTGATCACACAAATCAGGGTCAGAAGGCTATACCTAGAGAGAGAGAGTTGGGTTCTCACCACTCCGTGAAGCTTGAACCAGTTGGGGTTCCCAGGTGGTCGTGATAGCAGAGGGACCAGAATGCTGGAGACAGGCAGAGCCCCCGGTACGCAGTCAGGAGAAGATGAAGTCCCAATGGAACTGATGCAGATTTTAGATCCGTGCATCAGAACACTTACTTGAGCATGGGTAGGGGTTTTTGTAGGGAAACAACAATGGTTCAAGGGAGAACACTAGATTTGTTTTGGGTAAACTGATGGCTCAAGGGAGTATACCAAAATTGTTTTGTTCAGGCTAGACAGTAGGAACTGATCATTCCTGGCTATGGGCGGTGTTCCTTTCAGGGAGCTCACAATGCAATTAGGCAACTTCAGTATTTTGGATACCAATAAAGGATTTATTACTAGAATTGGTCTGATAACTACTGAGCTGGGTGTGTGCAGGCATGGGTTCATTAACATCTGGAGCAGAGATTCCCCCATCATGCAAGTGCTTCCCTGCTTTTCTGGTCCCAGAGTTCAGTGCGGTTCTTGCCTGGGAATCTCTGTTCTCCATTCTGTATGCTCATAGAGATGCCTCCCTGTCCCATCTTCGATGCAAATGAGGCTAGGGGAGTTTCCTTAATTCTGTCAACTTTGTCCTGATGGGTTTAGGTGTGTCTCTCACTGCCTTTTCATTGCTTTTTGTAAGTCTTTCTTCTGATCGGCTTTGGATGAAGCAGAGGCTGGGGGGTGGAGAAGGTCTTTCGTGAGTCAGACAGGCTGGCTACTGTGCCCTGGTTCCCCAAGAACACAGAGCTGGTAGGTAACAAGTTCCCACATTGATGGGGTGCTTGCGCTGAGCAACTATCCCCATCACATCCTTACTCCATGATACCAGGGCTGATCTTCAATCCATTGCAGCCACGTCATCAGTCGTTGGATCAAGCAAAACAGTAGAACCAGACCAATTGCTAGTATAATTTGGAAACCGATGATCACCACAATGGGGTGAAGCATGATATTGAAAAAACCTGTTGCACTGGGGCTCCACCCAAGCAAAGTCTCCCACCAGGAGTGATGGCCTGTGTTTTTAAGTGTAGCTGCTAGCCTAGAGATCTCCTGGTTGTGGTGTTGAATCTCAAGTTTGCTATTCTCCCCCAAAGTTTGGAGCTTCTGTAGCTCAGTTTGTAAAAAGGGATGAGTTAATAGTCCCTTAATGGCAGTGAGACCCAGGCCCAGTGAAAGGGTGGAAAACCTCCTTGTAGAGCTCAGGATAGTCTTACAGTCCATATAGGCAGAGTAAAATTAATATCACAACTAACAATAGTGGTTACATTACAGAAACAGCGATTAACATAAGGTACCCTGGGTTGAATGCAATGTCCATTAATCAATACAATATTACATCTTGTTCTTACTCACACCCACATGCTTTACCAACATAGACAATAACAGACCTCTCTTCCTGAATAACATCGAAGGAACAGTGAGACTTATTCCCAGGTTGTGGGAAGATGCATTCATCATGTTCCTCCAATGCTTGGTCTTCACAGATATAGCCCAAACCTTCTTTTCTTCTACACCCTTTTACATTTACTGTGTTCCACACATTATCTTTCTGCCAGGCCCAAGTGTTAGGATCTCTGGAGTACATTACTGAGTTACCATTAATCTGTAATCCCAGTGGGACTACTGGGTGGATTACTCTAATTTCTTTGCCTGCCACAATTATTAGGACTAACTGCAAGCTTTGCTGGTGGTGATTGTACAAAGTGTTAACTAGTCTCCACCAAGATATGGCTTATCTGTCAGGAAGACCAGAAAACATATAACTTTGGGGCACAGTATACAATGACCAAATTAACTTCTGGAATTGGGAATGGCAAAATTGCCTGTCTAGATTACATTTATACTGAACAAATCAAGTACAAATCAAGACCAGCAATAAAGAACTGGTTACTCAAGTTGTTTAACACATTATCAACCACATACAAAGTACCCAAGATCTGGTGATGAGCACGTGTTATGGCACTTCTGAAGCTGGGAAAGAATGCAATTGAGTTAAAGAACTTCAGACCTATATCATGACTATGTCATTTCTACGAACTATATGCGTGTCTCATCCTTAACCACCTATCACCACTCGTTGAAAAGCACTCAAATCCCAGAGCAAGCTGGTTTCCAGCCAGGCAAGTAATTCAGCAGTCATGTGCTGAATATCACTCAATACACCGAGGATGGCTTTGAAGTAAAAAATTGAAATTGAAATTAATGGAGATATCCCATCTCCTAGAACTGGAAGGGACCTTGAAAGGTCATCGAGTCCAGCCCCCTGCCTTCACTAGCAGGACCAAGTACTGATTTTGCCCCAGATCCCCAAGTGGCCCCCTCAAGGATTGAACTCACAACCCTGGGTAGTATGGTAACAAGGTACTGTGTTTGTCGACCTATCAGCAGCATATGACATAATGAATCATCTAAGTCTCCTCACTAAATTATACAACATGATGAAAGATCACTACCTCATACGATTGATACAATCTCTACTAGAGAACCAACATTTTTACATTGAACTATACAGGAAGCAGAGCTGCTGGCGGCCACAGAAAAATGGCCTACCACAAGTGAGTGTATTCTCACCAATATTCTTCATCATCTACATGAATGATCAACCAATCCATCTTCGCACAAGAAGTTTTATCTATGCTGATGACCTGTGCGTCACTGCTCAAGCCAAGAATTTTGCACAGATCAATGCAATGCTAACATTGGTGGTGTCTGGGCTTTCTAGTTATTACACTACGAGCCAATTGCACACCAACTCAGCCAAAACACAAGTGAATCTATTCCAGAGGTGAGCAAACTACGGCCTGCGGGACCATCCTGCCCGGCTCCTGGCCTTGGAGGCTAGCCCCCAGCCCCTCCCCTGCTGTCTCCCCTCCCCTGCAGCCTCAGCTCGCTCGCTCTGTTGCCAGCGCAATGCTCTGGGCAGTGGGCAGGGGTGAAAGTAACTTACCGGTACACCGGAGTCCTGAGGGGGGGCGTGGCCTCAACCGGAAGAGGAAGGGCCTTTCAAGATTTAAAGGCCCTGGGGCTCTGGCTGTGGCTGGGAGCCCCAGGGCCTTTAAATCACCCGGGAGCTTCCAGCTGCAGAGGCAGCTGGGGGCTCAGGGGCGAATTAAAGGGCTCGGGGCTCCGGCCGCCATGGAGCTCCGGGCCCTTTAAATCACTGTGGGAGCCTGGCTGCTGGAGCTCTGGTGGGGATTTAAAGGGCCTGGGGCTCCCCGCAGTGGCAGGAGCTCCGGGACCGTTAAATCTCTGTGGGAGCCCGGCTGCCGGAGCTCCAGCGGCACTTTAAAGGCCTGGGGCTCCCTGGAGCGGCTGGAGCCCTGGGCCCTTTAAATCACCGCCGCGGAAGCCGGTCCAGTCCGGCACGGCGTTCTGGCTCTTGGATCCTGACGAAGGCCTCTGGGCACTACCACGATATGAATAATAAAAATAATAGCAGGTTGGTCATCACAATACTAAGTAATGGTCATTTTAATTGTATGCACGCTGCACTGATTTATAGCATACAGGATTTCCAATGTTCCTGTCCACTCTAGATAGATAAGACTTTGCAAATTTTAGAGAGTAAAGCAAATGTTTGTATAAACAATAACAAACATTAGCATGTACATTAATATGTCCCTATACATACAACTTATGTATCTTATAGGATGTAATACTGTAGTGCCACACGCTTTCAGAAAATGTCAGATATAGTATGGGACAAGGCAGAAGGGAGGATTCCGCAGATATGATTTACTGAATTTATCTTAGTTTTCCTGGAAACACACACAATTATTAAATAACCCTTAATTTAGGTTCACTTTTCCAGTGATTTTATTTCAGGAAAGCGTCCCACCAAAATCCCACAATATAGGTTCTAAAGGATACACTTTGATCTCAGATGTAGCAACCTGCATGGAACTTGGAGGGAGGAGCACAGGTTGCAGAGGGAAGAGTTTGGGTGAGGCACCAGGATGTTGATCCATATACACATGGCTTGAATGCTAGCTGTAGTTGCTCTACCTTATACCTCTTTAAATAGTTCTCTTAATAAAGAGCCAGTTTAGTTTTACAAGCACAGTCTTCTAAGTTATCACACAACATGTGGTGCAAGAAACATGGTGGTTGCAGTCAGTCTCGTAAGACCCACAATAAGGCAAAGAATGTGATTAAAAGGAATACAAAGCACCATCTAGAAAGAGAGCAAGGCAGGGGGCATAAAGGGACTCAGACCACTGGGAAATTTGGATTTACAGACAAAATACCTTGCACAAGCACTGAAGCAAAAATGGATTCTGTATATAGAGCTGACTATGGGGGATAAAGATAAAACAATGAAGTTAAAGCTTGTTTACTATCTCATTGGGGGAAAAGAATAGAACTGAGTGAGACACTATTGCCAGGAACAATGCCCAAAACACTGGAACAGCTAATCAAGGTGTCTGAGGAATACTGTGACCCTAGACAGAATGAGACTGTAGAGAGATACTGGGTTTATTTTTTAATCTGAAACCAAGAAACAGAATAGGGAATAGATACTTATATTATACATCTGGCATCTAAATGTAACTTTGGAGACATAAATGACTCACTAATTAGAGACAGAATAGTTTATAAAGCATGTGATTCCAGCTAACAAGGGAGATCATTGAAAGAAACAGATCTAACCCTAGAGAAATGCCTCCAAATAGCAAGGGCAGCTGAACTATCCAGGGAAAGAATCAAAACAATGAGTAACGTTAGTGCAGAACAAGTACACAGTTTCAAGCTAAAGGAACCCAGGAAGCAGGACAGACACAGACTGACTGAGAATGCAGGCACCATGGCTCGGTGTGTAAACCTTTCCGCCTACCAAGAGTCAGAAAGAAAAATGCCCACCTATGGGCAACTGTGCAAGAGCTATAGGAAATAAAACCACTTTATGTCTTAATGCCACTGGTACATCAATAAGAAAAAAATACGTAGCGCATACAGTGATTGAGGATGGGATGTAGAGATTTCCAATGAACAGGAGGATGTCTGCAGTGTGACTTTAGCAGAAGACGACTTCCTGCCATTCAACTGCCATATTTATAGCTGTGTTGTTGGATCAGTGACTAGTTCAATTCCATCTGACTTGCAGAGCCAGCTTCAATGTAATCTCAGCTACACTAATACAGATCAAGATTGGACTACAGAAATGTGTCCAAGTACTGGTGAGGTACAATAAAACCATTCTGAGGATTAGTGGGCAAATGCAGGCTGTGTTGATAAGAAACCCAGGAAACAAGAGATGTTATCTCTGGGAATTTATAAATGCTGACATACAGGAGTATTATCCACTGCTATGCACCATGGTAGTGCAAGACCACAATATCCTCAACCTAAGAGAGGAGGGAGAACAGTCACCATGGTCCCTGTCTAGCAGAGTATAAGGCCATATTTCAAGAAAATGGATGCCTAGAGGCCAAGTTGAAGTTAGAAATAGACCCCTGCATGTGCAGCCCTGAGACTACAGACACATAGAGAGCCATTAGCCCTAGTGGAGCCATTGAAGAAGGAACTGGCAAGCTGCAAATTAGAAGCATCATTACATCTGCTGAAACTAGCACACAGTGGATCAGTAGCATCGAAATGGTAAGAAAACTGGTAAACATTTCTGCATTGATCTACTTAACCAAGCTTGGGAAAGGAGTTACTACCCATTACCAATGATTGAAGACTTTCTACCAATCAATCCAGGGCAAAAGTGTCCAGTGTTTGTGACATCAAGAATGAGTTTTGGCATATTGAGTTAGATGAGCCGTAAAGCCATTTGACAACCTTTGCCACGCTTTTTGGCAGATATTGCTGGGTGTTAATACCTATGGGCATCATACCAGCCTCAGTGGTGTTCCAGTGTAAACTAAACTGGGCACTAGAGGAAATAGAAATGATAAGGAAGAGGCAGTCCACAACCATGATACCAAACTGAAGCAACTGCTAAACAAGTGCCAGGACTGGAATATTAGGCTGAATGCTGACAAACTGAAGCTAAGGAGAACTGAGGTCACCTGCATCAGACATCTGTTTACCCCTGAGGGGCTCTGGCCAGATACCAAGAAATTGAGAGTAATTAAAAAAGATGCCCTGATCAAAGGATCTGAAGGAAGTCCAGTGATTTATAGGGATGGCCAACTATCCTTTCAGATTCTTCACACACCTAGTAGAAGATTGTGAACTCTTGAGACAGTTATTACTCAATGATTCAGCATGGGAATGGTCACAGACCCAAGAAATGGCATTTGAAAGAGTAACAAAAATCATAAGTGGGGCACGGGTCCTAAAGTACTACAACCCTGTGACACAGAACTACAGTGTGATGCCTCAGAAGGAGGCCTAGGAGCAGCAGTGATGCAAAGCCATTTGCTAGTAGAACCTTGACAGGCACCGAAAGGGGAAATACTTAGCTAGAAAAGGAGCTACTGACTATGCTCTTTCGAATGGAACGATTCCATCAGTTTATCTCTGGGTGCAGGGTGGATGTGCAGTCTGATCACAAGCCATTAGAAAGCATCATGAACAAGCCACTGCTGTGTGCACCCAACTAACTACAAAGCATGCTGTTATACAAGACCGATGGCTCTGCAGAACAAGAGAGAATCTCTCAACCTGCTTCAAAGCCTTCATGTCTCTGATAGGAGGTGCCAGGCAGTCCAACAAAACACTGAACAAGATGGGACACAACAGGCAGTAAAATGATTCATACTCCAGAGTTGACCAGACTGCTACGAGCAAATGCCACAGGAGGTTACACCCTACCACCACATGAGGGATGAGCTCTATGTGCAAGATGGAATTTTGTTTAAAGTGGACTGAGCAGTAATCCCCCAGATTTAAGAGATGACATCATGTAACAGATGATGACATGCTTCACACCTAGATATAGAGGCACTTCTGAGATGAGCCAGTGAGTATATCTACTGGCCAAGCATGAATGCCCAATTGACAGTGTACATGGAACAGTGTGAGATATGCAAAGATTAGAGTGATCAACAACAAAAGACTCAAGAGACTTTACAGCACCATGAAATTGACACCCAACCTTGAGAGAAAGTCAGAACAGACCTGTTCACTGTCAATAACAGGAACTACAAGGTCACAGTAGATTACTACTCCAATTTCTGGGAGGTAGACTATCTGGAGGACACTGTGATCAGGAAACTGAACGGTCATTTTGCAAGGTCTAGCATACCTGGCACGTTATGCTCAGACAATGGGCCACAGTATATTGCAGCAAAATTCAAATGATCCAGCACCAAATGGGAATTAGAATACAGGACATTTTCCCCTAAAGAAGCTAGCAGGTAACAGGGATTAGGATGTGGAATGAGGAAAATAGAGCAGGAAAGGAATCATGGAGGCAAGGGATACTGTGATGAGAATGAAGTTTCATGTTGTGCCCTTCATATCGGAGAATAGCGCCTCTTATATTAGAGGCCTGTGACCCACACCGCAGCACTTGAAAGGTGGAGGTAGGGACCAATGTGCTTTAAATGGTGAAGGGAAGTCCTACTTGCTTATAATCTGAGAACTGATCATCGGGCAGTTTTTGAATGTACTAGAAGGATGTTACTCAAAATCAAAGGATTTATACTGTAAGTCTTCAGCCTTATTGGTCTCTCTCAGACAATCCAAATTTACTGAAGTTTTCTTCAGTTTTTCAAAGATGTTATTCATGTGGGGTGGAGGTGAAGAGCATGGGACTATACCACCCAAGAAGTAGGTGCTGCAAAAGCAACAATGTGGGCAGGTAGAGTGGGGTAACCAGACAAAGAAATAAAGAAGGAAACAACATTGCCTCACAGCTATCCTTATTAATTACCGAAACTATGCCTAACGGCCCCAATATTACCCTCTCCTTTAGGGTTTCACAAAGTGGGCAAGGACTGAATTTAGGAAAGGCTTAAAATCAGTGGGTTGACAAGGTTTGGAATAAGACAGTGAGTAAGTGAACAAGGGTTGTCTGGAATTACCAGTGGAAAAATAAGATAGAGCAGGCCAAGTAGGAAACACTAAAGGGTAAAGTACTGTATGTTGGGACAGTCAGGCATGGTTTATCAAACTATAATAGGATTAAGCGGTGCAGTGTTGCTTCCTAGTCCAGTCCTCCGTTTGTATATTATTTACTCAGATTGTAAGGCCCTCATGCAGGAACCTGTTTTAGTAGCATGCTTTGGGGCATTGTTTGAACAAATAAAGAAATGAATGAATAAATAAATAAATACCAAAGAACACTAATAAGCTTAAAATCCTCCTCCCCATTTTTTAATTTAAAAATCAGATTGTATGTTGGCTCCCAGAGTACATGCCCCAAATCTGTCCAGTGCTTCTGTTTATTTCTAGTGACGCCAAGATGCTGGCTGGTAATTTCTCAGCTTTCTTTGTTTGTAATAAAGTTTTTGCATCCAACGCCTAGAATTTTTCATAGGCATTTATTTTCAAAGGCATTTAGTTTTCTAATCTAACATTTGATAAAATCTCCATTAAGATTATGCTTAGCACTATGATTACGACTGAGTTGAAAATTCTCAGTTTTATTTAGTACTGTATATCTGTGATTTCCATATGTTGAGGATCTTAGCAAATGCAGTGAATGCCTTACCTACCCTTGATGTTACTTCTTTCTTGATGTCTCCACTGACTAGTATGATGCTGCTCAGGTAAGTGAACTGTTCTGCTTTCTTGATATTTTTGCCTTTTAGAATCATAGAAATATAGAGCTGAAAGGGACCTCAAGAGTCATCTATGCCAGCCCCTCTGACTAGGAACACCTAGACCATCTTGGGTAAATATTTGTTTATTCTAGTCTTAACAATGATGGGGATTCCATAATCTCCCTTGGAAGTTTACCCTTATAGTTCGAATGTTTTCCTAATATCTAAACTAAATCTCCCTTGCCAGGGACGCAGGAGCGCCGCCAGCTTTTCCGCCACCCTAGGCGGCAGAAGGTCCCGCCCCAAAATGCCGCCCCCCCCACAGAGGCAGCGGAAGGTCCCATCACCGAAATACCGCCATGGTCGCCACCCCTCAAATCGCAGCGCCCTAGGCGACCGCCTAGGTTGCCTCATGGGTTGCACCGGCCCTGCTGGGATGGTGAGTTATATGGGCCCGTGGTGCCCGGGCTCCAACAATATTCTGGGCCTGGGGGCCCGGCTCCACCAATGTTCAGGGCCGAGCCTCTCTCCCGGACTCGCCTGCCGCCCCTGCACGTGTCTCCTGAGCGTCCCTGCCTGCACCCTGGGCAGCGGGCGGCTGTCCCCTGCAGCTTCATGCTGCACTCTGCTCCGATGGCTCCCAGCATCAACTGCCGCCACAGGGTCCTAGTGCCCCTCATCCACTAATGCCAGGGAAGGCTGACCCAGGCTGCCCTTCTGCCTCAGATGGACGGACTCTTCCCTTTTCCGGCAGGACCCTCCACCAACGCAGGGGGTCCCCCCACCCGCAGTCACCGCTCTGCCCCATGCTGGGCAGATTAAGCCAATTTCTTCTTGTCCTACCTTCAGTGGACATGAAGAACAATTGATCACCATCCTCTTTATAACAGCCCTTAACATATCTGAAGACTGCTATTAAGTCTCCTCTTAGTCTTCTTTTCTCAAGACTAAATGTCACAGTTTCAGGGCTATGGCACCTGTATTCTCCCTCTGTAGTCCATGAAGGGCACCCACTTTTAAGTTTCTGGCTCTTGGTCATCAGCTCTTTATGGCAGAGACCTGCGTCTCCACTCCCTCCTGACCAATGTATTTCCAGGCTGCACAGATCCCTGCCTACACTGTGATACTCCCAGATTACCTAAACAGGTTAGCGCCTGCACTTTGCTTTCTCTCTGAAGGCTATGAACTGTGTAACTGCCCATGGTTACAAGTTACTATATGGCTCTTTCTAAGCAAGCACGTTTATTCTTAAAGTGAAAGCATTATAGAGAAAGCATATGAAAAACAACAGAAGACCTACACCCACACTAAAAAAGCTTACCAGAAGTCACCCCCAACTACAACCTGGGGTGTCTGATGGGTGTCAGTCCTTCAAAACACACAATAAGGTTTTCCCAGTGGTTAACTGTCTCATATTCAGAACAGAGGCTAGGCAGATCAACCTATTTCTTTATGCATCTTGGGATTGTCAGTTTCCGGGAACAGATGCAGACAATCACCCTCTCCTCCTCTAGCTTCAAAAGGCTGGGTTTTTGCATAACTGCAGGTGGGCAATTTATATTAACCACTCCCTGAGTATTCCCCAGCAAATACACTTTACATTTATTGTCCCAAAAGCCAAAAAAGTGCGGCACTTTTTCAATATAGCCCTTTGAACTCCCAGGCCTCACATCCGTCACATCTCCGCCCAGAGAGGTTACATACAATCCTGACCCGCAATTGTGATAAATAAGAGGTGCGGGGGTGGGGGGGAGCTCCCTTTTATGGACACCCAGCCAGCGAGTTAGATATAAAGTCCCTCTTGGTGGCTGTTCTCTGCTTGTTTTACCTGAAAGGGTTAAAAAAGTCTCCGAGCCTAGGTAAAAGAAAAGGAGTGGGCACCTGACCAAAAGAGCCAATGGGACAGCTAGAACTTTTTAAAATTGAAAACAAGATTCCCCTTTGTCTGTGTGTTGTTCTCCAGGAAAGAGGGGAACAGGGAGCAGTTATGCTGTGAGAAGCTGAAGGCCAGATATGAAAATCATCAGATCATATCTAGAACTACTTATTTAACAACCCAGATATGTAAGTAGATCAGAAATGTTTAGAAAGATGTGATTTAGATTTATTTCTGTTTATTTCTTATTGGCTTGTAGATTCCTCTGTGCTAACTCCAAATGCCTTTTGTTTTGCTTGTAACCTTTAAGCTGGACCTCAAGAAGGTTATTTTTGATGTTTAGTTTTTTTAAGTGGGCTAACTGTATGGAGGGCCAGGTAGGGAAGGCTGTGCCTCCCCAAACAGCCTGGCCCCCGCCCCCATCTGCCCCCTCCCACTTCCCGCCCCCTGACTGCCCCCCTCAGATCTCACGACCCATCCAATACCCCCCGCTCCTTGTTCCCTGACCACCCCCTCCGAGAACCCCTGCCCCCTATCCAACCCCCCTGTCCCCTGACCGCCCTGACCCCTATCCATACTCCCGCCTGCTGACAGCCCCCCCAGGACTCCCACCGCTTTTCCAACCGCCCTCTGCTCCTCATCCCCTGAGCACCCTCTCCTGGGACCCCCCCCACCCCTAACTGCACCCCGGGATCCCACCCTCTTATCTAGCCCCCCCCTGCTCCCTGTCCCCTGACAGGCCCCCCAGGACTCCCACTCCCAACCCTCCCTGTTCCCCATCCCCTGACTGCCCCCCCAGAACCTCTGCCCCATCCAACCACCCCCTCCTTCCTGACTGCCCCCCAGGAGCCCCTGCTCCCTTACCCAACGCCCCCACTCCCCACCCCCTTACGAACAGCAGGAGCTCGCAGCCTCTACACCCGGCCAGAGCCAGCTGTGCTCCCCATGCTGCCCTGCGGAAGCAGCGGGCCAGAGCGCGACCAGCGTTCCTGCGGGGGAGGAGGGACAGTGGGGGAGGGGCTGGGGACTAGGCTCCCCGTCCGGGAGCTCAGGGGCCGGGCAGGACGGTCCCATGGGACGGATGTTTGCCCATATCTGTATTAGACCATGTCTTTCTTAAAGTATAGTGCCCAAAACTGGACACAGCACTCCAGCTGAAGCCTCAGCAGTGCCGAGCAGAGCAATTACCTCCCAAATCTTATACATGACATTCCAATTATTACACCCCAGAATTATACTAGCCTTTTGGCCACTGCAGCACATTGGTGGCTCATCTTCAATTTGTGATACACTATAACCCACAGATCCTTTTCTGTAGTACTGCTGCCTAGTCAGTCATTCCCCATTTTGTATTTGTTCACTTGATTTGTCCTTCCTAAGTGTAGTCCTTTGAACTTGTCTTTATTGTATTTCATTTTGTTGCTTTCAGACCAGTTCTCCAGTTTGTCAAGTTCATTTTGAATTCTAACCCTGTCTGCCAAAGAGCTTGGTGGCACCACAGATTTTACAAGTATACTCCACCACTCCATTAATCAAGTAATTAATGAAGTGAATAAGCAACTGAACATGAGCTCACAGTGCAATGCTTTGGCATCAAGGGCTAATGAGATTCTTGGATGTATAAATGGGAGAAACGAGTAGGGAGGTGATTTTACCTCTTTTTATGGCATTGGTGAGATCGATGCTAGAATACTGCATCCAGTTCTGATGCCCACATTTTTAAAAGGATGTTGAAAAATTGAAAAATTGCACAAAAAAGAGCCACAAAACTAAATCAAGAGCTAGAAAAAATACTTTACAGTGACAAAGTTAAAAAGCTTAATCGGTTTAGCTTATTAAAAACAAGATTGAGATGTGACTTGGTTGTGGTGTATAAATACCTTCATGTGAACAAAATACGGGTACTAGAGGGCTCTTTAATCTAGCAGAGAAAGGCAGAGCAAGAAGCAATGGCTGGAAGCTGAAGCCAGACAAATTCAAATTAGACACAATTTTTTAACAGTGAGGGTGATTAACCTTCAGAACAGACTATTAAGGGAAGTAAAGTAGTCTTCCTCTTTTAATGTCTTAAAATCAAAAGTGGATGCCATTCTGGACGATATATTTTAGTCAAACACAACTTGTTACTGGACTCAGTTCAGGAGTAACTGGATGAAATTCTATGATGTTATACAGGAGGTCAGACTACATGACTTAATAGACTCTTCTGGCCTGAAAACTCTGAAACCTGTTACCGGCCCTTCTGCACACACTTTATCAAAGTTCTCCCCTCCGTGTGGATATTTGGTGCAGTAATTGGTCATGTCAGGATTACAGATCGTAAACCTTGCTTATGGAGAGGTAGAAAGCACCAATTTATACAGAAATTCTATGCAGAAATTTATGAAGAAACTTCCATTCTGTGGAAAACAGAGTCTTATACAAATCCTTAGGAATGCTTAAATATAGGTGTCATTAGTGATCAGCACAAACAACAGCAACAATTGCTCAATTAACTTTAAAAATGTTTTTATAATAAATATCACTTTCTTTACTTATTTTACAATTTCAGAATCACAGTGAAAAGGGGTAATGGATTACATCAATGGCATACATATCATTTCATTAATGGTGAACCATGCATCTTACTCATTACACATGCAGTTACATCTGATCACAGAAAGACTCAAAAATTTGACTGTTGGCTATTTCCATCAGAGATTTTTGTGCATGATAGCACATAAGTTGAAAGAAAACAAGATGCATTTTGGTGGATGCATCTCAAAGTAGTGACCTGTGTCTTCTCAAATGCCATCTGCTGACTATTCAGACAAAACTGAAATGTCCCTATCCTGGAAAAACTTCCATCTGCCCTCTCTGTAGCACTTTTCCATGTAACTTGAATATAGCATTAATACTGTTTCAAATATTGATCAGTTCAATGGAAGTCATCAAAATGATTTGCATACAGTATAATTTATTAAAGAAAGGTACTGTCATTATTGGTACAAAGATGTCCAGATTATAGGCAACACTAGGAACCAGTTTGTAATTTTCCACTGAGGGTTGGCATTTTTGGAATTAAAAGGTAACAGAGATGGAGATACTCTAGACACAGATACAGTTCTCCAAATTCCATTAAAGTATATCAAGCCACATTGCTGCTGTACGAGTCCCACAGCAACACAAAAGACACTAGCTGTTTCAACTAATTGTACTGTTTAGAAATAGGGTAGTTTTCCTAGTAGTTTGTGAGCTCTCTAGTGGTTTTCAGTTTTCTGTATTTTAGAAGCCATCAGAAACTATTCCGAGCAGCAGTATGCATTAAGCTAAGCCTTATATGTTTGCATATAATTAATAAAAATGATTATTCGGGAGCCAAGTATGCTGAAAGTGTCATCTTAGTCTTTTTGTTGTGTAACAAGCAAAGCACACACTTCTAATCATACCAAATGTTTTAAAATCTGTAATAGAATTAAACAAATTTTGATTAATTTCACCATTTTTCCTGTTCTTAATTAATCTAACAAACCAAAGTTCCTATAGATTTCTTCATTTGTAACTATTATATAATTTCTGTGAAAACATTGCAGCTGGACTTGCAATTTGATTGAATATTGCTTTCTGTTGATTTTTACATGAATATTGCATGTTAAGTAATAAAGAAAACAGAACATAAAACTGAGGTAAAATATTTGTGAGACTAAAATAAAGGTTAACCTCTGGGGCGAGCATATTATCATTTCTTTATAATGAACTAAAGGTGGCAGGGACGTATCATTTGGGGAGACTCAATATCAGGGGTGAAAGTAACCTAAAGGACTTAACGGTACGCAGGGCGGCTGGGCTCCTGGGCAAGCGGGGAGGGGCTCTTGGCCCCCGGAAGGGGCGGGGCCTCAGGCGTAAGCGGTGGGGCTGGGGTCAGACTCCCCCAGACAGCCCTTCAGCACTGCCCGGCCTGCACTGCCCAGGCTCCAGCAGCGATTTAAAAGGCCCGGGGCTCCAGCCAGGCCCTTTTAAATTGCCAGGCCCCAGGGCAGCTGCCCCTTCCACCTCTCCCCGCCCCATCAACGGCCCTGCTGGTTCAGTGCTTAAAGCGCTGCCACGGCAGAGCTTTAACGTCGGCTGTGTACTGGCCCGCACCGGCGGCCACTTTCTTACCAGTATGCTTTACCGGCTTACTTTCACCTCTGCTCAATATATTTTGTCACATACAGCCTGTCAAAACCCAGATCCTTATTCAAGTCCTGTGTAAAATATGGAAGAGGGGTGGGGCTGGAACATGAGACAGCATATTGCTTAAGAACACAGCTTCAGGTCAATGAGTCCCAGCACCTTCAAAACAGTCCGACAGTTGCAGGTCCCTAGCCTCTGTTTGTCAGAGGGTGGAGATGGATGGCAGGAGAGAGATCACTTGATCATTACCTGTTAGGTTCACTCCCTCTGGGGCACCTGGCATTGGCCACTGTCGGTAGACAGGATACTGAGTTGGATGGACCTTTGCTCTGACCCAGTAGGGCCATTCTTATGTTCTTATTTAGGGAAATCCCAGTCTTATTTTGTTGCAGAGTCAGGCGAAACCTTGCTCTTGATTTTTATATATATATATATATATATAGAAGCACTTGGAGGAGAGGAAGGTGATCAGGAACAGTCAACATGGATTCAGCAAGGGCAAGTCATGCCTGACCAATCTGATTGCCTTCTATGATGAGATAACTGGCTCTGTGGATATGGACCAAGCGGTGGATGTGATATATCTTAACTTTAGCAAAGCTTTTGATATGGTCTCCCACAGTATACTTGCCAGCAAGTTAAAAAAGTATGGATTGTATGAATGGACTATAAGATGGATAGAAAACTGGCTAGATTGTCGGGCTCAACGGGTAGTGATCAACGGCTTAATGTCTAGTTGGCAGCTGGTATCAAGCAGAGTGCCCCAGGGGTCGGTCCTGAGGCCAGTTTTGTTCAACATCTTTATTAATGATCTGGATGATGGGATGAATTGCACCCTCAGCAAGTTTGCGGATGATACTAAGCTGGGGGGAGAGCTAAATATGCTGGAGGGTAGGGATAGGATCTAAAGGGACCTAGACAAATTGGAGGATTGGGCGAAAAGATGATGAGGTTCAACAAGGACAAGTGCAGAGCCCTACATTTAAGAAGGAAGAATCCCATGCATCGCTACAGGCTGGGGACCGAATGGCTAAGCAGCAGTTCTTCAGAAAAGGACCTGGGGATTACAGTGGATGAGAAGCTGGATGTAAATCAGCAGTGTATCCTCTTTGCCAAGAAGGCCAATGGCATATTGGGCTGTATTAGTAGGAGCATTGCCATTTATAGATGTAGTTGTGAAATCCTCACTTCTGTATTGTTTTGTCATTATAGTTCCCACTTTGCTATTGTTTATTTGCATGGTCTCTGTCTGGTTCTGTGGTCGTTTCTGTCTGCTGTATAATTAATTTTGCTGGATGTAAACTAATTAAGGTGGTGGGATATAATTGATTAGCTAATCATGTTACAATATGTTAGGATTGGTTAGGTAAATTTCAGTAAAATGATTGGTTAAGGTATAGCTGAGAATATTACTATATAAATTAGGGACAAACAGGAAGTAAGTTGGGATTCAAAAATAAGGAAAAAGGAACTTGGATTTAACTTGCTGGAAGTTCACCCCAATAAACATCGAATTGTTTGCGCCTTTGGACTTGGGGTATTGTTGCTCTCTGTTCACGCAAAAAGGACCAGGGAAATGGGAGAGTGAAGGAATAAGCCCGCTAACAGTCCCTCGCTCACAGAATACTTGGTAACGTCCTGTAACTTTTAAGTTAAGAATCGTGCTTAGAATAACTGTAGGACCGTGCAATAAGGAGTTAAGAGTTGTGCCTTAAACGTAAAGATTTTAGAGCAATACTGTGACTGTGTGAAAGGGCTTTTGGCTGGGATCATTAGTGAGATAAAGGAAGTAGAGATGGCTGGAGGAAAAAAACCTTGGCTGCTCTCAAAATATTACCGCCTGCTTCTTTCCTCAAGAAACTATATATAATGGAAAAGCAGAAACCAGGAGTGGCCCCTGAAACTTACCTAATTCGAAAAAAGATGCTGGCAGCTCTCTCTGATTCATTACCCCAGACAGAAGAGAATGGGATTATCACGTATGGGGGAGACCCACTGTGAGGGCTACAGCAGGGAACCCAGGGAGATTAGCCCAATAGCTAGCGGACACCAGGGCATCAGCAAACATTCTAAGTCCTCGGTGGATCTCCGGAGGGAGACCCACTGATAAACAGGTTATCAAGGAAAGAACTGGGGACACCTGGGTGACTCACACAAAGGGGCATCAGAAAAATCACTCAGAAGAAGCACACTGGAACAACAGAGCTGATGCCTTAGCCAAAGCTGCTGCTACTAGAAACCGCACTAGAGAGACAGACCAGGTAGAGCAAATAGAGGTAGTAACTACCCAGTGAAAAACCTTAGGCAAAGGAATTAGATACCTTGGATTTAAGTACCTTTCGAGATGGGGATACAGAAATCCGGTCCTTAAACAAGACAGGGAAAGATCCCACAGGAAAATTCAGAATTGAGCAGGTTGGAGACATATAGTGGGCAGTGGATGCCAGGTATGGGGGGGGAGGGAACACCTGATTCAGTTTGTGCATGAGCAAGGGCATAGCGGAAAACAGGGTACTTTAAATAGGGTTAAAGATACAGGTTGGTGGCCAGGCATGAAAGCGGATATAGATCAGTGGTGTGATAATTGCCTGCAGTGCACCATAGTTAATGCTGATCACCAGGTTCAAAAAAATGCATTGGGGCACCAAAGAAAGAGGGTCCCTGGTCCCAGATTCAGATAGATTACATAGTACCTTTACCCACCACCAGTAGAGGGAATAAATACTGCCTGGTAATAGTAGATCCCTTCTCCAAATGGGTGGAAGCCATCCCTACTGAAAACAACACTGCCTTGGTCACCACTAAGCAGCTCTTTAACATAGTTTTCTCAAGAATGGGAATTCTCAGAGTAATTGATTCAGATTTGTGGGAGATGTTATGCAAGAGCTATGTAAGGCTTTAGACATTAAGCAATGTTTCCACATAGCTGGACACCCTGAGTCCTCAGGACAAGTTGAACGAACCAATCACACACTAACGGAAGCTTTGAAAAAACAAGTAAAGAGCTCAGGAAGGAATTGGGATGAAAAACTACCAATCATTTTAATGGCTCGAAGAGGCTCTAAGGCGATACATGGGTACACTCCCTTTGAAGTTATGACTGGAAGGCAAATGCGCATGCCTGAAAGTTGGTGGTTGGGAGTGGAACTGCCTAGTGCCTGGGAAGGGAAGGTGGTAACAGATGCATGGGTACAAACCTTAGTAGAGACGATAGCTGCTTTACACAAGCAAGTGGCAGCACAGCTAGGCATAGTACAGAAAAACATGAACAAAAAACTAGGCTGGGTAAAACCTCCTTTAATATGGGAATTAGGCAACCAGTAATGTACAGAAGGTTTTCAGTGAAGGAGCACTCTTTGACACACACCTGGGATGGCCCCTGCTTTATTGTGAATTGGGCCAGCCCCAGTGTTTATCAGGTAGAAATCCTGAATGGAAAAAATGGGAAACCCTGGTGGAAATGGTTTCATTCCTCACAGCTCAAAGAGTGGAAGGGTAAAGCACCTGACCCACAAGGAATAGTAAAACTGTCTTCTCCATCCTGCCAACCACTCTTCTTGGCTAGCAAGAAGGAACGGCTTGTGGCCATTGGAAAATACGCGTTGGGTGAGATTGTCAGTGCCTATCCCAATGTTGAGGCAGAAAAGGACAGAGAAGTCCTCGACTTATTATGGCCACCCTCATGTAGGTCACTGCTTCATGTTCACCTTGCAATATTGGTCCCAGATTCTCCCAGTATATACGGGAGGAGTGTGGGAGTTTGTCTCTCTTCTCTGCTCCCTCACAGGTCCCAAACATGAGCCATGACATCCCACCGTGCACCAGCACCCTGCTGTTCATAAGTGTCTAATGTTGTCCAGGCTCTACGCTGTACCTGTGATCCCTCTGAACCTCTGGAGTTGCTTGCCAGCTGGAGCCCAAGAAGTAAAATTGCTGTGCCACATGCATGGATTCTATGGGAATGGGAGCAACCCCCTGGCCCTGCAGTGTCACTATCAGTTCTATGCTGTTGGCAACTCTTCAGGTTGCCCCTGGGAAAGCATTGCCAATTGCACGCAGAGTGCCACAGGGAGTCACTCAAGCTTTGTTATGAAACGAAGACCACACCAGACTCGGTCTCATTCTTCTGTAAGCCGTTGTGGTCTTGAAAGGAACGTACACCATCAAACACAACCAGTGACAGCCTCCCGGGAGGCAGAAGGTGCAGGATAGTCCTGGTTTCCTCTGCTGTTTGGGGAGCAACCATGGCCCTACGTGTCATTGTCGTCGGAACCCAGACGCCTCCATTACCCGGAGGTGAACTGCAGCTGTCTCTGATCACGCCAGCAGGCAAGAATGTCACACGGTTCCTCATAAACTGGGAACTGCTGAACTGGACTTTAGCTGGACATGACCTGATTCAGCAAGGTCCCCAGACTGGGTAGCTCCATTAAAGAGTACTCATTGTGACAAGCTCATGCCAACAATTTGGTTTAAATTCTATGGGCGCATTGCCATTTTGGAGGGATACCATGAGCCCGGATTGTACAGAATGGAATTGGGCCAACAACAAAAAACAGTTTTAAATTTTGATTCTGTCAAGGTGTCACCCTGTAGCGAGACGGTGGGATATCCCACAGCCCCGCAGAGGGATGAGCCTCCCCTAGCACCAATGTGGGCGGAGCCAGTGGATCCTGCGCCCGCCCCCCAGAGGTCATGGTGCAGGACAGGAAGTATAAAAGCCCAACTGCAGAGCTCACTTGAAAGACAGCTGGTGGAGAGGCCAGATGCCTGTGGTCTAGCTCCGGTTTGGGAGACGCCGGCAGGCTGCGGCCGACCCGAGGATTGGCCGGGCCAGCCAAGCCTACCCCTGGCCAGCTACGCCGATGAGCAGTCGGGCCTGTCTCTTGCTGGCTACCCCGAGGAGCAGTCAAGCCTACCCCTCGCTAGCTACCCCAAGGAATGATGGTACTGGAAACCTCCGAGGACACCGCCCTAACCCAATTACCTTACGAGGGGAAGTCTGGAAGTAGCCCGGGGGCAGCCAACCCTGGTCTGGCCACAGCACTGCCAGAACCAATGTCAGTGTGTTGCGGTCAGGATCTCCACTGACACAGTAGCGAGTCTTCTGCCACTGCTAGGGCCCCAGGCTGGGACGCGTCCCCCTGCCACCCCACTCACGGGTGGCAGTCTCCCCCTCGCACCAGACACTCAGAACCAGGAGATCCTGACTGTTTGTTTGCTGCCCCGGCCTGACCCAGGGCCTGGGCTTCTTTTGAACTATTGGCTCAGCCCCTGCCTAAGGGCCTGAGCTCCTGACTGTTTGTTTGCTGCCTTGCCCTGACCCAGGGCTCATAGCAAACTATTGCGAGGCGGTGAGATACCGCGGAGGGACGAGCCCCGGCCGAGCCCTTCTACACACCCCCACTCTGAACTTTAGGGTACAGATGTGGGGACCTGCATGAGATAACCCCTAAGCTTATTTACCAGCTTAGATCTAGTAGCTGCCAGCACCAAATAGTTTAAACAAACGTTTATGGGAGAGTCATTTGGAAACTCTGTCTTTCCCCCAAATATTTCCCCAGTCTTTATCCCCCCTTTCCTGGCAGGATTGAGACTGATTCACCTCCCACCAATCCCTGGTGAGTCCAGATCCAAACCCCTTGGATCTTAAAACAAGGAAAAATCAATCAGGTTCTTAAAAGAAGACTTTTAATTAAAGAAAAAGGGTGAAAGGGATACCTCTGTGAGATTAGCATGCAAGATAATCTCACAGACAACAGATTCAAAACACAGAGGATATCCCTCTGGGCAAAACTTTAGTTATACAAAGAAACCCAATTTGATTCTCCCTCTATGCAAAAAGAAGTCACAAAAGAAAATAAACATAATCTAATACATTTCTTCTCTAAACACTTACTACTTTTAAGAAATGTTAGATGGCTGATTCCTGGATCCTTCACTCTGGCACAAACTTACTGAACAGACAACAGATTGATTTCCCTCCTCCCTCTTTTAAAATATTTTATCTTCTTATTGGTCCTTCTGGTCAGGTGTCAGCTAGGTTATGTGAGCTTCTTAACCCTTTAGAGGTAGAAGAAGAGTTAACCCTTAACTGTCTGTTTATGACAGATCCTCTGATCACAATTCTCACTCCCCTCTGACGTTTAAGAACCCCAATTTCAGGTCCCCATGTGTTGAAATTGGATCAACAAGAACATTTGGTTCTTCAACCTCAGACTTCTCTGAAGGAGGTTCAAATCCACTTAGAAGGCATGAATATCTCTCACATTGCACCTGTATGCATTCCCTTGATTGGAACTAGCCATAAGGGTTGGGATGAATGGGTAAGAATATGGCAAGGGGCCGACCATGTAAATAGAGTAAAAAGGGAATTAAGTGATTGGATTGCACCTGTAGGAACAGGAATCTCTTTAGTTGATGCTGCAAACATAGAAGTTGTGGCTAATAAACTATCATATGCCACCAAAAATATAGGAAAGATGGGAACCCCATTTAACAGCATCTTTAAAGCAGTTAAGTGAGGAACAGCAGTTAATAAGTAAGGTATTTCCTGGGTGCGAAAGACTCAGAGAAAAAGATGAAGAGTTAATGATGTCTGGTGTACAGTCCCTCCAGAATAATGTCTCATTGACCTCAGCATCTGAGCAAGCTCAGGCTCTCACCCAGAATGTAATCATGGGAATGATTTCGCAAGCCATAGCAGGACAAATTCCCATGCAGGCAATCAATGATTCGGCCTCATGTAACGGAGGAAGAATTAGTCCTCTGCTATTTTCTAGGAATTAATGTGTGACCTCATCTGCAGTAACATTGTCATGTTGCTTTGCCTTTTTTTGGAAGATGTTAAGCTTCCAGTTGATTATCCATGCTCTTTTACTGCTGTGGGTCATGTCCACGCTCCCAATGAGATTCTTCCATGACTTCGGTTTTCTGTTTTTCCTCCTTTAGTGCAGAGACCAGCTCTTTGCCGGAGGGGTCTGTTTTGAAGTTTGCATCCCAATCCAATATCTCAGATGTTAGTCCTGGCATGTAATTTGTTCTGCAGCCTTGTGGAATATACTTCTTCAACACAGTATGCACCGCATTGACACACTGGTCATAATTTTCTGGTATTGGTTTGATCTTTCTTACAACGGCATCAAAGTCACTGGTGAATCCCTTCCATTCACTTTCTTAAAATTTAAGCAGTGCCAAAATGGTACTGAGTTTGGCATTATGGCTGTAAATGTGGAATGGGACCCAGCCTCTCCAAGCGTACTCTATTCCGGTGCAGTGCCCATGGCATATAAGGGTGAAAGTTTGGAAGAGCTGCTCGACCCAGTCTGCTGAGTCCAGGGACATATAAGAGGTCAGCTTGGGAGTGCTGATTGACCCGGTCCACTGTGTTTGTGTGTGTGATTGTGATTCCGGGGCTTGGGGAATCCAGCCCTGGGGAACCTAGGCCCTGCAGGATAGCTCCATTGGGAGGGAACTTGCAGAAGGGTGAAGTAGAGCTCTGTATGAAAACTGATGTGACACAAGCGGAACATTGATAGAATTGCAGAATACCCCCCATCCCAGAAGAGTAACCCTAATAAATGAGCCCATCCCAAAGTAACGGGCAAATCTGGTAGCAGCCAGCAGCTCCGGGGGTCCCTCTTGCTGCCTGCGGTGCCTGGGAGTGGCAGGTATCGCCCCTGCCGCTCACTGCAGCCAGGAGCTCTGGGGGTCCCCCCTGCCGCCCACAGAGGCAGAGAGCTCCAGGGGTCCCCCTGCTGCCCATGGTGGATGGGAACTGTGGGGGGTCCGCCTGCTGGCGCTGGCTGAAGTCACACAGGTCTTTGGGAGTCACAGATTCTGTGACTTCCGTGACTAAATCGCAGCCTTGATTATGATCACTCGCATTTGTCATGTTCAAGGTTATGCGGGTGTGACCAAAAGCACCCCTATATTCACACCCTGCACACTCTTGTAGTAATCTTTGTACAAAACATGCTAGGTGAGATATCATTTGAAAACTAATATCTCATTGGTCAATAATATCATGGTGAAATGTATGTAGCAATATTATGTTTCAAGTTATGAAATCCCCCTATATGATGTTATTGGTACCTGTTGAAAAGCACACAGCCCTACCTAGGCAAAAGTTATTAAACAGGTCTATTCTAAGCAAAGGAATGTGTGTTTGCCTCATGTTAAGCTGTCTGGCGCATGAGTACCAACCTTAGGGTGGACTGTTAAGAAACAGGGCAAGATTTTTGTCACGGATATTTTTAGTAAAAGTCAGGGACAGGTCATGGGCAATAATGAAAAATTCACAGAAGCCTGTGACCTGTCCCTGACTTTTATTAAAAATATCCATGACCAAATGGGGAGCCTGGGCAGCTGCGGGTGGACTGGAAACTCCAGGGTCCCCCTCTGCTGGTGGCTCCGAGTTGTGGGGGATCCCCTTGCCGCTCGTGGTGTCCAGGAGCTCCGGAGGTCCCCCTGCTGCCCACAGCAGCCATGTTACCTGTCACCTCTGTGTTCTTGTGGAACCAGGGTGCAGTATCCAGCCTGTCTGACTTATGAAGAACACCCACCCCAGCCTCTGCTTGAACCAAAGCCGATCAGAAGAAAGACTTACAAAAAGCAATGAAAAGGCAGCGAGAGACACACCTAAACACCTCTGTACAAGGGTGACAGGATTAAGGAAACTCCCATAGCCTCATTTGCATAGAAGATGGGACAGGGAGACATCTCCATTAGCATACAGAATGGAGAACAGAGATTCCAAGGCTATAGGGAATAGCCAACATGGATTTGTAAAGAACAAATCATGTCAAACCAATCTGATAGCTTTCTTTGATAGGATAACGAGTCTTATGGATAAGGGAGAAGCAATGGATGTGGTATACCTAGACTTTAGTAAGGCATTTGATACGGTCTCGCATGATATTCTTATCGATAAACTAGGCAAATACAACTTAGATGGGGCTACTATAAGATGGGTGCATAACTGGCTGGATAACCGTACTCAAAGTAGTTATTAATGGTTCCCAATCCTGCTGGAAAGGTATAACAAGTGGGGTTCCGCAGGGGTCTGTTTTGGGACTGGCTCTGTTCAATATTTTCATCAACGACTTAGATATTGGCATAGAAAGTACGCTTATTAAGTTTGCAGATGATACCAAACTGGGAGGGATTGCAACTGCTTTGGAGGATAGGGTCATAATTCAAAATGATCTCGACAAATTGGAGAAATGGTTTGAGGTAAACAGAATGAAGTTCAACAAAGACAAATGCAAAGTGCTCCACTTAGGAAGGAACAATCGGTTTCACACATACAGAATGGGAAGAGACTGTTTAGGAAGGAGTACGGGAGAAAGGGATCTAGGGGTTATAGTGGACCACAAGCTAAATATGAGTCAACAGTGTGATGCTGTTGCAAAAAAAGTAAACTTGATTCTGGGATGTATTAACAGGTGTGTTGTGAGCAAGACATGAGAAGTCATTCTTCCGCTCTACTCTGCGCTGCTTAGGCCTCAACTGGAGTATTGTGTCCAGTTCTGGGCACCTGTGGTGGGGCGGCTGCCCCACACCCGGAGAGTGTGGGCTGCAGCAGGCCCGGGCGCCTGCGTATTCCGGCAGCCAATAAGAGAAGGGCTTGTTGCGGGCCAATCAGAGAACAGATTGGGGACAGCCAATCAGGGCCCAGCTCAGCCATATAAAAGACTGCTCAGGGAGAGAGCAGTCAGTCTGTCCCAGGCTTTCAGAAGGGAAGGTCTGTCTCCAGAGCTGGGAGGCCAGCACCACGGACAGCGCAGTGCAGGCCAGCCTTGGAGAGCGGGAGAAGGTCTTACTCCGTAGCCTGCCAGGCAACAGGCCTTGTAGGAAAGGGCCTAGCGGGAAGAAGGGCCGTTGGGGAAGCGGTCCAGAGGAACAGACAGAGGAGGAAGGAGAAGGAGGACAGCAAGGCTGTCACTAGAGGGCCTCTGGACCGGGACTCAGAGTAGTGGGCGGGCCTGGGTCCCCCCCCCCCCCCTTTGTTCCCCTTGGCAGTACACCCAGCCATTGGCCGCAGGGAGCGGCCAGCCGAAACTACACCAGATCCTGGACTGTAGGGATCGGACTTGAAGGTGTAGGACTGTGGGTCATCCAGCCCCCGGAAGGAGGTGTGAATGGACAAAGGGACACTGTTGGAGGACAGTGTTCCAGAAGAGGATGCTGTGCGTTGGGAGCAACGCGAGTCCGCACGCCAACCAAAGGCGAGACGACAGGCGGGACGCCACCAGAAGGGGGCGCTCTACTGGATCGAACCAATTCCCTGAGACGACCAGTAGGAGGCGCTGTGGTGGTGAGTCCCAACCCTGTCACAGCACTGCATTTCAAGAAAGATGTGGAGAAACTGGAGAGGGTCCAGAGAAGAGCAACAAGAATGATTAAAGGTCTTGAGAACATGACCTATGAAGGAAGGCTGAAAGAATTGGATTTGTTTAGTTTTGAAAAGAAAAGACTGAGAGGGGACATGATAGCAGTTTTCAGGTATCTAAAAGGGTGTCATAAGGAGGAGGGAGAAAACTTGTTAACCTTAGCCTCTAAGGATAGAACAAGAAGCAACAGGCTTAAACTGCAGCAAGGGAGGTTTAGGTTGGACATTAGGAAAAAGTTCCTAACTGTCAGGGTGGTTAAACACTGGAATAAACTGCCTAGGGAGGTTGTGGAATCTTCATCTCTGGAGATATTTAATAGTAGGTTGGATAAATGTCTATCCGGGATGATCTAGAAAGTATTGGGTCCTGCCATGAGACCAGGGGACTGGACTCGATGACCTCTCGAGGTCCCTTCCAGTCCTAGAATCTATAAGAATTGCACTGAACTCTGGGACCAGAAAAGCAGGGAAGCGCTGCATGATGGGGGATCTCTGCTCCAGATGGTAATGAACCCACACCTGCATACACCCAGCTCAGTAGTTATCAGACCAATTCTAGTAATAAATCCTTTATTGGTATCCAAAATACTGAAACTGCCTAATTGCAATGTGAGCTCCCTGGAAGGAACACTGCCCATAGCCAGGAATGATCAGTTCCTATTGTCTAGCCTGAACAAAACAACTTTGATATACTCCCTTGAGCCATCAGTTTACCCATAAACAAATCTAGGGTTCTCCCTTGAACCATTGTTGTTTCCCTACAAAAAACCCCTATCCACGCTCAAGTAAGTGTTCTGATGCCTGGATCTAAAATCTGTATCAGTTCCATTAGGACTTCATCTTCTCCTGACTGATTGTGCTGGGGGCTCCGCCTGTCTCCAGCAGTCTGGACTTTCAGCTATCACGACCACCTGGGAACCCCAACTGGTTCAAGCTTCACGGAGGGTGTGTCTGAATTTATATAATTCGAATTTGGGAAACAGATTGTATAAAGTTGAATGTATGCGGCCACACTAAGCACATTAATTCGGCGGTGTGCGTCCAAGTATCGGGGCTAGCGTCGATTTCTGGAGCGTTGCACTGTGGGTAGCTATCCCATAGCTATCCCATAGTTCCCGCAGTCTCCCGCGCCCATTGGAATTCTGGGTTGAGATCCCAGTGCCTGATGGGACAAAAAACATTGTCGCAGGTGGTTCTGGGTACAGCCTCACCCCTCCCTCCCTCCCTCCCTGCATGAAAGCAATGGATGGCAGACAACCATTTGCACCTTTTTTCCTGGGTGAACACTGCAGACTCCATACCACGGCAAGCATGGAGCCCGCTCAGCTCAAGACAGCAGTCATGAACATTGTAAACACCTCGCGCGTTCTCGTGGAGTTTATGCTGAGCCAGGACCAGAAAAACGAGGCGAGGAGGCAGTGGTGGCGGCAGTGCAGCGACAAGCATGATGAGGACATGGACATGGACACAGAATTCTGTGAAACCGCTGGCCCCCGTGCTTTGGAGATCATGTTGTTAATGGGGCAGGTTCTATCCATGGAACGCCGATTCTGGGCAAGGGAAACAAGCACAGACTGGTGGGACCGCATAGTGTTGCAGGTGTGGGATGATTGCCAGTGGCTGCGGAACTTTCGCATGCGTAAGGGCACTTTCATGGAACTTTGTGACTTGCTGTCCCCTGCCCTGAAACGCCAGAATACCAAGATGAGAGCAGCCCTCACAGTTGAGAAGCGCGTGGCGATATCCCTGTGGAAGCTTGCAACGCCAGACAGCTACCAGTCAGTCAGGAATCAATTTGGAGTGGGCAAATCTACTGTGGGGGCTGCTCTGGCTTGGCAAGTAGCCAAAGCAATCACTCAGGTGCTGCTACGAAAGGTACTGACTCTGGGAAATGTGCAGGTCATAGTGGATGGCTTTGCTGCAATGGGATTCCCTAACTGTGGTGGGGCGATAGATGGAACCCATATCCCTATCTTGGCACCGGAGCACCAGGGTTCCCAGTACATAAACCGCAAGGGGTACTTTTCAATGGTGCTGCAAGCACTTGTGGATCACAAGGCACGTTTCACCAACATCAACGTGGGCTGGCCGGGAAGGGTTCATGACGCTCGCGTCTTCAGGAACACTGCTCTGTTTGAAGGGCTGCAGCAAGGGACTTACTTTCCGGACCAGAAAATAACCGTTGGGGATGTTGAAATGCCAATAGTTATTCTTGGGGACCCAGCCTACCCCTTAATGCCATGGCTCATGAAGCCATACACAGGCAGCCTGGACAGGAGTCAGGAGCTGTTCAACTACAGGGTGAGCAAGTGCAGAATGGTGGTAGAATGTGCATTTGGCCGTTTAAAAGGTCGCTGGCGATCGTTATTGACTCGCTCAGACCTCAGCCAAACCAATCTCCCCATTGTTATTTCTGCTTGCTGTGTGCTCCACAATCTCTGTGAAAATAAGGGGGAGACCTTTATGGCGGGGTGGGAGGCTGAGGCAAATCGCCTGGCTGCTGATTACGCGCAGCCAGACACCAGGGCGGTTAGAAGAGCACACCAGGAAGCGCTGTGCATCAGAGAAGCTTTGAAAACCAGTTTCATGACTGGCCAGGCTACAGTGTGAAATATCTGTTTGTTTCTCCTTCATGAAAACCCGCCCCCTTTATTGACTCATTCTCTGTAAGGAACCCACCTTCCCCCAGCTTGCTTTCAAACCAAATAAAGTCACTATAGTTTAAAAATCATTTATTCTTTATTAATAGATTATAAAAAGAGGAAGGGAACCCGGGTGGGGTTTGGGAGGAGGATCGGTGGGAAGGAAAAGGCCACTAAAAAAAGGTTAAAAAAATGACAGCCTTTTGCTTGGGCTGTCCACTGGGGTGGAATGGGAAGGTGTACGGAGCCTCCCCCTCCCCCCCCCCCGGCGTTCTTACACGTCTGGGTGAGGAGGATATGGAACATGGGGAGGGGGGTTATACAGGTGCTGTAGCGGCACTCTGTTTTCCTGCTGCCGTTCCTGAAGCTCCTCCAGACGCCAGAGCATGTCTGTTTGCTCACGCAGCAGCCCCAGCGTTGCATCCTGCCTCCTCTGATCTTCCTGCCGCCACCTCTCATCTCGAGCGTCCCTCCTGTCCTCACGTTGGTCCCTCCTGTCCTCACGTTCACTGGCTTCTTTCCTATACTTTGAAACCGTGTCCTTCCACTCATTCAGATGAGCTCTGTCACTGCGGGTGAATTCCATGATTTCTGCAAACATCTCGTCTCGCGTCTTCTTTTTCCGACGCCTTATCTGTGATAGCCTTCGGGACGGAGGAGGGAGGCTTGAAGAATTTGCAGCTGCTGTAGGGAGGGGAAAAAAGAGAGAATTTTTTAAAAAGATACATTTTGCAGAACAATGCTTATACTCTTTCACGGTGACCAACACTATTCACATTATATAGCACGTGATTTCTGTGCAAGGTCGCATTTTGCCTCTTAATATTGAGTGCCTGTGGCTTTGCTGCTAGAGATCACAGGTCCAGGCAACAGAATTCGGCTTGCATGCGGCCATGGTAAGCCATTGTCTTTCGGCTTCTGCGCCCTCCTTTCCCACATACCAAGCAAAGCCCGTTGAGTGCTGCGGTTTTCCTGTTAACATTCAGCAGCAGCAGAAAACAAACTAACCACCACCCCCATCCAATTCTCTGGATGATCGTTTTATCCCTCCCCCCACCGCGTGGCTGGTATCAAGGAAGATTCCTGCAGGAACCAAACTAACCCCCCCCCTCCCGCCATGAATTCTCTGACATGATTGCTTTATCCCTCTCCCCACCGCGTGGTTGGTATCAGGGAAGATCCCTGCAGGAACCAAACTAACCCCCCGCCCCCCCCCCCCTCCCGCCATGAATTCTCTGGGATGATCGCTTTATCCCTCCTCCCACCGCGTGGCTGGTAACAAGGAAGATCCCTGCTAGCCAAACGCGAAAAGCTCAGGGCCAATTCCCTCCCCCCCCCCCCCCCCGCGGTGCTTGGCTAACTGCAGGGAAGGATTTCTTTTCAGCCACAGGCAAACAGCCCAGTAGGAACGGCCACCTCTGTCCCCTTAATTAAGTTCCCGTATTTCAACCAGGTTACCACGAGCGATATCACTCTCCTGAGGATTACACAGCAAGATAAAGAACGGATGTTGCTTGAATGCCAGCAAACACCGGGACCATACGCTGCCAGGCTTTGTCAGGCAATAATACCAGATTACTTGCTGCAAGCATGGCGTGGTCAAGTGTCCTACCATGGAGGACGGAATAAGGCTGCACTGCCCAGAAACCTTGTGGCAAGGCTTTTGGAGTACCTCCAGGAGAGCTTCATGGAGATGTCCCTGGAGGATTTCCGCTCCATCCCCAGACATGTTAACAGACTTTTCCAATAGCTGTACTGGCCGCGAATGCATCCCAAGTCCTCAGGGCAAAGTAATCATTAAAAAACGCTTGCTTTTAAAACAGTTTTTATATTTTAAAAGGTAAACTCACCTGAAGTCCCTTCCATGGGGTCATGGTCTTGGATACTGGCTTGGGAGGGTTGGGAGGGTACTTCAGTCAGGCTGAGAAAAAGATCCTGGCTGTTGGGGAGAACGGAGTGCTGGGTGCTCTCTGCAAGCTTGTCCTCCTCCTCCTCCTCCTCTTCCCCATCCGCAGAATCCTCAGGTGTAGCTGATGAGACTATCCCCGACCCGGAATCCACGGTCACAGGTGGAGTAGTGGTGGCGGCCCCCCGAGAATTGCATGCAGCTCGGCATAGAAGCGGCATGTCCGCGGCTCTGACCCGGAGCGACCGTTTGCCTCCTTTGTTTTTTGATAGGCTTGTCTGAGCTCCTTAACTTTCACGCGGCACTGATCTGAGTCCCTATTGTGACCTCTCTCCATCATGCCCTTGGAGATTTTTTCAAAAGTTTTGGCATTTCGTCTTTTAGAACGAAGTTCTGCTAGCACTGAATCCTCTCCCCATATAGCGATCAGATCCAGTACCTCCCGTACGGTCCATGCTGGTGCTCTTTTTCGATTATCGGCCTGCATGGTTACCTGTGCTGATGAGCTATCTGTGGTCACCTGTGCTCTCCACGCTGGGCAAACAGGAAATGAAATTCAAATGTTCGTGGGGCTTTTCCTGTCTACCTGGCCAGTGCATCCGAGTTCAGATTGCTGTCCAGAGCGGTCACAATGGTGCACTGTGGGATAGCTCCCGGAGGCCAATACCATCGAATTGTGGCCACACTAACCCTAATTCGAAATGCTAAAATCGATTTTGGCGCTACTCCGCTCGTCGGGGTGGAGTACAGAAATCGATTTAAAGAGCCCTTTATTTTGAATTAAATGACGTCGTTGTGTGGACAGGTGCAGGGTTAATTCGAACTAACGCTGCTAAATCCGAATTAAAGTCGTAGTGTAGACCAGGCCGGAGTGGTGAAAACCCAACTCTCTCTCTACTCTAGGTATAGCTTTCTAATCCTGACTTGTGTGATCAGGTATAGTTTTCTGAACCTGACTTTTGTGATCAGATTTAAGCTAGATTTAATATTGTAACTGTTATGTTTGTTTGGCTCTCCTTGTATGGTTATTACCTGGCAATAAATAACTTTTATGGTTATACTGGTTGCTTCCTTTCCCCCCACCCTCTCTTTTGGGTTTTTGGCTTCCCCATTTGTTCTGAAGCAATGCTCCTCTTACCTAAGCTAAAGATCCCTGTAGCGCCCAAAAATCTTGTGGGGTTCGCTCATCAAGTGAGTTACTACCAGAACAATTGTAATGTGAAAGTGGGGATAGGGATGTGCTGAACCTGGGGCATAGGACAGTGACAGCTTGAAAGTGCTGTTTGACCCAGCCTGCTGAGTCCAGGGCCATATAAGGGTGACAGCTTGAAAGTGCTGCTTGACCCAGCCTGTCCAAGTGTACTCTATTCCGGGGAGGTGCCCGTGGCATATAAGGGTGAAAGTTTGGAAGAGCTGCTCAACCCAGCCTGCTGAGTCCAGGGACATATAAGAGGTCAGCTTAGGAGTGCTGATCGACCTGGTCCATTCAGACGTACGTCTGTGTGTGTGTGTGTGTGTGTGTGTGTGTGTGTGTGTTTTTCATCTGATTCCGGGGCTTCAGGACCCCAGCCCTGGGGAACCTAGGCCCTGCAGGGTAGCTCCATTGGGAGGGAACTTGCAGAAGGGAGAAGTAGAGCTCTGTATGAAAACACATGTGACACAAGCAGGACATTGATAGAATTGCAGAACACCCCCCCTCCCAGAAGAGTAACCCTAATAAATGAGCCCATCCCAAAGTAACGGGCAAATCTGGTAGCAGCCAGGAGCTCCGGGGGTCCCCCTGCCGCCTGCAGCAGCCGGGAGCAGCGGGGGTCCCTCTTGCTGCCTGAGGTGCCTGGGAGTGGCAGGTATCGCCCCTGCCACTCACGGCAGCCAGGAGCTCTGGGGGTCCCCCCGCCGCCCACAGAGGCAGAGAGCTCCGGGGGTCCCCCTGCTGCCCATGGCGGATGGGAACTGTGGGGGGTCCGCCTGCAGTGGCAGGGGACCCTGTAGCTTCCAGCCGGCGCTGGCTGAAGTCACGGAGGTCTAAATCACAGCCTTGATTATGATCACTGGCATTTGTCATGTTCAAGGTTAAGCGGGTGTGACCAAAAGAACCCCTATATTCACACCCTGCACACTCTTGTAATAATCTTTGTACAAAATATGCCAGGTGAGAGATCATATGAAAACTAATCTATCCTTGGTCAATAATATCATGATGAAATGTATGTAGCAATATTATGTTTCAAGTTATGAAATCCCCCTATATGACATTATTAGTACGTGTTGAAAAGCACACAGCCCTGCCTAGGCAAAAGTTGTTAAACAGGTCTACCCTAAGCAAAGGAATGTGTGTTTGCCTCATGTTAAGCTATGTAGAGCATGAGTACCAATCTTAGGGCAGACTGTTAAGAAGCAGGGCACAAACCCCAAACTTGTTGTGAGTTCTATACTTAGATTTCACCAACCATGGGTCAAGTATGAACTCCTCACGCACTACAACGGCCTTAATTTGTCACAGTCAGTCCCTTGGGTACTCCAAGCTATCTTGCCACCCAGGCAAGCTTGTCTTTGTGATAGATGGTCCCTTGCACCCAAAATCACAACAATATTCAGGTTACTCCTAGTGCCAAAGGACCAATGGCTTCTCCCAGCTCAGTTGAACTTCAGCTCTCACACTAAAGACAATGCTTGTAGCCAATCCTATAACAAATTAACCGAAGATTTATTAACTAAGAAAAAAATGAGAGTTAGTTACAAGGTTAAAGCAAGTAAACGTACACACACACCCATGAGTTACAGTCAGGTTCCAAAGCATAATAGAAGTGGCTGTAATGTACATGATGGTTAAGTCCATTAATGACTATTAGCCAGGACAGGTAAGGAATGGTGTCCCTAGCCTCTGTCTGTCAGAGGGTGGAGATGGATTGCAGGAGAGAGATCATTTGATCATTGCCTGTTGGTCCACTCCCTCTGGGGCACCTGGCATTGGCCACTGTCGGTAGACAGGATACTGGTCTGACCCGGTACGGCCTTTCTTATGTTCTTATGTACAAGTTCTGTATGTCCTTTAGGGCTATTCCAGGCAAAGCACTGGGGAGCTCTTGCTTATGTTGATAAATTTTCGCTCCTCAGAGTTCAAGCAGCAAAGAGATATAGTTCTGTCTTGTCAGGGATTTGTATTCCCTTCCCCAGAGGTCAGGCTTATGGGACGAGTCCAACTGCACATCTCCTCTTCATGGGTGTGGGGGGTGCAAACAACAAAGGCTTTGGTCTTTGATGTTTCACAATGGCTCATTTGGTTTCAATGGGCCCTCTTGGTGAGCAGGACCCCACACCTTCTGTAGGAAGCCAGCATTTCTACATTAATTAAGGCACCTTTCCTGTTTTATAACTTACACAAGTACAGAGGATTACAATGAAAACACGTAATATGGCTTTATAACCTGGGGTACAAATGATATAAATAAGATCAATACAAGGGTTGCCAGGTGTCCGTTTTTTGACTGGAACGCCTGGTCAAAAACTGACCCTGGTGGTTCCAATCAGCACTGCTGACCAGGCCATTAAAAGTCTGGTTGGTGGCGCACCGGGGCTAAAGCAGGCTACCTGCCTGCCCTGGCTCCGCTTGGCTTCTGGAAGCGGCTGGCATGGCCAGTTCCTAGGTGCAGGGGTGTCCACAGGGGCTCTGTGTGCTGCCCCCGCCCTCGGCACTGGCTCTGCAGCTCCCATTGATGGTGGTTGCTGCCAATGGGAGCTGTGGGGGTGGCACCTGTGGGCATGGGCAGCACGCAGAGTCCTCTGGCCCCTCCGCCTAGGACCCGGCCATGCCAGCTGCTTCCAGGAGCTGCATGGAGCCAGCGCAGGCAGGGAGCCTCATCCCTCACCCCAACTCTCTGCCCCAGGTCAGAACTCCCTCCCGGAGCCCACACCCCCTCACACACCCAAACTTCCTGCTGCACTCCAACCCCTTGCCCCAGCCTTGAGCCCCTTCTTGCACCCCAAGCCCCTCATCCCCAGCCCCATCCCAGAATCCACACCCAGTCGGACCCCACAACCCCTCCTGCACCTCAACTCTCTGTCCCAGCACCGAACCCAGTGCTGCACTCTGAATCCCTCATTTCTGGCCCCCACCCTGGAACCCGCAACCCCAGCCAGAGCCCTCACCCTCTCCCACACCCCAACCCCCTATCCCAGCCCTGAGCCCCCTCCTGGAGCCCACACCCCCTTCTGCACCCAAACTTCCTGCTGCACCCCCAACCCCCTGTCCCAGCCTTGAGCCCCCTCTTGCACCCCAAACCCCTCATCCCCAGCCCCATCCCAGAATCCACACCCAGTCGGACCCCACACCACCTCCCGCACCTCAACTCCCTGCCCCAGCCCTGAACCCACTCCTGCACTCTGAATCCCTCATTTCTGGCCCCCACCCTGGAACTCGCACCCCCAGCCGGACCCCTCACCCTCTCCCACACCCCAAGCCCCTTCCCCAGCCCAGTGAAAGTGAGTGAGGGTGGGAGAGAGCGAGTGATGAAGGGAACGGGGATGGAATGAGTGGGGGTGGGGCCTTGGAGAAGGGGCAGGGCAAGGGTGTTCGGTTTTGTGCGATTAGAAAGTTGGCAACTCTAATCAATATATGCAGCATCCTACAAGCATTTCATAAAGTCTAAACACTAAACACATTCTTACAAATGTTACATCAGTTTTAATAATACTAACACACAGGTGAGCCAGACTGGTTTCTAGCTATGCATTTGTCAGTGTTCAGTGGGGCCTTGGCATGAGCTGGCACCTGGTCTGTCAGTGTCACAGTTCAACTTACATATAAGTAGTAAACAGGGCAAGCAGGACAGAAGGGGGAGAAGATGGCAGAAGACAGAGCAATTTTGCATTTCAAAAAAGACTGGGGAGGAAGAAAGAGCCTGGAGCCTCCTTCACTGCTAGACTCTCTTCTTTGAGTGCTTGAATAAACTTTACTTTGAAACATAGGCATGCGCAGCACATTTCACCCAGGGAATTTTTTTTTTAAAGGCGAACATCATAAAGGTTAGGGTGTGGGAGGGAGTCTGGGGTGTGGGAGGGGGGTGCCGCGTGCAGGAAGGGGCTCAGAGCAAGGGATGGGGGCAGAGGAAGGGTGCGGGATGTATGGGGGGGCTCAGGGAAGAGGTATGGGGTGCAGGAGGCGGCTCAGGGCTGGAGGTTGGGGTGCAGGAGGGATGCGGAGTGCAGGAGGGGGCTCAGGGCAAGGGGTTGGGAAACGGGGGGCAGGAGGGGGCTCAGGGCACGGGGGTTGGGGTGCAAGGTACAGGCAGGGGGCTCAGGGCAGGGAGTTTGGGTGCAAGGTGCAGGCAGGGGGCTCAGGGCAGGGGGTAGGGGGGCAGGAGGGTAGGCTGTTTGCAGGTGGGCCCCAGGCTGGGAATGTGAGCTCCCCCGTCCTGGCGGGCAGGCTTGGGGGCTGGGCCAGGCCAAGGGAGCCAGGCTGGGCACTTGGGGCCGGGCCGGGCAGACGGGGCCGGGCCGGGCCAGATCACAGCAGAGCTGGGCTGCTCCAGGAGCTGGACTCAAGGCCAAGGGAGCCAGGCCGGAGCCCCCGAACAGCGCCGGGGAGCTGAGCTCGCAGCTGGGCTCCGGGGGGGCCTGTGGGGCGGGCTCGCCCCCTGCTCTGGGCCCGCTGGCTCCCGGGCCCCACTTAAGGTGGGCTGGGCTCGGGGGTGGCCTGGGAGCTGCAGGCGAGTTTGGGGCCCCGGGCTCTGGGGGGGGGCAGCTGTCTTGGGGGCGGGGGGGCTGCAGGAGTGCCCCCGCGAGCCACCTTAAACGGCTGTGTAGGTGCTGCCAGGTGGAAGGCTGCCAGCGAGCACATGGGGCTGTTAACATCTAATCTTCCTTTCAGACCCCGTTGAGTGGAACTTCCAAAGAGATAAGTATGAGGATGTTCCACCCCCAAAAATGTCTTGTTGTATTTTCCTTTTTAAGGTGATGTGGCCACCACCATGATTTTTCCCCATTGCCAGTGTGTGTTTTTCTACAGTGTGTTATAGAAACATAGTTGATTGATAGCTGGGCTTTGCGTAAAAGGCAGTGACAGGATGACACAGGATGATAAAATCTTTACACACAAACCCAAGTGGCTGCCTCCTTCTACATACAGGGTGCATGTCAGGTAATCAGCTGTGGGTGCTGAAGAACACTATCATTTTATGGACAAAGGTCTGTCACATTCCTTGTATTTATTTTAAATGACAAAGGTGCTAGACTGTCTGCTTGTCCCAGGCACTAGTGCAAAATCAACTGGTATTTCTTTATAGCAGCCAGCTGTGGCCTGCATGCCAGGTTGTGAAAATGAAGCTTTGATGCTTGTGACCTCACAAGAACTGCTCTTTCCCAGTATCCCCAGAGGGTGCAAACCATGCCTTTTTAGGAGGACCCCCTTCTCCATCCACAGCCACTTGCAGTCTCTTGTCGGTGGATTTCAGGGGGGCAAAACAAGGCCTATGAAGCACTTAAGTCACAGTCAAGCTCTAACTTTACACTTTAAATGGGATTTAAGAGTTGTGCAAGCCCTATTATGCAGGGGCTACATTTTCATCCTATGTGAACTGGTGTTCAGCAATGATACTTACAGAGTGACAATGCTGAAGATCAGAAAACTAAAAATCCTTCTGATTAGTTGTGGAGTAAGCACTACTCACCACGATTAAAGGCAGCAGAATCTAGCCCTGGATATTGTAGTAACATAATTGCTTGCATTAAGTTTTTTTTACATTTTTTTTTCTCTCAGCTCAAAACAAATACACTGGCTTTTTATGTTTTAAGCATCCTTATACTGATATTTGAATATAAAGCGATCTCAAAACTTGATCTTCAATCTCCCTTTTCTCGGTTGTCTTATAAAAATTAAATCTTTTTCCTTTCCTAATGGATGGTGTGCATGGGCTATCTTCATTCACTGGGCTTTATACTTGAATATGTTGTGCACTACATTCCCTGTGCGGGTTAACGTCAGCCACCTGCTGGGTGTATTCGGTAAGGCACATTTTTTATATTCCTTAGAAAGACAGACAGACAGACAGACGTGCTCTCTCTCTCTCTCTCTCTCTCAAACACACACACACACACACACACTCACATACAGCGTTAACATATTGTTAAGATTGCTACCGCAAGTAGAAAAGGTGTTTAAAACATATTAAGAACATTTACAGTTAGTAAAACCCAAGGGTGAAATGTATGGAAATGATTTTGATAGACAGTCTAATACCCTTGCATTTCTATGGTGTCCCATGTGTCTGGTTACTCTAACTCAAGCCGTATGTACTTTAGTTAGGGTGACCACATGTGCTGATTTTATAGGGACAGTCCCAATATTTGGGGCTTTTTCGTATATAGACTCCTATTATCCCCCACCCCCGTCCCGATTTTTCACACTTGCTATCTGGTCACCCTAACTTTAGTAGAACTAGCAGCAGGGCAGCACAAACTGGCCAACTAGGATTCCATCACAGTATGCAGCCAGTCACTCCAGAGTCGCTTGCTCCCTGCCTGCCTGCCTGCATACCTACCTACTTGGCCCGTCCTGAAGCCCAATAGGTACCTACCTGGCCCGGCCCCGCTCACCATGTCCCCATGCAGCCCCGGGAGAGTGGGGGGGGGGCAGCACAGGGCTCTGCACGCTGCCCTTGCCACGTCTCCAGGTACCTCCCTTGAAGCTCCCATTGGTCGCAGTTCCCCGTTCCCAGCCAATGGGAGCTGCGGGGGGAGGTGCCTGGAGCAACCTCCCCCCCCCCAGGGCCCGAGGGACGTGGTGCGGTGCTGGTCGCTTTTGAGAGGGCATTAGGGTGTGCTTGGGCACACCCAGCACACCTCATGCGCATGCCTATGCTTTGAAAGGTAACCCCACAGAAGGATCCACTTCAAAGGTTCACTGGACTATAAAAGAAAGGGGCAGAGAACCCCAGGTTCTCCCTCTTTCACCTAAGAAAACAAAAGCACCAGCACTTTTGGGCTTCTGGGAGAAATCCTGACCAAGGAAAGGGTGAGTCACCATCTTGCTTGAAGACTGTTGTGAGAAAGGCCATCTTAAACAAAGCCTTGAACCAAAACTAGCTTAAGTTTTAGACTTTTAGATACATGTTTTCATTTTATTTGCTTGTACCATTTCTAACTTTCTCTCTTGTACCTGAATTCACTTCAAATCCTCTCTACTTTTGTTAATAAGCTTGTTTATTTTTTATATATATAAAAACACACTGCTGTGTTTAAACTGAACTGCTTGGTAACTCCAGTTAAAGTAACAAACTGTTGAATATTGATTCCTTATAGAAGCAACGGACCTCTAATATCCTCTGCCCAGGAGAGGACTGGCCAGTGCAGAACACACATTTTGGGGGAAATTGGAGACTGGGAGTGTGTTGGAGTCACCCTGCAAGTAGTAACCAAGGCTGCTGGAAGCCAGAGTGTGATTGGTGTGTTGCCGACAGGCTGCTGGGGTCAGAGATGCCGGGTCAGGGCTGTAGCTATACACAGACATTCAGGGTGTGACTGCATGCTGGTAGGCAGTTTTTGACTAGCCCAGGTTCAGAGCTACAATAGCAAAGCATTGTGAGGCATCCAAGGTTGTGTGGCAGGTGATGACACAACCCCCACTGCTCTGAATTGCACCTCGGAATGTGACAGTGGGCTAGTGACCTTGAATTGTTTGCACAGCAGTAGTTGTAGGGAAAATGCCAGCAATATCTACAGTTAGGACTTCAGTGTCACAGGGCTGCCCAGAGGATTCAGGGGGCCTGGGGCAAAGCAATTTCGGGGGCCCCTTCCATAAAAAAAAGTTGCAATACTATAGAATGCTATATTCTTGTGAGGGCCTCTGCGGGGCTCTGGGCCTGGGGCAAATTGCCCCCTTGCCCCCCCCTCTGGGCAGCCCTGCAGTGTCATCATTATTGGTCATAGATGTTGTGTTGGTGAGAAGATCAGGTTTGCCAAAAATGGCAGTGCCATATCGCTCGTGTGGTCTCTTGATGGCCACATTCATTCTGAGAACCCAGGTCAGTTGTTAGTCCCAATGTGTGTCTCCTGGAGGCATAACACCTGACAGTTATAGTCAGTGCACATTTTGGCTATAAACTCCTGTTTGGCACCTGAGAGCCCTTCAACTGATATTATTGTCAATGCCAGGCCTGATGAGGAGCTTTTTGAAGGACACTGATGACAGCATCAGTCTTCAGGTACAGGTAGTCAGTTATACTGATGAGACAGCAGGATTCGCAGATTCAGAGAATCTGGTAGGAGCTGCAACAAACGCTCCTGCTATGACTCTGGTTTATCTGGGTTATATACATTTATTTAAAACTCTTGTTTTCACACAATCATGTTGTTTTAACTTATTCAGAGATTGGACCCAGGTCATGGGACCACATCCGCATCTGGGAAAATGATGCAACCCCATGTGTACTTTAAAAAATAAACAGCTATAGAGCCCAGAGGCCCCAATCAAGATCAGGGCCCTGCTGTGCTGATCCCTGAACAAAATTGTACAATGACATAATCAGTGGAATCACTAGTTTACATACTGTTACCCTTTTTTGACCCAGTGGTTAGCCAGTTTTGGTGGTCTAGCAGATTGTTCCATTTGGAGGAGAAATTGTTGGTGGAGTCAGGTATTAAGTGAACCCATTGCCGCCCCATTGAAGGGGAAACTGAGGCAGGCCTCAGCAGAGTCACACTGGGCCAGAAGGTCCAGGGCGGGCATGATCTTTTACACTTGGGAAGATAACATCACTTAATTCACATTTGAAAGCTTATCTTCACAGCTAGGAGGAACAGAAGTTCACTTTTTTTCAAAAGAGAACAGGAAATGAGAGGGGAGAAAAGAGCAGAGGAAACTTTAAAAGTTTTGCTGGTATTGCTATTTCAGTTAGGAGCGTGAAAAAAATCACTTCTCTAACTGATGGAGCTATGTTTGTGAAAGCTCTAGTGTAGACACAGATATACTGACAAAAAAGTCCTTTTGCCAGTATAGCTTATGTCATTTGGGGAGCTTGTATAAGCTATACTGGCAAAGAAAAGTTTTGCCAATAGAGGCTGCATCTCCACTAGCAGAGTAGTGTATAGCTATACCAGCAAACACTTTCTAGTGTAGGCAAGGCCTAAGTTTGTGCAGAATCTGACTATGCCACTCAAGTCTCATAAATGCAACAACCAGACAAGCCTGTCAGATGGGTACAAGGGTGGGCAGTAGAAGCTGACATTATTACATACATTTGAGTAGGTCTCAGATTCCATCCACAATGGAACCCGTGGGCTTACCACAAAGGAACTTTCCAGTGGCACTAGGTAATCCAGTACACTAGGAGCTTGAAAGTCTGCAAAGCAGGGGTATCATAGCACCTATATGCATCATGAGGGTGATAAAAAAGCCATTAGGCAAATTATGTATCCGCATAGATCTAAAGCCACAGAACCGGACATTGAAAAGATTCCAGTATCTGCCCAAAACTGATGAAAACTTGCCAGAACTTTCCAAAGCCAGAATCTTTATTGTTTGAGATGTAAAGAATGGGTTTTTGGCATCTGTGATATTCCAGGGCGCAAGCCAGACAAGTGAGGGGCTGCATCCTCACTGCCCTGCAATCTGGAGTGTCTTGCAATGCCTTGCTGCTGTAGCTCCCAATCTGGACTGTTCACAAACAACCACCAGCATGCAGGTCACACCCAAATGGGTTTATGTAAAGCCACAGCTCTGCCCCAGCAGTTCTGAACCCAGCAGCCTGTCAGCACACACCAGAAACACTCTGGCTTCCAGCAGCCTTGGTTACCATTTACAGGGTGACCCCAACACACTCCCACTCCCAAATTTTTCCCCAAAAATGTATGTTCTGCACTGTCCAGCTCTCTTCTGGACAGTCCGTTCCTCTAGGGGAATCATATACAACAGCTTAACACCTTAAATGACATTACCCAAACCATTCACAATACTGGATTGATTTTCATTAAAGAATAAAATAAGTTAGGTTTTAAGTGAGCTCAAGTAATGAGGTATAAAAGTCAGAAATGGTTCCAAGGAAAACAGAGATAAAACTCTTTCTGCTGCCTAACCTAACAAACGACACTTGATTCAAAGTAAAGTCCTTACCACTTCCTTCTAACACATTATTGACCAAGCTTTCAGATCAGGCCTCCTTCTCTAAAGTGCAGCATTGCTTTTTTTTGTCTTCTTAGGTACTAACCTCACATACAATGTTGCTACATATATTTCACTATGATAAGCTTGAGCAGCGAGTTATTAGCTTTTAAATGATACCTTAGTAGGCATATTTTGCACAAAGATTATTACAGTCAGGGTCAGCTCCAGGCTGATGACACAGTGCTAGCAGTTTTGACAATAGGAAATATTGGCCTGTTTCGAACTAAATGAAGTCTAGAACCACAGTCTTTAATTTAAATAAAAAACTAAACAGAACAAATGACTGAGATTTCTTTTTGTCTTCCTCAAGAATGGAGAAGGTTGTTGCTTGTCTATACAGAAGGCCTAACGCGCTTTATAGGCTGATTTGCTTCCCCTGGGCTGGAAGTGGCGCTACCCATTTTGCAAAATGGGGCAAACTCTTTGACAACTCAATAGAAGGTCAGTAATTTTTGTGTATGACAAGTACAATTTAATAACGATGGGCCATCTAGACAGGATACTAACATGCAGAGTAGTAAGATCTTAAACAGACTATTCTCAGCCCTGGTAAAGAGAGCTGAGTTATCTTTCTAATAATGTTCTTACCATGGCTCCCTCCTGCAAAGTGCTTAATACCTCCATTGGGATGTTGAGTTCCCTCAACTCCTATGCCACTGCAAAGCAGGTCCCAAGTTCCTGGGTTCAAAACATGAATATAACTACCTTCAATTAAATTTCTTTCTCAAAGCTAAAACAGGCTTGACTCTTTTAGAAACAGATCTGTTAAATGGGTCAGCAATACAGTAACATGTTTGGTTATATTTAAAAAAATGTACATGCAGCAAAAATGCTCAAAAAGGATATTTAAAAATTCATTTCAGTATGCTGGGAAGCTACAGACCCTTTTCCTGTGCAGAATGAATTGAAGTTAGCTAAACTTCTCTGCATGATTCTACATTCCCTGTATCAAAACCAATGTCACACAATGGCTTTGTAACAGTAAAATGGCATTTCGTTACAGAGTGAAGTAATTCCCATGGCTATCATGTTGTATCAGCTCTGGAAAAGGTTCATACTTGCACTTTTTGAAGGGGAGAAGCCATGGCTATTTTCCAGACCTTTCACAAAGAAAAGAGAATAATCTGGCATTACACGAGAGCATTAGCATTGAAATAAAACCAGTCCCCTAAACGCTGAATACCTCCAGTGAATTGCTGTGCCAGTCACATCCAATTTTCCTTGAAGTAAAAAAAAGTCTTCTGTTTAGACGGAAATACTTCCAGAAAAGCTACTGGGAGAGGGGGGCCTCAGAACAATTGCAACTACTGTTGAGTAAAATTCAGAGAGCAGCATGCGCTTTCAGAACTGTCTTAACTTTGCTCAAAAAAGTTATAAAAGGCCTGACCTTATATTTTTGTCCTGCTATCTATTATGTTATGTGGTGGCTTATTTTAAGTACAATACTTTTTGCTTCTTGGTGTGTGTGACCCCTCCTGCTTCCATGTGACCTTTGAAGGACACGTCCTATGAAAAGGAGAATGAAAAAAATAGTAACATATTTTTACAATTTAACCCATTGTTCAGTTGCCCAATATAACAGTGGGGTAAAAATCCAGGGATGGTCCTTTGAAGACCAAGCTTCTGAAAGGAATATACAACCATGTCAATAAACATCATGATTCCAAGTTCTACTATGGGTAATAAGTGAAAAGCCTTCAAACTAAAAAAGATTGCAGTAAAGGGTGTGCAAAAGAGTTACCAATAGAGTTTAGGATTCTAGTGAGACGTTATTTTATATAGAGAATTTACATACTAGTTATTCTTCAACTAAAATGCTGATTATTATTTATATTACAATAATACCTAGAAGCCTCACCTAAGATCAGGGGCCCATGTGCTAGGGTGCTGTCAAGACTCCTAGTAAGAGACAGTCCCTGTCCAAAGATCTTACAATCCAAATAAACTGGACAAATAATAGTTGGGAATAAAAATATTAATACCAAGCTCTTGAGTGAAGCCCATGTTGCCCTTTACATTTTAACCACAGAGTTAAAACTTCACCTAATCATTATCATCACTAATGTAAAAACCTTCCTTTATGTAACTGGCTGTTAATATTTGCTTTATGCAGAATAAATAAAAGCTGTGTGGTTAATTTCTGTTTTGGTAATCTAAAGGCATGAATTTTAGAGTGACCTGAAATGACTATAATTTTCTTTTCCCCTCTAGTGTATTCTGTAAATCTTCCTGGAAGAGACTCTCGTGTTAATGAACCTTTTCCAAAAGACATGAAAACTATCGTTAATGACATTACTAGTGTTTTGCTTCAAGACTTGCAAGAGAAACCTTTTGCATTTTTGGTCACAGGTAAAAAAATCTTTTTAAATATGTGGCAAAGGAGCCTAAAATCTGTGGCCGGATACTTAGGCTTTAGCTACACTGGCACTTTTGTTCTTAAAACCTTTGTCACGCAGGGGTGTGAAAAAACAACAAAAGTTTACCGACAAAAACCACCGGTGTGGACAGCGCTTTGTCGGCGGGAGCCACGCTCCCAGCGATGAAACTACCGCCCATCGGAGGTGGTTTTATTTTGATAAAGATCAGGTACGCAGTGCACCTTACAATGGCATAGCTACAGCGGCAAACCTGTGCCCTTGTAAGGTGCACAGCGTAGACAGTGACTTACTTAGCTCTTTCCCCCAAGGCAGAGTGCTGGACTGGCTGAAACAGAATCATAGGGTAGATCTACACAACAAATGCTACAGCAGCACATTTGTACACACTAGAGCTATGAAAGAGTTTTTTCCATTGTGACTGATATTCAATTTGTGATCCACTATAACCCCCAGATCCTTTTCTGGAGTACTACCATCTAGCCAGTTATTCTCTATTATGTATTAGTTCAATATCCTGTTGTTGAAACTAAGTATTTTGCTTAGTTATTACCTAGACTCTGACCTCCCTTTTTTTATAAGGAATGGTGGCTAAACTGGGTCTACTTCATGAGCATATGCCTGGAAGGAGACTATTTGATATATACCAATCCAGTTGGGGCTGTGGTATAGCCAAGTGGTATGTAGTGTCTGCCATTTCTGTGAAGCAGTCTGATATTACCAGTAGAAAAATCTGCTGAGTACTTTTGAAACCATCAACTGCAAGGAGCTGTTTGTCCTACTAGGATAGTTCCAGAGTAGATCTACTTGCAGATGTGGAGCTTGGGTGATTACACACCTATCTTGAAATCACTTCTATATGGATTCTAGTGGTGATCATGTGTCATCTTTGTTGTTCAGTGTACAAGTGGAGCCACTCAGAGAACTGATATGATACCCACCCTGAGATATCTGCAGTATGCCCCGATCTACATGACTGTGTCCCTGCAACAGAGCAGTGCCTTTCCTGCCTAGCTGAGTTTGCAAGGATGGCTGTGGGACAGGTGGATGAGGCTCAGTGCAGATAAGACTGAGCTATTGCTTCTGGATAGTGGAAAACTTCTGGGGCATATTTCTTCCCCAGTAGCTCTCCTCTCTCTTAATGGGATTTACAGAACTGGATTCATGATTGAGCAGTCAGTTATGACCATAAGTGGAATATGGAGGCCCAAGTGGCTTTTTCCATTTTCAAAATATTGGAAGTTTACTTGTTCTGAATGGAGATCTCTCCATGGTAATCCACACCTTTGTGTTTTACTGCAATGAATTGCTTTGGGATATCCTTGAAAACCAACTGTCAGCTAGTACATATTACAGAGCTTATGCCTGTCAAAGCACGTATAACATAAAGCCTTAACTAATAAATGACCACTCTCTGGGCGGCACAGTGTTTGGCCTTATCACCGAGAGTGACATGTGAAACAAGCAGAATTGGAACTGCTCACTGTCTCACCCTGCAGGCTAGATCCTCTGCTGGTGTACATCGGCACAGTTCCATTGAGGCAGAGTACTTTCAGTCAACAACCTGTCTGTAGAATGCCTGCCACACTACATGCCAAAGTACATCAGTGGCACTGATGTGGGGGGATAAGTTATGCCACTTCTGAGAACACACAGAGAGACTAAATGACCAGGTCAAGGTCATGATGTAAGTCTGTGGCAGAGCAGGGACCTGCGCTCAGGCTAAGCTAGTGCCTTAACCACTGGACCATCCTTTCTCTGTTGCTTTTTTGAAATTCTTGTTGTTTATGTATATCGGTCAGGGTTAGAACCTTTCAGGTACAGATACCTTCTAAATAAGTGTATTAGTGTAATAATTATTACTTAGATTATGACTGTTTACTCCTAATAGTAATGTTGCTGCTTACACTAATAATGGAAGAGCAAATGGCTTTTGAAGGTTACTTAGTTTTCAAGGAATATTCAAAACATTCATTCATACTGAAAGCAAAGTGGAACCGTGAAAGAAGCAAAAGTGCTGTACTAGGTCTGATCTGCAATCTGATTTCTCTTTTACATGTGAATTGACTAACATCATTACTCTTTAAAGTTACTTCTCGGAATTCGAGACCTATAACACACTGCTCCAAGGTACCATTTTATGGTTTCTAAGAATGTTTACCACAGTAATTGCACCTTACTAGAGTTGGGATTCGAATTGTGTTTAAATGTGTCCTGCAAGATACGTTTAATCAGATTAATTTGGCTTCTCTTTTAAATGCAGTTTTGGATCATATGTTAGTTTTGCAGTTGCAGTATACTTGAAAAAAAAATATGGACTACAACCAGAGCATCTTTTTATATCAAGCGCAGGTGCCCCACATGTAAGTGATATAATCTTTGATAATATGAAATAAAATAGCACTTAGCTATACAACTATCATGTATAAATTACTTGCTTTGGCTTTCTGATAAAGACATTATTTTGGTAGTTTGGTTTCAGCATTTAGAATAAAAAATTCACACCAAAAATTGAATAGCTTTTATATTTCTGTCTCCCTCACAAGCTACATTTTCAGAAACTATTGTCTAGCAGCAAGAGACAGACACAAAGCTTTAGCAATGCCTTTTGTTATAGTCCACTTAATAACCACTACAGCGTGTTCTATAGAAGTGTTAGGGCAGCCTCTTTTCCACTCCAAGATTATCATCTCTATAAAGATTATGTGACTTCTGAAACCAACCAGCCGCTAAATCATAATGCAACTATTATACTGGGGACAGGGGAAAACACTACAGGTTAGATGTTCTTTAAGCTTCTTTCTTACGACTTAAATCTTTTAGGGACAGTTGTTTACAGTGTATTTTATGAAACACCTAAAAGACGGTTACTCACCGTTGTAACTGTTGTTCTTCGAGATGTGTTGCTCATATCCATTCCATTAGGTGTGCGCGCGCCGCGTGCACAATCGTCGGAGAATTTTCTACCCTAGCAACACCGGCGGGTCGGCTGTGGAGCCCCCTAGAGTGGCGCCTTCATGGCGCTGAATATATACCCCAGCCGACCCGGCGCCCCCTCAGTTCCTTCTTGCCGGCTACTCCGACAGTGGGGAAGGGGGGCGGGTTTGGAATGGATATGAGCAACACATCTTGAAGAACAACAGTTACAACGGTGAGTAACCGTCTTTTCTTCTTCGAGTGCTTGCTCATATCCATTCCATTAGGTGACTCCCAAGCCCAACTTAGGTGGTGGGGTCGGAGTGAGACATTGCTGTGTGCAAAACCGCTGATCCGAAGGCAGCATCGTCCCTGGACTGCTGCACTAGTGCATAGTGAGCTGTAAATGTGTGGACTGATGACCAAACCGCCGCTCTACAAATGTCCTGGATCGGAACTTGCGCCAGGAAAGCCGTCGAGGAAGCTTGGGCCCTCGTGGAGTGAGCGGTGAGGTGCGGTGCTGAGACACCTGCCAGGTCATAGCAAGTCCGGATGCAAGACGTAATCCAGGAGGATAGGCGTTGTGAGGAGACCGGTGAGCCTTTCATTCGGTCGGCCACTGCAACGAAGAGTTGCGTCGTCTTTCTAAAGTGCCTTGTGCGGTCAATATAGAAGGCCAGGGCCCTGCGTACGTCCAGAGAATGCAAACGTTGATCCTGGCGAGTAGCATGCGGTTTAGGATGAAAGACCGGGAGAAATATATCCTGGTTGATATGAAAAGGAGAAACCACCTTAGGGAGAAAGGCAGGGTGTGGACGAAGCTGCACTTTATCCTTATGGAAAACCCTGTAAGGGGGCTCGGATGTAAGCGCCCTGAGTTCAGAAACGCGCCTTGCTGAGGTGATGGCTACGAGGAAGGCTGTCTTCCAGGATAGGTACAAAAGTGAGCAGGTGGCCAGTGGCTCGAATGGAGGACCTGTGAGCTTGGAGAGAACCAGGTTGAGGTCCCACGTCGGAACGGGCTGACGTTGTTGTGGGTACATCCGGTCTAAGCCCTTGAGGAATCTAACGACCATCGGGTTAGAGAATACCGAGGATGCGAGTTCTCCTGGGTGAAAGGCTGATATAGCGGCCAGATGAACTCTAATTGAAGATATCGCCAACCCTTGCTGTTTTAGGGAGAGGAGATATTCCAATATAAGAGGAATAGGTGTCTGTAACGGGGACGTGGTTCGTTGCTCGCACCAACAGGAGAACCGCTTCCACTTGGCCAAGTATGTGGTCCGTGTTGAAGGCTTCCTACTGCTCAGCAGAATTTGTTGGACCGAGTGCGAGCATTGTTGCTCTGCCTGGGTGAACCATGGAGCAACCACGCCGTGAGGTGGAGTGATTGCAGGTCGGGGTGACGCAGCCGGCCGTGGTCCTGCGAGATGAGATCTGGACATAATGGAAGCGGGATCGGTGTCTGAACCGAGAGTTCCAACAGTGTGGTGTACCAATGTTGTCTCGGCCACGCTGGGGCGACCAGAATTACCTGTGCCTGGTCTCTGCGCAATTTGAGCAGTACCTTCTGGACCAGAGGAAACGGAGGGAAGGCATAAAACAGGTGGTCTTTCCAGGGAAGGAGAAACGCATCCGAGAGGGAGCCCGGAGCTCGACCTTGCAGGGAGCAGAACACGTGGCACTTCCTGTTGTCTCGAGATGCAAACAGGTCTATCTGGGGAAACCCCCACTTCTGGAAGACGGAATGTATGATGTCCAGCCGGATAGACCACTCGTGCGTTTGAAAGGACCTGCTGAGTCGGTCCGCTAAAGTGTTCTGGACTCCAGGGAGGAACGATGCCATGAGATGGATTGAGTGGGCGATGCAGAAGTCCCACAGGCGAATGGCCTCTTGGCATAGAATTGACGAACGTGCTCCTCCTTGCTTGTTGATGTAAAACATGGCCGTGGTGTTGTCGATGAGAACTAACACACAGCGGCCACGTAGGAGATTGAGAAATGCCTGGCACGCCAGGCGCACCGCCATCAGTTCCCGAACATTGATGTGCAGGGCTAGCTGAGGTGCAGTCCACAGGCCCTGGGTATGGTGCTCGTTGAGATGGGCGCCCCAACCCAGAGATGAAGCATCTGTGACCAGGAGCAGAGAGGGTTGTGGGGCGTGAAACGGCATCCCCTCGCAAACCACATTGTGATCCAGCCACCATGTGAGGGAGGTCAGGACCGAGTTCGGGACCGTGACCACCATGTTCAGGCTGTCCCGATGTGGGCGGTATATCGATGACACCCAGGTCTGGAGTGGGCGAAGCCGAAGTCTGGCATGCCTGGTTACGTACGTGCAGGAAGCCATGTGACCCAGCAGGGTAAGGCACGACCTCCCCGTGGTAGTTGGGAAGGCCTTGAGCCCTTGAATGAGGCTCGTGATGGTGCAAAAGCGGTTGTCTGGCAGGATGGCTTGTGCACGTCTGGAGTCTAGGACTGCGCCAATGAATTCTATTCTCTGGGTAGGTTCTAGAGTGGATTTGTCCTTGTTGAGTAGGATGCCCAACTCGTTGAATGTGTGCACTATCATGTGGACGTGAGCTCGAACTTGCTCTTTGGTGCGACCGCGTACCAGCCAGTCGTCTAGGTACGGGAACACCTGTATCCCTTGCCGACGAAGGTACGCTGCCACGACAGCCATACATTTCGTGAACACTCTTGGGGCCGAGGATAGGCCGAAGGGAAGGACTGCAAATTGGTAGTGCACCTTGCTTACCACGAATCGCAGGAAGCGTCTGTGAGGCGGGTAAATTGCGATATGAAAGTATGCGTCTTTCATGTCGAGGGCGGCGAACCAGTCTCCAGGATCGAGGGAAGGGATAATGGCCCCCAAAGGGACCATGCGGAACTTCAACTTTACTACGAATTTGTTGAGTCCGCGCAAGTCCAAGATGGGTCGTAGACCTCCTTTGGACTTGGGAATCAGGAAGTAACGGGAATAAAATCCCCTGCCCCTTAACTCTACTGGAACCTCCTCTATGGCCCCCATAGCAAGGAGCGTGGAAACCTCCTGTATAAGAAGTTGCTCGTGAGAAGGGTCCCGGAAGAGGGACGGGGAAGGGGGGTGGGAGGGGGGGATTGAAGAAAACTGGATAGCGTATCCCCTCTCCACCGTGCGAAGGACCCAACGGTCTGAAGTTATAAGGGACCAAACACGGTGGAAGTGGGAGAGGCGATCCCGAAAGGAGGGGGCTGGATCCTGGGGGATGACTGGGGCGCCGTCCTCGACCGCACCTTCAAAAGTTCTGCCTGGGGCCTGCGGGTGGTCTCGGTGGCCCTTGGTTCTGACCGGGTTGAGGGCCGGTCCACCTTCGTCTACCACCTCGCCCGCGCCTCCGGGCCGAGTCCTGTCTCTGACGAGGTGGGGGGGGGTAGAAGCGCTGAGGCTGAGGCCTAAATGGCCTGCGCTGAGGGCCCGCAACATGCATCCCCAGGGAGCGCATGATTGTCCTGGAGTCCTTGAGGCTCTGCAGGCGAGAGTCCGTCTTCTCCGAGAACAACCCCTGTCCTTCGAAGGGCAAATCCTGCAGGGTTTGTTGCAATTCCGGGGGCAAACCCGAAACTTGGAGCCAGGAGGTCCTTCGCATAGCGATGCCCGAAGCCAGGGTTCTCGCAGCCGAGTCCGCTATGTCCAAGGAGGCCTGTAAGGAGGTCCGAGCCACCTTCTTACCCTCCTCTACCAAGGCCCCAAACTCCTCCCTGGACTCTTGGGGAACCAATTCCTTGAACTTCCCCATAGAGTTCCAGGAGTTAAAGTTGTAGCGGCTCAGGAGCGCCTGCTGGTTAGCCGCTCTAAGTTGCAGCCCTCCGGCTGAATAAACTTTACGGCCAAACAAATCGAGGCGCTTAGCCTCCTTCGATTTGGGCGCCGCGGCCTGTTGACCGTGGCGCTCCCTTGCATTCACTGATGCCACCACCAGTGAACACGGCTGGGGGTGGGTATATAAGTACTCGTAGTCTTTGGAGGGGACAAAGTACTTTCTTTCCACCCCTCTCGCTGTGGGTGGGATAGAGGCAGGAGTTTGCCATATCGTACTTGCATTCGCCTGGATCGTGCGGATCAGGGGTAACGCCACTCGCGATGGGGCATCTGCCGCGAGGATATTTACGATGGGGTCCTGCACCTCCACTATCTCCTCCGCCTGCAGGTCCATATTACGGGCCACCCTACGTAGGAGGTCCTGGTGAGCCCGAAGATCTACTGGGGGTGGACCTGTGCACGATGTGCCCGCCACTGCCTCATCCGGAGAGGAAGAGGAAGATGCCTCCGGTGGTAAAGGATCCAAGGGAGGGTCCTGGTCTCCCTGCTCCTGGGCCGGAGCATCACCTGCGCTTGGGTCCAGGACGTCAGGTGGTGCGGACACGGAAGCCTCCATGCCCCCGGCGGAGGCCGAGAGATGGTGGACTCCGGGGCCCTTCTAACGGAGTGGCCCGAGCGAGAGGTCGAAGTTATTGGAGCCCCTTGCGCCTGATGGTACGCCCACGGGGTCCAGAACGACCAGTGAGATGGGCCATGAGCAGGGTCCTCTGCTACCTCCTGCCAATGGCCTATGTCCTGCTCCTCGGCTTGCCCCTGAGGGGGGTATGCCGATCTCGATAAATCCTCAGAGGAGCGAGACACCGATCTCGATGGCCATGGCGGTGCCGAGTGCGCCGAGACGAATCCCGTGGGCTGCGGTGCCGCACGGTGCCGGTCCGGAGATGTTCTATCTCCACGCAGTGCCGGCGATCGGTGCCGGGATCGCGATCGGTGCCGATGACCTCGCCGGTGCCGGGAGTCGGATCTGGACCTCGACGATGACCTGGAGTAGGCCCGGTGCCGGGAGCGGCCTCTCGACGTCGAGCGTCGATCGTAGCGGTGCCGAGAACTACGTCTCGATGTTGATCGGTGCCGACGATCATAACGGTGCCGAGACGTAGAGCGGTGCCGCGACGAAGATCTTGGCCGCGAGTACGACCAGTGCCGAGGTGATATCCGGCGCCGGGACTGCGAGCGGCGTGGGGACCTGCTTCGGGACCTGGACCGGTGCCGTGGTTCCAGCCCCTGCGATGGAGGGCGCATCAAGGCAGGTTTCCCCCTAGACTGGACCGGACGAGTCAACGGTGCCGGCGGTGCCGGTGGTTGCGGCGGTGCCGGCTCCGTGAGAGCGATCAAGTCTCTCGCCGTCGCGAAGGTCTCTGGGGTCGACGGGAGGCACTGTATCACCGCCGGTCTCGGTGGAGACCCTGTCTGCACCGGACTCAACGGCCTCGGCGCCGGAGTCGACGGTGCTGGAGGCACCTGTTTCCGGTGCTCCACAGGCGGACGCGGCTCTACCCCCGGCACTGGGGGAGCCGGCGTCTTCGGCACGGAGGTCCCCGTCTTATGGGGTTTTTTATGTCCCGGGGATAATGAACGGCGCCGAGGCACTTGCTGTGCTTGCGGTGCCGACGAGGTCCGGTGCCGTGGAGGCTTGTCCGACGCCACTCGCGTGGTCGGAATAGTTGGTGCCGCCGGGGCACTGCGCACTGAGGTGCCAGGTGCCGGGGCCTGACGCGCTGATGGAGCGCCCGGGCTAAGTGCCGCCTCCATAAGGAGTTGCCGGAGCCGAAAGTCCCGCTCCTTCTTGGTCCTTGGTCTGAAGGCCTTACAGATCTTGCACTTATCTGTTTGATGGGACTCTCCCAGGCACTTCAGACACGAGTCGTGCGGGTCGCTCGTTGGCATGGGCTTAGCGCAGGAGGCGCACTGCTTGAAGCCGGGAGCCTTGGGCATGAGCCCGGCCACGCGGCCGGGGGAAAAAGGGGGAGACAACCCCCTTAATCCCCTTGAACTATATAACAACTAGTAACAAGTGAAAAAACCAACTATTTAACTATAAACAACTAGAACTATAACTATAACCGTGAATGACTAAATAAGCTAGGGAGAGTGGAGAACAGCTATGCCGCGCTCCACAGTTCCAACGACCGTCAGGGGCGGTAAGAAGGAACTGAGGGGGCGCCGGGTCGGCTGGGGTATATATTCAGCGCCATGAAGGCGCCACTCTAGGGGGCTCCACAGCCGACCCGCCGGTGTTGCTAGGGTAGAAAATTCTCCGACGATCGTGCACGCGGCGCGCGCACACCTAATGGAATGGATATGAGCAAGCACTCGAAGAAGAATATATTTTATATGATGCTTTCAGACACCATATTGTTATCCTCTCCACAGGATAAAAGACCAGGACGAAGAAGAAATTATCAAAGTGATACTGTCTCTTGGAGGTACTCCTCCTGACTTTCTGCAGGACAAAGATATTATGAAAGAATTCATTCCTGCATTAAAAGCAGATGTTACAGTTATTCAGGCCTTTCTGTAAGTAGTACAGTTTTACAGTATATTCTGAGACTAGGACTATTCATTCATAGTCTAAAATAGAACATTCACCTGTACTGAGACCTATCACACAAGGCTCTCCCATTTTTGTCCCTGAATCTTTGTTTCCATGATAAAAGCATTTGTGTAATAGAAACAACAGCATAATTAAAGATCCAGCCTAGAATTTTAAAGGTAGAACAACTCCTTCTCCTTCAGTTCTTTCCCATCCCATTTATAGTAAGTAAATAGCAGGTTGCATTCTGTACTAAAGAGTACATTGGCAAAGTGTTTTATTATGTTTTAGGGGGGAAGAAAAAGATATTTTGTGTTTGGAGGGGGAACCTAGAGTGGAAAGATTCAAGTTCTCCTTTATATTCACAGCTCTGAGGAACTGGTAATGGATGGTCTCTCTTGTGACCTTACATGCTTTGGTGGGTCTGAAGATTTGCCATATGATTTAGAAGGTAACTAGTAGCGTGCTTTGCCTTTAATATTTAGCTACACTTCTGTTGAATCAGATTAATGAGCAGCTCTGTCCATAATCTCATTTTAATTGATATGGAAATATGAAGGATTCTTGCAGTATATGAGCCAGAATGATTCATAAGGAATTAGAAAGATTTCAATAAACTTGAAACAAGTTATGTAAAACAATTACACAAGTTGATATTTCTCTCATGCTTTACATATTTAATTCTCTTTCAGCATGGAAGGATGTAACAAGTGGAGATACCAGTATTCACAAGCTTCCTGGAGGACACTTTTATCTGCTGGACCCTGCTAATGAAATTTTCATGGCAGACCATATGACAAAATGTATAGAAACTGTTGATCTCTGAGTATATGTCTTTATTTTGCTGGGAGAGGGGTCAAAGATTAGTCCTAAGCAGTAAATAATACAAAACATTTTCTATACAACTTTACAACTACCACAGAGGCAAGGTAAGCAACTTTCTGTAGTAACAGGGCTAACAGTTGATGTATTAATACAGGTGCATCCTACAGCCAAAGGTTTCTCCAGGATATAATTTATGATGATACTTTGGAAAATTCTGATTCTTAAAAATAAACAGCCAGTACATTAATTTGCTTCCCTGTGGTGGTTAGAGTTTGGGGCTGGTGGGAGGATGGTAGGCTAAAAGCATTGCAAAGGTAGTATGTCGGGCTTCAGTGGCTTCCCTCTGCCTTTACCATAGCTTAATCTGGCCCAATAAAGCATCTAAGCAAGAATAAGCTTTGTGCGGGTGGGAGGGACCCAAAGTTATTTCCATTTAAAATGTAGTTTTTCTACACCTGCATTTCTATGACTGTAATAGGGCTGGTCTACACTGGGGTGGGTGGGGGGGGGAGAATCGATCTAAGATACGCAACTTCAGCTACGAGAATAGCATAGCTGAAGTCGACATATCTTAGATCGAATTAAAATTACTTACTTCATGTCCTCGCGGTGCAGCTCCGTTGACTCTGCTTTTGCCTCTCGCCATGGTAGAGTTCCGGAGTCGACGGCAGAGCGATTGGGGATCGATTTATCGCGTCTACACTACACGCGATAAATCGATCCCCGATAGATCGATCGCTACCCGCCGATCCGGCGGGTAGTGTAGACATACCCTAACAGAAGGGAGATATATTTGCACAAGTATATTTATCCATTATTGGATCCAGGAAGCAACTAATGTTTCCTTTAAATCGGCACTCTTTGAGACCTCATTAGCCTGACTCAGCTATCTTAAAAACTACTCTTCTTTTTCTTTCTTTTTAAATCCCCCTCCCTGTATCCCATTACATCTTTTGGGAAAAAAAGACAGGTAAGTAGTTTTGTCTTCAGAATTTACTTTGGCTGGATAGGAAGAGGAATGTGATCTTCCTGCCTCCTCAAAAAAAGGGAAAAAGAAGAGACAGTTTAAAACCCTAAATAAATCTTGTAGGTAAAAATGTATTTAAAGTAAGTAAGTTAGTGTCTGAAGAAGTACAGTGCATGTGTAAATACTCCCTTGTAGGTAATTAACTCACATTGGTAAATCTTAGTGTCAAACTAAACACGAAAATGTTAGTTTTGCATTTTTTTCCTCAAAAGAGTTAGCTCATTAGCTAATGAAAAGTTAATGAATTATTTATGGGAATTATTGTGGAGTATTTTAGATCCCATATTTTTCTATCATCTCTCTTGCTTTAGAAATATAGGCAGTCATGGCGTCCTCCTTTGATAAACCTGCAAAGGAAAATAGTAGTCATTACCTTTCCTTATCTGGTATTCTATAACATTGATTACTTAGTGTAAACTTAATGGTAAAAACACCTTTTTTAAGGTTCCATGCTTCCCATTTGGCTTTGGCTTTCAGATCTAGCATTCCTGGACACTCTGACGAAAAAAAAACAAAAAATTCCAAACATTTGTTGGTTGTTATTATACCATTTTACCTAAAGAGTGTTTAGTTTTAGTAAATTTACAGAATTAAATGTGTGTGTAGTGGTGGTGGTGGGGTTATGCACACACACACATATAAAGTACCAGTATCAATGTCTCCAACAGTAGATTGTTTGTAGAGTCCATATAGTTCCTTCAGCTCATCATCGCTTGGCCTCGTTTTTAATTTTTTTACATCTTCTGCAGCACTGTCGAAATCAGTGTGGAAGGGGGGGGGAAATCAAACAATGGCGTATTAGACATTTTAATCCCTATGTTGTGTGCTTTAGGCTTTGTAGCATCCTCATAAATTTACTAATTGCTTCCCTGTCATCAGTGATACATAAAGGTAAATGCCTCTCAATAATTCCCTAATCAAATTATACTTGGCCAGAAATTTGGCCAGCTGGGCTGATAAATCAACACAGTTAAAAGAAACCAACACTCTCCTCCCAAATACATATTTTTGGCTAAATAATTGGAGCCATATACGGCCTAAATGGTGAAATGGAATGTCACAGGTATGATCATGCAAGCTGCTTATAAATTCTATGAACTATAGGTCATTCATATCCAGAGTCTGAGTTGAGGGCAGGGATGCAGAGGAACTACCATGGTGGTGGTTGAAGCTTCCCCTGGGGGAGGCTAGCTTCCACTTCCGCCTGCAGCCCCACCCAACACTCCACCCCTGCTCTGCTCCAGGCCCCACCTCCATTTGGCCCCCCTCCCCACTCGGCTCCCCCTGCCACTGATTGCTGCCTTCTCCTCTCTTCCACCCTCTTCCCCTACGAGCCCCTCCCCCCACTACTCCTCACATCCCTCCTCTTCTCCATGCCCCCTCTCCACCGCGAGGACCCCACTGCTCACAAGGAAGTGGTGAGCAGCAGGGGCTTCGTGGGCGGTGGAGGGCAGGAGAGGAGGGACTCAGCCAGGCAGCGGCGGGCGGTGGGGGCCTCGGGGAAGGGGCAGAGCAGGGATGGAAAGAGGCGGAGCGCAGGCGGGGCCACCATAGCCCAGGTGTCCGGTGGCAGGGCAGCAGCGTCTGCACCAGGGGAGGCTTAGCCTCCTCTGGCCTATTATACCCCCAACTTATGGAAACTGCATCCAAGAAGTAGTCCCTGGAGCTGTAAAGCGCTTTGAAAAGATGCTGAGTACACTCCCACTTTGTTTTCAATTCTCTGCTGCCAGTGCAACTGTGTGTGCATGCATGGCAGTGGTGACAATACTGTATATTGGGGGCTAAAGCAACAGTCAGTCTAACTGACGCATCACCCCTATATGCCAGAAGTGCAAGGACACATTGTAGCTACCCATTACATAAACACAAAGGGGGCGATTTGGGTTTGAAAGTCTCTTTTCATCTTAATCACACTGAGCTAGCTGCTCTCTGTCCCTATGTTACTGGTCCCAGTCAAGTCCTTAGTGCAGAGTTCTCTACCCTTTTCCAAAACCACCTACATATCTTTCTGTGACCTCAGAGCTTCTGGTTCTTTTGCACTGAGTTAGCCCTGAAGTCCAGCTAATGTAATTCACAGTCTGTTAGTTTCAATGATTTGTAAACCAAATACTTAACTCTATATAACGATGCAAAATTACTACTTGCATTTTTTTGAAAGTTTCATCCAAAGTTTGCTATATTTGCAAGAATGACATTGTAAAACACTGTAGGGTATATGTTATACATATGTTTAGTATTTGTAAATTAAAATGTATTCCCTACAAGTTTGTGCTATAATATGCTATGTATTCAATAAAGTCACACAGTGTTCCTTTAGCTGTCAATTTGACTTCTGTGGCTTGGTCTCATCAGCAGGGATTGGGGAGTTGCCTTATCATCCTACCCAAGCAGGATGCAACCATCCTCTCCATACTGGGTGTCGACTCTTCTTATTCAGGTGAGAACTTCCCTTGCAATGGGAGAAGTCAGCCCCACCCTCATATTTTAGAACCCACCCTAGCACGTATCTGTGTCTTAACCCTGAAACCGTCCTGGGCAAGTGACTGTACTGGCTGGAACAGGCCCCAGAAGTAAACAACTAAGGAGCAACATCTGATGTTTTGTGCTTTTACTGTCACCTACTTGAGTGTTCTGTACTGCAGTCCCCACATGAACAAGGACTAAAAGAAACACAGATCACTGTGGCTAAAAATGAGGGTTAGGGAAATAGAAAAGAATTAACGAGAGGCTGGATTCTTGTCCCATTCTTTCCTTTCAAAGGACCCATCATGCGATCACAAAACTGAGCGCTCATCAACTTAACGACGCATCAGCTGATGCTAGCACATTCGGGCAGTAACATCATTGCAGTGTTTGTCCACAGAGGCCTGGCCCCTTTCCACCTAGAGAGTTAATCTGCTTTCTGAGGTGGAAAGAACTTTTGATTTTTTTCTGGAAATGGATTTCTGGATGGATGGACTCCAAGAGGACAGAGTTCATCTTAGCTGGTACCTAGAAGACTGTTTTTGAGGAATCTGGAAAGTGGGTGAGACAAACTTAGGGTATATCTACACTGCAATTAAAAACCCACGGCTGGCCTGTGCCAGATGACTCGGGCTCGCGGGGCTCATGCTAAGGGGCTGTTCAATTGTAGTGTAGAAGTTCAGGCACAGGCTGGAGCCTGCGCTCTAGCACCCTGTGAGGTGGGAGGGTCCCAGAGCTCGGGTTGCACCTGAGCACTAATCTACAGCGGGTAACATGGTACATTTTATTATTTGGGGGGGGACAGGGCCGGTGCTACCATTTAGGCCAACTAGGAGGTTGCCTAGGGCACCAAGATTTGGGGGCGCCAAAAAGCGGCGCCCCCAAATTTTTTTTAACAGCGCCCGCTGCGCGGAGAGGAAGTCTGAGCCGCGGAGAGGGAGTCTGAGCCGATGGCAGGCAGCCCAGGGGAACCCTCGGGTCAGCGTTACCACACAGATCCCCAGGCCGGGAGGTGGGGAGCTGCCACGGGGAGGGGTGCCTCAGGGTGAAGGGGGGGTGGGGAGCTGCCGGAAGGCGGGGTTGGGGGACGCAAAGTGGAAGTTTCGCCTAGGGCGTAAAACTTCTTCCTCCCCTCCCGCCCCCCCGGGCCGGTGCAAGGGTTACTCTTTTTTAACTAGAAGTAAAAGCATTTGAGTGGCCAAGCCCAGGCACTCTGCTAGCTAGAGCTGTGAATGGTAATGAAAGAAGATGATTGGGAAGGATAATGCCAATTGGATTTGGAAGAAGCTGGCCAAGACGCTGAAAAAAATCTTCATTTTTGACAAGGTCACACAGGCAGGAGCGGTCAGAGATGCGGTTTTAACCCTGTGGTGTGTAGCTGTGCAAATTTCTGATTTGAAGTTATGGTTTCATACCCAATAGGAATAAGGCTGGATCAGTGCATTTAATTTACTTCTAAATTTAGACACTTGGACACAAATCTCTGTGAAAAGGTGGGGTTTTTTTTTTTACATCTAATCCTCAAGTGCTTTGCATTGGTTGAACATTCTACCCTAACTCTCCTAAAAGGATAAGAAAGTGGACACAATAGACTCACTGATAGCTTCTGCTGAACTACCATATGTACCATTGACATCAACCGTCATTATTCTAGTCCTCTTTAAAATGTTAATTGAGACATGCTTGTTCTGACACTGGTCACACTTAGGCAAAACAGTGAGCTGGCCAAATTTGCAGATGATACAAAACTACTCAAGATAGTTAAATACAAAGTTGACTGCAAAGAGTTAAAAAGGGCTCTCACAAAACTGGATGACTGGGGAACAAAATGGCAGCTGAAATTCAATGTTGATAAATGCAAAGTAATGCTCCTTGGAAAACATAATCCCAACTATACATACAAAGTGACGAGGGTCTAACTTAGCTGTTACCACTCAAGACAGAGATCTTAGAGTCATCTTGGATAGTTCTCTGAAAACATTCACTCAATGTGCAGCGGCAGTCAAAAAAAGCTAATAATGTTAGTAACCATTAGGAAAGAGATAGCTAGTAAAGCAGAAAATATAAAAAGAACAGGAGTACTTGTGGCACCTTAGAGACTAATAGATTTATTAGAGCATAAGCTTTCGTGGACTACAGCCCACTTCTTCGGATGCATCCGAAGGTGCCACAAGTACTCCTGTTCTTTTTGCGGATACAGACTAACACGGCTGCTACTCTGAAACCAGAAAATATAAATATAGGATATATATAAATCCGTAATATACCCACACCTTGAATACCTATACAAGGGGGAACTAAAAAGACTGGAACTGTTCAGTTTAGAAGAGAGCCAACACAGAGGGGTGGAAGGGTATATGATAGAAGTCTATAAAATCATGAATGGTATGGAGAAAGTAAATAAGGCAGTGTTATTTACCCCTTCACATAACACAAGAACTAGGGTGTTACTGGATTAAATTAATGGGCAGGAGGTTTAAAACAGACAAAAGGAAGTATTTCTGTACATAATGCAAAGTCAACTCATTGCCATGGAATGTTGTGAAGGCCAAAACCATAACTTGGTTCAAAAAAGAATTAGATAAATTCATGGAGGGTAGGTCCATCAATGGCTATTAACCAAGGTGGCCAGGGATGCAATCCATGCTCTAGATGTCCCTCACTTGCAATGGCCAGAAGCTGGGACCGCAGGACAAGGAATGGCTCTCTTGATAATTGCCCTGTTCATTCCCTCTGAATCATCTGGCACCGGCCAACCATGGTAGCCGGATACAGGGATAGATGGACCATTGGGCTGTCCCACTATGGCCATTCTTATTTTCTTAACTATATAACAGCAATAATGTGTAGAGGGGTGTAGGAGAGGACCACAGTCTGCTGATTACCTGTTCTTGGAGTCTCAAGATCAAAGGCCCAAGCTCTGTAAAGGAAAGACTAACCTATTCATGCAGGTGCTACTTCTGAACTGAGGCTGTTATGAACTTGTAAACACAAAAAAACCAACCAACCAACCAACCAACCAAACAAACAAACAAAAAAGCCAATGTTTTGTGGGATTTGAAGGACTGATTCCTACCAGAGCTCTTGTTGGAGCTGGATGTAATCCCTGGTAAATTTATTAGCATGCATGTAGATTCTTTTAATGTTTTCTATGTAATGCTTTCACCTTAAGAATGAATGTACTTGCTTATAAAGAGCTATGTGGTAATTATAACTGAGGGCAATTACAACTGTTCATAGTCTTTGGAGAGAAAGCAAAGCGCAGATGTTGGCTTGTTTAGGCAGTGTGGCTTGCTGAGGAACTCACAATGTAGAAAACTGCAGCCTCAAAAAATCCCACTCCGGAGGGAGAGAGATATGGGACTTTGCCCAAGAGAGGTAACATCAGGGGAACTGGGTGCCTAGAGTGGGTGCCCTTGGTCAACCACATGGGGGGAATGCAGGTGCAGTTGCCCTGAACGGTGCTACATAGAATGTGATTTTTGTAGAGTTACTGCATTAAATTCTATATCAGCAGGGAGTGAAATGATTTACATATTTTAACTCAGTGATTTATTTAATGTGAAAGTGCACCAAGTAAACAGATTTTATTTTGGTGGCATAAGTTGTGGTGAAGGGAAAGTACATGGTTTCCTTAGAATAATAAGTTAGCAGAGTATGCTATACCTAACTTGGGCAAAAATTATGTCTCCAAATACAGCCTCATCAGGCTCCTGAATATATAGGAAACCTGTATTTCTAGTGTTAAAATAATTATACCCATGTGATCTTTTCTCACTGTCAAAGCTAAATATGTGTTGCCTTTCAGTATCTTCTGAATGTTAATTGAACACTGTAAATTCAGTGTTCTCGAGGGAGTTAAATTGACAATGAAAATTGCTTTAAGTTGACTATGGCTCGATTAAGAGTTAAAAGTGACTTGCAAAGAGGGGAAAATGTACTTATGGCTTTTTTGTTTATTTCTGCGGTGTGACAGTCTATACCGTATGCAAGTATGAATATTTTGTTGTGCAAAGGTCAGGGGGGGAGGTTAGGAGGGGAGGAAGGTGGTGTTTAGAAACTCCAGGTATGATTACTTGTTTTGCCGAAAGACTAGAAAAGTAAAGTGCAAGCTTTCTCAACTCTCGGGGTGGAGTTGCTGAATATTTCATAAAGAATTTTCCTCCTAAGTTTTTATCAGGTGTTTGGGTGTTTTTTTTTTTTTTAAACATAATTAAGCCTCAATTCTGAACTGCAGCCAAGATGAGCTCAAAATTTTCACCAGGACTACCAGGTGAAAGTTATAATCTACATTGGTATCGGTCCTATAGCTTAAGTGCACAATTTGGAGTAAGTGGGATCACACTAGTTACATGCTCCATTGTCAGAACTTGTACCTACTGTAGGGTCTCAAATGTAGCTTTCATGTGGGTTACAGGCTGTATTTCCCTGGTGCTTGCCTTTCAAGACAAAGTACAATTTCTGTTGGACTCTACACCCAGTCATACTGGTGGAATTTGTGGGCCACATCTCTGAGGTCTCATGAAAGTTACTGTTTAAAAACAGAAGCTACATTAGCATCTTAATGATTCAGTATCAGTTACAAAAAAAATCTCAGGCCCAACCTAATTAAAATATACCCAGACTTAATAAGTTAAATAAAACAAGAAATTGTGAATAAACTTTCCATGACTAACCTTATATCTGCCCATCCTTTCCTGACCAACTGGGGAGAAACCCCTCCTCCCATCAGCTGCCTCATGAAAGAGACTTACATCTGCCCTGTTGCACATATATAAATAAATGAGAAGAGTAGGGGTTGTTGTATAGCCAACACTACCTATCCTGGAAGCCTATACCAGGGCTATATTAGGAAGGTGTATGAAGCATACTGTGAAGGGATGGAGCCACAATGTATACTGTAGATTAACACAAATTTGATCTATAATTGGAGGGAGGATATATGACCCATATTAGAATGGTGAACAGGTTACAGGGAGGTTTCCATCATGGCCATTTGGATAATGGATGGTGGCACCATAGTGCATCTCTCTTGACTGTAGAGGTTACCTACATAATGGTGAGACAGGTGGCTTCCGGCTTGTGATTGAAGGGTGAAGTAAGGAAAAATCTCTGCTCTGGATGTGGCAGGTAGGTTTGCAGTTTAAAAGCCATTGCCCAGTATTCTCACTAACAGAAAGAGAAGATTTGTCTGGAATCTGAAAATATACAAATTATTTTAAAGCACTAAACTCTTTGGAGCAAGACCTACATCTCACTATATGTCTGGATAGCACCTAGATTTTGGGAACTTTTCTTTAAAAAAAAAAAAAACAGTTTAATTTAACTGGGATTCTAGTACTTTGACTATTCTTTATTACGCAGAAAGTCCCAGTATGCAGATCCAAATTAAACAGTTTGTACTTGGTGCACTTGCACAGGGCTCCCATTTTAAGGGGGCCTCCTAAGCCCTTGATTTGGGTGGGTGGCATTGCTACCTAGCACATGGAGTCACAGCGCCACTCAGGTTTGGGCCTGACACCCCTCCTTCATGATGGAGGGGTGGCTGGCCCACATTTGAGTGACTGGTGTTGCGACCTGGCGTGTGGAGTTGCAATGTGCTCAGGTTTGGCCCGCCTGCCCCTCTGTCGTGACAGGGAGGATGGGGAAGAGGCCCCCAGTTTCCGTAGTGCACAGGGACCCAAAATTCTTTAATCCAGTACTGCCAGTATATAAACTGATTTTTACTGAATTTCCCTGTGATGTTATTTACAGGGACGGGTCAAGTACTACAACAATAACTCATGTAGTGTCATCTGAAATGAAGGGGGGAACAGTAACAGTAGTAGCATTTACATGTTTTATAAAATGCTTTAGAATGCAAGCATCAAAGTGCAGCTAGAAGCACCTCCAGTTATTTAACGCCTTGCCTTATTTAAACTAAATGCTAATACGTTATACAGCACATTACTCATTCAAATCACTGTACCAACTTTAATCCGAAGATGCCATTGTGGTACATGTACTAATCATTGATACAAGTCTTAAATTTATTTTAAGGCAGTTTAACGTATTAGAGCAGGACAAATGGCCTTTGTATTTACCAGATAATGCAAAAGTTATTTCATCTATATCCTTTCCAAGATTTGTCTTATTTGTCCATGTTAAAATGAAACAAGTAACCATTGTTGACGTGAGATTTAATCAGGTAATAATCATCTATACTGAATTTAAGCAAAGAAGGGACAAAATAAATCTGTAGATTCTAATACTAGTCAGCAAGTGCTGACTTTAAAAATCTCATACTTGCTGACCAGATTTTAACAATTGGCACCATGGAACAAATTCATCCTTTGTGAAGTCATTGAAGTTTTGCCAGGGATGAAGATAGTCTTATTTATTTTTTTTAACCAGGGCCCAGCTGCTTCACAGCATTTACAGTGGGTAAAGGACAGAGATTTTGTGTCATTTAGTATTTCTTTGAATACTGAAGCTGCTGATCAGCAGATTAAGTAGAGGCAAGAAATGGTCCATCAAAACACAATTGAACTAGTTCTTTCTTTCTAAGTGCTTAGGCAGCACAATTTCTTAGACTAGCTGGCAGAACTTCAAAATGCTTGCAGCACAGATTGTGAGCAAACTCGTCCTTGGGATCAGTTGCTAGGTTAATATGCAAGCTCCTCAGACACCACAAATGCTTGTTCCTAGTTCCATAAAAACAAACATGTAATTTCAAATTTGGCACGCTGATGAGATAAATAAGTCGTCTTTCCTTTATCCAAAAGTGACATGTCTGATAGTTTCCCTTCATTAAAAAAAAAAAAAAAAAAAAGGTGGAGAAAAAAACCCTCAAGTACAATATAAACCCTTTTGATTGAACTGATGGTCCTGTCCCATCCTGCATCTTCCCTAAATGTTAGCAATGGGAAAATCTATGGTAGAAAAGAGTGTACTAGTTATTAGCAGGGCTGGCCTTATCATGAGGTGAACTGAGGCGGCCGCTTCAGGTGCCAGACTGGGGGGGGGGCGGGGGGGTGCCACTAGGACCCAGAGTGTAGAAAATTGTGTCTGCTGCTGGTGCATAAGTATTCTCTCTGCTCTAGATGCACAGAGACAGTGGCGTGCTGTGCTGGAGGAAGGAGGGCACAAGAGACATAACAGGCAGGCAGTAGAACAGGTGTGAGGGAATAACAGAAAGCAGCAGGAGCTGCAAGGAGAGAGAGGAGGAGGAGCCTCTTAGGTACCTCTCTAGCACCCCCAGGAGCCTGGACTGATTAACACCAGCTTTTCAGGGAGCTCCGTTTCCTGCTGCTTCCCTGAACCCACTTGAGGTCGAACAGGCAATCAACTGAAGTAGTAGGAGCCAGTTAGGCCCTTAAGACGCTGATATCTTCCCTCACTCAGGCCCTGCTACCAGCCTTCTTATTTGTCCCCTTCAATTGAGTGTTAAGAGCCACTATAGCTGGCACAGAACAGCAGTCATGAGTGAAATAAAAAAACGCCCCTCTGGGGCAGCATTCAGAAAAAGAAAGAAAGCAAAGGAAGCTTTTCTATCTATGCAGGAAGGAGCTCTCCTGAGATACATAGACACAAATGTTCACGGTGAGTGGTGGGGAGAGGCCTGATCTTCCAGTTAGTCAGAGTGCAGGTGACCTGGCAGCTACTGCAGCATCCATATCTCCATCTCAAATGGATGTAACCATGCACATTCCTGAAGAAAAGTGTAAATCACAGACGAGTGTGGTAGAGGCGCAAGAAATAGCTGCTGCTGAGTTTAGTTCCTTAAGTCTAGATGACCCGATACTGTGGACCCACTTGAGCAGTAGCCTGAGGGACTTCCTTGTACTGCACGGGCCACAGCAAGTGAAAAACTTCATGTTCCCCAAAGACAATGAAAATAGAAGTTTCCATCCAACACATTACTGGTGTGAAATCCCCAATGGTGACAAAGTGAAGAGGCCAGGGCTTATGTACTCAAAAACACAGAATGCTCCGTACTGTTTTTGTTGCAAACTCTTCCAGTCTAATGTTCTAGCCACATTGGGTTCTACAGGAACAAGGACTGGAAAAATCTGGCTAGAAATCTGGCATGCCACGAGAAAGCAGCAAATCACCAGAGAGCATTCCATAGGTGGAAAGAGCTTGAGATGAAACGAAGGTTAAAGGCCACCATAGATGATCAGCATCAAGATGAGATTGTATCAGAGTCTCTTTACTGGCAAAATGTTCTGAAAAGACTCATTGCCTTTGTGAGAAAGTTATTCATAATACTTCTGTATTTGACAGCTAATCTTTTTCTTGGTAGGCTTCGGGCTTTTATTTCTTTCTTTTTTTTAAAAAAAACATTATTCTTCTGTCAGAGCAATGCGAACACACATTATATGGTCAAACAAGTACAGATTACAGGTCTAATCAGATAATATCTAGTTCTCTGCATCTCCACTTCTCAAAGCGTTTTACAAAGGAGGTAAATATAATTACCCCCATTCCACAGATGGGGAAAGCAGGCACAGAGGAGTGAATTGACATGCCCAAGCTCACCTAGACAGTCAGCAGCAGAGCTGAGAACAGAACCTACATTGCTGGAGTCCCAATCCATTGTGCTATCAGTTAGGCCACACTGCTAAACACTTACTGTTTGAGAGTATGTGGGACATGCTCAGGTGGTTCGCTGCACAGTGCAGCATCAGACCGATGTAATGGAAAGTTTTTCAGGAATCATAAAAAGAGTTTTGCACACATGTAACTCAACATCATTCCTACAAAGCATAGACACCAATACTAAATATATTTTAAAATATTAACATTTATATATTACGTGACCAGTGTAAAAAAATTGCACCAATAACTGGATCTAAAATAAGGCCAGAAATAAATAGGAACTATTCATGCTCAGCATCTCTGAAAAATCATGGACCCTACTTGTAAGCAGCTAAGTTTGAAAATTTTGGCCTAAATATATAAAAGACATTCACAAGGGAATTTACCTGTCTTTAAGGAAGTAAATCTGAGGGCCTAAACATCAAGCATATTCCTTCTAAGGATAAAAATCTGTTTTAAAAAACCATGCGCCAAAAATAAAAAAAAAGACCCCACAGACACAAATATGTATGGGATTCCAAGCACCGACAAAACTCTCAGACTGTACTTATATGTCCCCCATCACAGACATCTCTGAGCACCATCCAAGCACTTAAAATAAAAATCGCATTTACCTAACTATTACAAATCAGACAAAGATACACACCAACTTGAATGGGCTTTGGATTAGGCCTCACAGTGCAGTGAGATTGTGCTTGGTATCAGACTTGTCAGAGGAGAGGGAACATCAAAATTAATTTGTGAAATTAAGTTAATATGTCTCTAAACGATCTTATACTGCATATAATCTTAGTTTACTGGGCTGCATATGCAAGTGTAAAAATAGACATTACGGGAATAGCATATCATGATATATGCAAAATGCATTCCCATCTGCAATAAGAACTGAATACCAGGGAAGACTTAACCTGCATAAGACAGTTAAGTTTAATATAAACACACATTGTTCAGCTCTTCAGCACCCCCTACATAAGTCACTGTTCATGGAATGTTGCATAGGAGCTAGTTTCTTGTAAAATAGGTAAACTTTGAATCTAAAAATTTTAAGTGTCCCTTAAAAATATAGCTTATTTTAATCATGTATTGACTGAAATTCCTTCTGACTCCTCAAATTAGAAGCAGTAGAATTTTCTACCATAAGTAAACTTTATACACATTTAAAACCACACATACACAAACCCGTTCACTATACTTGAATGCACAAATTACTATTGCATCATTACCATGTCAGTTAAATGGGAGAGAAACCTAAGCTTAAATGGCTTCTTCGGTGTAAAGCAAAATGTCTGAAAGGATTTAGTTTCTCTCCTCCATTTATGCCGTGTTTCCGCGGTTTGCAAAACTGAATTCTTGGCTACTACGTTGCTCCCTCAATCTCTTGCCACTCCTCTCCAACTTGATTCTGAGACTCTTTATGGACATGATTAAGTTTTTCCCACATTGTATTATTGCTGTTTAAATGCTGAACTGAAATGGTTCCCGGCCAGAGTATTTGATCATTGTATAGAATGAGGGGCATTTTTTTTTGTGGAGGTGGTTTATCATGTAATAAACGTGCAGTGTTTTACCCCAGCTAATCTCACTCAGGTTTGGTGTTTGTTTTTAAAATCTCAATGCTGACAAAAGTCTACAACAAAAGATACTCCAACTTTGCACATTCAAGGGTGAATTAAAAAGTAGAGAAACAAATTTAAGATCCTACTGGACATTTAACAAAACCTGGTTTGAACTAAAATAGGAGCGAGAGGTGGGATTTGGCTGTTCAGTTTCCAACCCCTTTGAGAAGGGTCTGAGTTTTGTTTGTGAAGTGACACACAAAAATCTCTGTGCTGTTAAACTATAGTCGCACAGCAGCTCATGCCCCTTTGGAGATTAAGCTACCTCAGAGGAGATTAACCCTCTCTCTGGAGTGACGCTGCAGTTACTGGCAATATACTCCCAACATCTGAGTCACGCAGGAATTAGGAGACAGCTGCTATCACCTCCTCCTGGAAGCATCACTCACACCGCCACACTGCTCCTCCCTGCGCAAAATAGACATCAACCCCTCAGAGAACAGGGCAATGGAACAGCCTGGGAATGGGCTGGCAAATCTTAAAACGGGAGAGATCATTTTAATGTGACTGCTGTGGAGAAAACTGGCTAAGTTGCTCACGATATAGATAAAAAAAAAAAAAGGAAAGTGCTGCTTCCACCTTGCTGCAAGGATTGAGGGCTCAAAACCAGCAACAGGGGCAACGCTTCAAATCCAACTCAGAGAGGAGGCAACTAGTTTCTCTAGCAGTCCATATGCAGTTGAACTTTGCCAGCAAAATGCATGCGCCTTCAACACAACCCCCCCCTAGAAAATAATGCATGCACCCTCAAAAGAGCATCTACAATTAACTGGCCCCTCATGGCCCCAAAAATGTATGTACCAATAATCTAGATCCTGAGAAAAGTGCCCCTTTTTATTTCTGTATCAATCTAAATTAATTCATGAATTAACCCCACCCTCATACAATAATGAATGCATCCTCCCAAAGGCAGGTACCCAATAATAGTGCCGCTACAACCACACACACTAAGAAAAATAATGCATAGACCCAATCAAAATGCATGCAGCCTTCAAAGCAGGTGTCCACCCATCCCCTGAAAATTTTATGAACCAAATAACAGACTCCAAAGAGGCAACCCTTTGCTCCCTGCAAAAATTCATGCACCAATTAAGCATCCTACACTAAAATAAATAAATTAAATTATTTGCTGTGCTGCAAGACAACCCAGACTATGCAATGATAATCCTCGCTCTGTCATGTGTTGCCAGGGGTGGGCATTGTCCAGTGATGTTACAATACATCCCTATCCTTATCCCTTGCTCTCCTGCACTGAGCTTCTTTTTGCCTTACCTCGCAGCAGACCCCCCTCTTACCTGGAGAGTCATGATGATGATAACAGTGGCAGCAGACGCAGCAATGAATTAACTTCTCCCAGGGCAGAGATGCAGTGTTTATATGCTCAGCCCCTCCAGTCCTGCTCTGCAGCTCCAGTTATAGCCCCAGGCCACACAAAAGAGGCTGTACTTCGCTTTCCTCATTGGACCAGGACTGAAATGACATCAGCTCTAAGGACTTCTCCCCTCAGCAGGTGCCTGGGTTCTGTGTATGAGCTGAGACTGTCAGAACAGCAAAGCTAAAGCACCTTGCTTACAGAAGGAGCTGGATGCAGAGAACAGCTGTTAACTACTCGTTTCTCCTTTGTGTCCCTCTCAAAGGATGCACTGGAACAAGGACGCCCTTGGCAACAAAGCCCAAATCTGTATCCTTTCTGAAATTCCTCATCAGAACGATAACTACAAATACACACTGGCTCATTTTTTATACTCCTGCGTGATGGGCTACTGGCAACAGGAAAAAGGACACTGCAGCATTTAACAAGTTATTTTGTGAAACCAACACTTCTGCCTTGCTGCCTGCTGTGAATCTGATTTGTATTAAAACCTCCATGTTTGCTGTTACACTTCGTGTGGCCCAAAGACCTCTTGTTGCCAACTGGCAAAGAGAACAAGGGTACGTGAGGGTTACAGCGATCCCCTGGGTCTGATATCTGCATACTAGTCTGCCAAAGAATGTCATGTAAGGTCTCAAATGTCACACTGGTCATCATAAGCATTGTGAAATGTATGTACGGAAAATATGTGAAGTGTTATGCATATATACTAAAAATTATGCTCCTTAGGTCTGTGAGTTAAGACAAGTCACCAAAAGGTGATCCACGAAGTCCTGGTAAGCAGTGGGAAAGAGATGATTATCTCACTCTGGCTGGTCATATGCAAATTATGTACTATATGATTCACAAAGCCCTCCACCTCCAGTTACAGTCTGAGCAAAATGCTAATCAATAGATTGCAGAGGTTGCAGGAAAAAAAACAGACAGGGTTATTCGGTTTAGAAGTAAGACAACGAACTTTTGAAACTACATCTGGGATGCAGATGAACCCGCAGTTAGTTCTTCACTCTGTGAGAACAAGCTGACAGCCGAAGGGATCTCAACCAACCGGATTCAAAATGCTGGGAAAGGGGGAAGCTATCTTGTAGGAGATAGGGAATTCCTTGTTAGTTAAGTTTAGGCTCAAGAAAGAGTGTTGTGTTTTGTTTTATATTTAACCATTTGTTTCCAATATTCTCACTATTACTTGAATCTCTGTTCTTTGATAAAAAAAAATATTTTTCTTTTCACTTATATATATAAATGCTGAGTGTTAAGCACAGTGGGGAGCCTGAGTTGATTCTTGCATCCTGGCATGTACTGTTCCTTTGGGAGTAGCAAATCTGAGTGTTCAGTGAGTGTTCAGAGGAACAGGGGCTGAGCACTCCAGAGAGACACTCAGAGGACTCAGGGAGGATGGGGAGGTTGGAGTGTGCCTATCGTTTATACAGAGCCAGGCCTGCAGAGGCCTGGAAAGTAGTACTTGTGCTGCCAGGGGCTGGTGGTTTCAGGGAGCTGATTTGACAGCTGGCACAGACAGGACTTCCTCATGCTAAGGGCAGGTGGTGGCGAGGTGTCTCACAACCTGAATACCCCTGGGAAGCATCATCCTTCCCCTAACCTCTGTCCACCTGTCCTCAGACTGTGAGATTCTCAGGGCCACAACGATCCCATCTTTAGTGTCTGGAAAGCACCTAGGGCATTGTGGGTGCTACCATAGACAAATCATAACTACAAAAGTTATACAACAATCAATATACTGAGAGAGCCAGGGATCATTTTCACTGTTTTGCTAACTACAACACTTCCAGATAGTCATTCTCCATGATGCTCTGAAGAGTCTGAGCCTGCAAGATGTGGAGCATATCCTGAAAAGTACTAAGCACCTTCAGCTCCCAGCTGAAGTCAGGATGCTCACAGGGTTGGGCCTGTATTTTAAAGGCCATTTTTACCTAGATTTTACTGATTACATACTATTTTTTCCTCAGGATCACTGCCTTAGTCACTACACCGGATGAACAGTGCTCTCTAAACGGGTATTTTTTTTTGTCCGTATCTTTCAGTGTGTAACCCCAGCCTTATATACTGCACACCATCCAAATCCTGCACTGAATACAAAGTTATTAATTTTGTCATGGGCTTGTTTTTTGGAGCTCATCACTATACTGTCTGTGTACTTAAAATGTTAATGAATGTATCTACACAGTGTTTCCCGCACACTCTAGAGCACTCTACCTTTACCCTTTCGTGGACTCAAAGCATAACCCAATTAATTTAGGCACCCGCACGCTTTCCCAGATCCTAGGGCTCCGGGTGAAAGGCACCTACCCATACCCGATTCCTAGGGTTCAGGGTGTAAACAGGTTAATTTAAGTACCCACCTTTACCCTGTTCCAAGGGCTTAGGGCATAATCCTCCATGGATTTGCACGGCCTTTTACCAGTGAAAGAGCCTTACGCAGTAATATCCTTAACCTCTATTTATTAACAGTTACCAAGACAGAATGCACACACTAAGCATACACTGCTCACCACTCCCAATGAGGCAGACGAACTTTTCCTGGTGGCCAGTTGGGATCAGGTTGTCTGGGGACTCCAGCTGCTGCACAATATAGCTGGCAAGGTGTTGAGGTCTGGCAGCTCTGATCCTGGTCTGTGTCCTGGCGCTGGTTCCAAAGAACTTCCTTTTGGAGCCCAGTTTATATAGTGAAACTTGAATCCTGCACTTAGCTGTACTTTAACCAATCATTTGACTAGAGTATTACAAAATAATTCTTTTATCAATTGAAACAATTCTTTAGTTGATTTAAATCTTGCCAAATTAGTTATGCAACAGACAGAAACAATTAAACAATCAGACAGAAACAATACAGATAAACAATAGAGAAGTAGGGACCCTACAGGTAAAACAATAAAGTATAGATTTCACAACTGCTGATAACTGATTTCTTGCCAGACAGAATGCAATCAAACAAAGTTTTCTTTAAACATCTTAAGATCTGTTTCTTTATCTGGTGATGGTGGGTATTGGTAAGAAGGATCGCCTTCTCAACAGCCTGATATTACATTGTTTTGACATAATTTAGAGGGAATGTGAAGATGTGACTTTCTGCTTCTTGGCTCATAGCTGCTGCTGTCCTAATGTGCAGAAGAAAAAGGCCTCAGACCTTACATCTGTGTGAAGTATTGGGTTTCCAGGTGTCCGGTTTTCGACCAAAAAGGGTACGTCTTCACTACCCGATCCGGCGGGTAGCAATCGATCTATCGGGGATCAATTTATCATGTCTCGTCTAGACGCAATAAATCGATCCCCGAACGCGCTCCCCGTCAACTCTGGAACTCCACCAGAGCGAGAGGCAGAAGCGGAGTCGACGGGTGAGCCGCGGCCGTCAATCCTGCACCGTGAGGACCCAAGGTAATTCAATCTAAGATACGTTGACTTCAATTACGTTATTCTCGTAGCTGAAGTTGCGTATCTTAGATCGATCCCCCCCCTCAAGTGTAGACCAAGCCTAAGTCTGGTTGAAAAGGGGACTTGACAGTGTTTGGTCAGATCTACTGACCGAACACCCAAAATCCAGTTACTGCGGGCAGGTGAGGCAGGGAGGCGCCAGGTCATCACCTGTGCCATCCCTATGCAGCCGGAGCCACCTCCTACCTACATGGAGCAGCTGCAGCTCCCAGCCCCGGCTCTGGGTTGGGAGGGGAGGGGAGGAGAGGAGAGGAGAGGAGAGGAGAGGAGAGGAGAGGAGAAAAGCAGCGAGAGACCAGGGGAGGAGGGAAGAAGAGCAAATGATGGGTGAGGCCTAAGGGGGAAGAGGCAGGGCAGGGGCTCCAGCTCTGCTCACTCCAGCCCCCCTCCCTCTGTCGCTCGCTCTCCCCCACCCTCATTCACTCGCTCTCCCCCACCCTCATTCACTCGCTCATTTTCACCAGGCTGCGGCAGGGGTTGGGGTGCGAGAAATGGTGAGGGCATTGGCTGGGGGTGTGGGCTCTGGGGTGGGGCCAGAGATGAGGGGTTTGGGGTGCAGGAGGGGACTCTCGGCTGGGGAGTGGGGCCGAAGGATTCGGAGTGTGGGACGGGGCTCTGAGCTGAGGCAGGAGGTTGAGGTGTGAGAGGGGGTACGGGCTCTGGGCTGGGGCCAGAAATGAGGAGTTCACTGAGCAGGAGGAGGATCCAGGCTGGGGCAGGGAGTTAGGATGCGGAGGGGATATGAGGGTATGGCTGGTGGTACGGGGTGGGGTGGGGTTGAGGGGTTTGGGGTGCAGGAGGGGGCTCCAGGCTGGGGGGGTTGGAATGTGGGAGGGAGCTTTGAGCTGGGGCAGTGGGTTGGGGCGCAGGCTCCAGAAGGGACTTTAGGTGTGGGAGGGGGCTCAGAGCTGGGGCACAACACAATGGTAACAGGGCCAGAAAAGTCTCTTGGTGGCACAACACTCAGAATGGGGGAGTGCGCAGAATGCGCAAAACAAAATGGGGAATCTATTACTTAGAGGCTGTTTACAGTTCCTCTGATAACATCTCAGGGGTACTGAATTGTCCAGTGCAGGGGCGGCCAACCTGAGCCTGAGAAGGAGCCAGAATTTACCAATGTACATTGCCAAAGAGCCACAGTAATATGTCAGCAGCTCCCCATCCGCTCCCCCGACTCCAACCTGCAGCAACCCTTGCCCACCGGCAGCCCCACCAATCAGTGCCTCCCGCCTGCTGCGATCAGCTGTTACGCGGTGCACAGGAGGCTCTGCAGGGGCGGGGGGAAGAGTAAGGGCATGGCAGGCTATGGGGAAGGGGTGGAGTGAGGGCAGGGCCTGGGACAGAGCAGGGGGTTGAGCACTGAACACTCCCCGGCACATTGGAAAGTTAGCATCTATAGCTCCAGCCCCGGAGTCAGTACCTATGCAAAAAGCCGCATATTAACCTACGAGAGCCGCATGCGGCTCCGGAGCCACATGTTGGCCACCCCGGTCCAGTGGGTGCTCCAGTAATTAAATATGTAAACAGTAAAATTTTAGAGCTAGAAATATATTTTGGGAAACATGGAAAGCATCTAGCACTTACCCTTTGTGTTCATAATTCATATTAGTCTGTTTATAGTCAGATATTAATTGTTCATTACTGGTTTTTGCAGTTTTACAGTCTAAACACCATCCATAACATTTTAAATTTGATTTTTTAAAACCAAGATATTGTTTTTAAATGTGAACATAACAAATACTGCTTTTCTATAATCTTTGTACTACTGTAATTCCTTTATTATAGTGTTACGTCACACTTAGGCTGGGTCAACACTATCAAATTATGTTGATATAGCTACATCGCTTAGGATTTTCCACACCTGCGTGATGCAGTTATAACAACCTAACTCTAGGTGCAGAGAGCACTATGCCAACAGGAGGGCTTCACCCATGGACATAGCTACCCACTCTGGGAAGGTGGGGGTGGATTACCTATGTGGATGGGAGACGCCCTCCCATGGGCATAAGTAGTGTCTTCACTAAAGTGAAAACAACGAGAAGTCCGGTGGCACCTTAAAGACTAACGGATTTATTTGGGCATAAGCTTTTGTGGGTAAAAAAACCACTTCTTCAGATGCATGGAGTGAAAACTACAAATGCAGGAATTCTCATCAGGCTACCCGGATACTTCACTGAAGTATTACAGCCACGCAGCTGCAGCCTTTTAACTGCAGACAAGACCTTAGACTGTGAAACGCATGGGGCTGTGGCCTGCCCCTTGCATTAGTCTGTAGACGCCAGGCACCCCTAAGCACGGAACAAATAAAGAACATACTCAACGGGGCCTCAGCCTAGCCTGGGCACAGGACAGGGGTATGCAGACTGGCAGCGGGGAGGGGACATTAGCCTTACTCAGTTTGTTCCTGGGCCTGTGGCCAGACGAGCGGCCCTGGGGTAGTTTAGCGGGGGCAGCTGTGGGCCAGGTGCTGGGGTTTCTAAGAGCTCTGCCCCAGGGGTTGTTTGGGGCCCGGTCCCCCGGCCGAGGCACACGGCGCTGACGGGTGAGTACGTGCAGGCAGCTCGCTACGCCCCGGCCCTGGCCTTTCGGGCACCCAGGCTCCCTCCCCGGAGCCCATCCCGCGCTGCCGGGGCAGCCGTGCCCGAGGGGGTCTGGCCTCGCCCCCCGCAACAGCCGCCAGCTCGGGGCAGCCCTGCCGGCGGGAACAGCGAACGGGGCTCGGGCGCTGCCCGGTTCGCGCTGCAGGCCCCGGGCAAGGGGACTATCCCCCCCCGAGCGGGCCCACAGCCGAGCTCACCTCGCCCCTGCGCGCCCGCCGCCGCCAGCTCCGGCCGCCCCGCAGCCGCACAGTGACGTGGAGCACAGTAGCAGCAAGCGCCGCCGAGGCCTCGCCTTGCTTCAGAGTAGGCGGGGCGGCGGGAGGCCGTGTGCCGCGCCCTGTGCAGGGACTGGAGACACGCTTCCCTGAAACGCCGCCGCTCCCCAAAGCCGCCCTCCGCTAGCCGGCGGGAACGTGTCACAGCCCCAGTCGGCTCCTGGCCCCGCTCAGCCCCCCCAGATGTCCCCCACCCGGGCGCGCGCACACACCCCGGCCCCGCTCAGTCCACAGGAACCCCCCACCCCGCACACACACACACCCTGGCCCCGCTCACCCCACGGGAACACCCCCGCACACACACACGCCCCGACCCTGTTCACCCCACGGGAACACTCCCTGCACACATGCCCCATCTCCGCTCACCCTGCAGCTGCGGGGTCCCTCCCCCCCACACACACACATCCCCTGGCATCGCTCACCCCACAGGGACCATGCCCGCACACACACACTGGTCTGGCTCACCCCACTGGGACCCCTCCTCACACACATGCCCCAGTCCCGCTAACTGCATGGGGACCCCGCCTGCACACACACATCAATCCCTGCTCACCCTGCGGGGGTTGTCCCCACACATCCATCCCTGCTCACCCACAGGGACCCCGGCCTCGCTCACCCCATGGGGACACCACCACACACATGACCCAGCCTTGCTCACCCCACCGGCCCCCCCACACACACACACCCCGGCCTGGCTCACCCCACTGTGTTACCAGATTTGCCTGTTACTTTGGGGTATGCTCATTTATTAGGGTTACTCTTCTGGGGTGGGGGCGGTTCTGTAATTCTATCAATGTACTGCTTGTGTCACTTATATGTTCTCATGCAGCGCTCTACTTCTCCCTTCTGCAAGTTCCCTCCTAATGGAGCTATCCTGCAGGACCTAGGTTCCCCAGGGCTGGGTTCTTCCAGACCCAGAATCAGAGGAACACACACATTAACAGAGCACGTCTGAGAGGACCAGGTTAATCAGTACTCCCAAGCTGACTCCTTATATGTCCTTGGTCTCAGCAGGTTTTCCAAGCTGTCACCCTCATATGCTGTGGGCACCGCACCGGAATAGAGTACACCTGAGCAGGCTGGGTCGAGCAACACTTCCAAGCTGCCACCCCCCTATGCCCCAGGTTCAGCACGTTCTTATCCCCACTTTCACGTTACAATTGTTCTGGTAGTAACCCACTTGACGACCAAACCCCACAGGATTTTTGGGCACTGCAGGGATCTTTAGCTTAGGTACAAGGAGCATTGCTGCAGAGGGAGAGAGAGAAGCAACCAGCTTAACCATGAAAGTTATTTATTGCCAGGTAATAACCATATAAGGGGAGCCAAACAAACAAAATGGTTATAATAAATCTAACATACATTTGATTATAAAAGTCAGGTTTAGAGAACTATAACTGATCACACAAGCCAGGGTCAGAAGGCTATACCTAGAGCGAGAGAGTTGGGTTCTCACCACTCTGTGAAGCTTGAACCAGTTGGGGTTCCCAGGTGGTCGTGATAGCAGAGGGACCAGAGTGCTGGAGACAGGCAGAGCCCCCAGTACGCAGTCAGGAGAAGATGAAGTCCCAATGGAACTGATGCAGATTTTAGATCCGGGCATCAGAACACTTACTTGAGCATGGGTAGGGGTTTTTGTAGGGAAACAACAATGGTTCAAGGGAGAACACTAGATTTGTTTATGGGTAAACTGGTGGCTCAAGGGAGTATGCCAAAATTGTTTTGTTCAGGCTAGACAGTAGGAACTGATCATTCCTGGCTATGGGCGGTGTTCCTTTCAGGGAGCTCACAATGCAATTAGGCAACTTCAGTATTTTGGATACCAATAAAGGATTTATTACTAGAATTGGTCTGATAACTACTGAGTTGGGTGTGTGCAGGCATGGGTTCATTAACATCTGGAGCAGAGATCCCCCATCATGCAAGTGCTTCCCTACTTTTCTGGTCCCAGAGTTCAGTGCGGTTCTTGCCTGGGAATCTCTGTTCTCCATTCTGTATGCTAATAGAGATGCCTCCCTGTCCCATCTTCGATGCAAATGAGGCTAGGGGAGTTTCCTTAATTCTGTCAACTTTGTCCTGATGGGTTTAGGTGTGTCTCTCACTGCCTTTTCATTGCTTTTTGTAAGTCTTTCTTCTGATCGGCTTTGGTTGAAGCAGAGGCTGGGGGTGGAGAAGGTCTTTCGTGAGTCAGACAGGCTGGGTACTGCGCCCTGGTTCCCCAAGAACACAGAGCTGGTAGGTAACAAGTTTCCCTGTTGATGGGGTGCTTGCGCTGAGCAAGTATCCCCATCACATCCTTACTCCGTGATACCAGGGCTGATCTTCAGTCCATTGCAGCCACCTCATCAGTCGTTGGATCCAGCAAACCAGTAGAACCAGACAATTACTAGTATAAGTTGGAAACCGATGATCACCACAATGGGGTGAAGCATGATATTGAAAAAACCTGTTGCACTGGGGCTCCACCCAAGCAAAGTCTCCTACCAGGAGTGATGGCCTGTGTTTTTAAGTGTAGCTGCTAGCCTAGAGATCTCCTGGTTGTGGTTGAATCTCCCCCGAAGTTTGGAGCTTCTGCAGCTCAGTTTGTAAGAAGGGATAAGTTAATAGTCCCTTAATGGCAGTGAGACCCAGGCCCAGTGAAAGGGTGGAAAACCTCCTTGTAGAGCTCAGGATAGTCTTACAGTCCATATAGGCAGAGTAAAATTAATATCACAACTAACAATAGTGGTTACATTACAGAAACAGCGATTAACATAAGGTACCCTGGGTTGAATGCAATGTCCATTAATCAATACAATATTACATCTTGTTCTTACTCACACCCACATGCTTTACCAACATAGACAATAACAGACCTCTCTTCCTGAATAACATCGAAGGAACAGTGAGACTTATTCCCAGGTTGTGGGAAGATGCATTCATCATGTTCCTCCAATGCTTGGTCTTCACAGATATAGCCCAAACCTTCTTTTCTTCTACACCCTTTTACATTTACTGTGTTCCACACATTATCTTTCTGCCAGGCCCAAGTGTTAGGATCTCTGGAGTACATTACTGAGTTACCATTAATCTGTAATCCCAGTGGGACTACTGGGTGGATTACTCTAATTTCTTTGCCTGCCACAATTATTAGGACTAACTGCAAGCTTTGCTGGTGGTGATTGTACAAAGTGTTAACTAGTCTCCACCAAGATATGGCTTATCTGTCAAGAAGACCAGAAAACATATAATTTTGGGGCACAGTATACAATGACCAAATTAACTTCTGGAATTAACACCTTTGAGAATGGCAAAATTGCCTGTCTAGTTGACACTGAACAAATCAAGTACTTCGGACCAGCAATAAAGAACTGGTTACTCAAGTTGTTTAATACATGCTCAACCACATACAAAGTACCCAAGATCTGGTGATGAGCACGTGTTATGGCACTTCTGAAGCTGGGAAAGAATGCAATTGAGTTAAAGAACTTCAGACTTATATCATGACTATGTCATCTCTACAAACTGTATGAGTGTCTCATCCTTAACCACCTATCACCACTCGTTGAAAAGCACTCGAATCCTAGAGCAAGCTGGTTTCCAGCCAGGCAAGTAATTCAGCAGTCATGTGCAGAATATCACTCAATACACAGAGGATAGCTTTGAAGTAGTATGGTAACAAGGCACTGTGTTTGTCGACCTATCAGCAGCATATGACATAATGAATCATCTAAGTCTCCTCACTAAATTATACAACATGATGAAAGATCACTACCTCATACGATTGATACAGTCTCTACTAGAGAACCAACATTTTTACATTGACTATACAGGAAGCAGAGCTGCTGGTGGCCACAGAAAAATGGCCTACCACAAGTGAGTGTATTCTCACCAATATTCTTCATCATCTACATGAATGATCAACCAATCCATCTTCGCACAAGAAGTTTTATCTATGCTGATGACCTGTGCGTCACTGCTCAAGCCAAGAATTTTGCACAGATCAACGCAATGCTAACATTGGTGGTGTCTGGGCTCTCTAGTTATTACACTACGAGCCAATTGCACACCAACCCAGCCAAAACACAAGTGAATCTATTCCAGAGGTGGGCAAACTACAGCCCGCGGGACCATCCTGCCCAGCACCTGAGCTCCTGGCCTCGGAGGCTAGCCCCCGGCCCCTCCCCTGCTGCCCCCCTCCCCCGCAGCCTCAGCTCGCTCACTCCGCCACCAGCGCAATGCTCTGGGCAGCGGGCAGGGGTGAAAGTAACTTACCTGAGCGGGCGCGTGGCCTCAACTGGAAGAGGCAGGGCCTTTCAAGATTTAAAGGCCCCGGGGCTCTGGCTGTGGCTGGGAGCCCCAGGGCCTTTAAATCACCCTGGAGCTACCAGCTGCAGAGGCAGCTGGGAGCCCCAGGGCTCGGGGCGAATTAAAGGGCCAGGGGCTCCGGGCCCTTTAAATCACCGCGGGAGCCCGGCTGCCGGAGCTCCAACGGCACTTTAAAGGCCCTGGGCTCCCCGCAGCGGCTGGAGCCCTGGGCCCTTTGAATCACCACCGCAGAAGCCGGTCCATTCTGGCGGCGTACTGGCTCTTGGATCCTGACGAAGGCCTCTGGGCACTACCACGATATGAATAATAAAAATAATAGCAAGTTGGTCATCACAATACTAAGTAATGGTCATTTTAATTGTATGCACGCTGCACTGATTTATAGCATACAGGATTTCCAATGTTCCTGTCCACTCTAGATAGATAAGACTTTGCAAAGTTTAGAGAGTAAAGCAAATGTTTGTATAAACAATAACAAACATTAGCATGTACATTAATATACAACGTATGTATATTATAGGATGTAATACTGTAGTGCCACACAATTTCAGAAAATGCCAGATATAGTATGGGACAAGGCAGAAGGGAGGATTCTGCAGATATGATTTACTGAATTTATATTAATTTTCCTGGAAACACACACAATTATTAAATAACCCTTAATTTAGGTTCACTTTTCCAGTGATTTTATTTCAGGAAAGAGTCCCACCAAAATCCCACAATATAGGTTCTAAAGGATACACGTTGATCTCAGATGTAGCAACCTGCATGGAACTTGGAGGGAGGAGCACAGGTTCCAGAAGGAAGAGTTTGGGGGAGGTATCAGGATGTTGATCCGTATACACATGGCCTGAATGCTAGCTGTAGTTGCTCTACCTTATACCTCTTTAAATAGTTCTCTTAATAAAGAGCCAGTTTAGTTTTACAAGCACAGTCTTCTAAGTTATCACACAACATGTGGTGCAAGAAACATGGTGGTTGCAATCAGTCTTGTAAGACCCACAATAAGGCAAAGAATGTGATTAAAAGGAATACAAAGCACCATCTAGAAAGAGAGCAAGGCAGGGGGCATAAAGGGACTCGGACCACTGGGAAATTTGGATTTACAGACAAAATACCTTGCACAAGCACAGAAGCAAAAATGGATTCTGTATATAGAGCTGACTATGGGAGATAAAGATAAAACAATGACGTTAAAGCTTGTTTACTATCTCATTGGGGGAAAAGAATAGAACTGAGTGAGAAACTATTGCCAGGGACAATGCCCAAAACTGGAACAGCTAATCAAGGTGTCTGAGGAATACTGTGACCCTAGACAGAATGAGACTGTAGAGAGATACTGGGTTTATTTTTTAATCTGAAACCAAGAAACAGAATAGGGACTAGATACTTATATTATACATCTGGCATCTAAATGTAACTTTGGAGACATAAATAACTCACTAATTAGAGACAGAATAGTTTATAAAGCATGTGATTCCAGCTAACAAGGGAGATAATTGAAAGAAACAGATCTAACCCTAGAGAAATGCCTCCAAATAGCAAGGGCAGCTGAGCTATCCAGGGAAAGAATCAAAACAATGACCAACGTTAGTGCAGAACAAGTACACAGTTTCAAACTAAAGGAACCCAGGAAGCAGGACAGACACAGACTGACTGAGAATGCAGGCACCATGGCTCGGTGTGTAAACCTTTCCGCCTACCAAGAGTCAGAAAGAAAAATGCCCACCTATGGGCAACTGTGCAAGAGCTATAGGAAATAAAACCACTTTATGTCTTAATGCCACTGGTACATCAATAAGAAAAAAATACGTAGCGCATACAGTGATTGAGGTTGGGATGTAAAGATTTCCAATGAACAGGAGGATGTCTGCAGTGTGATTTTAGCAGACAACGACTTCCTGCCATGCAACTGCCATATTTATACCTGTGCTGTTGGATCAGTGACTAGTTCAATTCCATCTGACTTGCAAAGCCAGCTTCAATGTAATCTCAGCTACACTAATACAGATCAAGATTGGACTACAGAAATGTGTCCAAGTACTGGTGAGGTACAATAAAACCATTCTGAGGATTAGTGGGCAAATGCAGGCTGTGTTGATAAGAAACCCAGGAAACAAGAGATGTTATCTCTGGGAATTTATAAATGCTAACATACAGGAGTATTATCCACTGCTATGCACCATGGTAGTGCAAGACCACAATATCCTCAACCTAAGAGAGGAGGGAGAACAGTCACCATGGTCCCTGTCCAGCATGCTAGCAGAGTATAAGGCCATATTTCAAGAAAATGGATGCCTAGAGGCCAAGTTGAAGTTAGAAATAGACCCCCGCATGTACAGTCATGAGACTACAGACACATAGAGAGCCATTAGCCCTAGTGGAGCCATTGAAGAAGGAACTGGCAAGCTGCAAATTAGAAGCATCATTACATTTGCTGAAACTAGCACACAGTGGATCAGTAGCATCGAAATGGTAAGAAAACTGGTAAACATTTCTGCATTGATCTACTTAACCAAGCATGGGAAAGGAGTTACTACCCATTACCAATGATTGAAGACTTTCTACCAATCAATCCAGGGCAAAAGTGTTCAGTGTTTGTGACATCAAGAATGAGTTTTGGCATATTGAGTTAGATGAGCCGTCCAGCCATTTGACAACTTTTGCCACGCTTTTTGGCAGATATTGCTGGGTATTAATGCCTATGGGCATCATGCCAGCCTCAGTGGTGTTCCAGTGTAAACTAAACTGGGCACTAGAGGAAATAGAAATGATAAGGAAGAGGCAATCCACAACCATGATACCAAACTGAAGCAACTCCTAAACAAGTGCCAGGACTGGAATATTAGGCTGAATGCTGACAAACTGAAGCTAAGGAGAACTGAGGTCACCTGCATCAGACATCTGTTTACCCCTGAGGGGCTCTGGCCAGATACCAAGAAATTGAGAGTCATTAAAAAAGATGCCCAGATCAAAGGATCTGAAGGGAGTCCAGTGATTTATGGGGATGGGCAACTATCCTTTCAGATTCTGCACACACCTAGTAGAAGATTGTGAACTCTTGAGACAGTTATTACTCAATGATTCAGCATGGGAATGGTCACAGACCCAAGAAATGGCATTTGAAAGAGTAACAAAAATCATAAGTGGGGCACGGGTCCTAAAGTACTACAACCCTGTGACACAGAACTACAGTGTGATGCCTCAGAAGGAGGCCTAGGAACAGCAGTGATGCAAAGCCATTTGCTAGTACAGGGGTCAGCAACCTACAGCACACGTGTCAAACACGGCACGCGAGCCGATTTTGAGTGGCACACTCAAGAGAGGAGGAGGGGCAGAGGGGCCGGAAAGCGCCACGCTGTGGGAAGAAGCGGGGGAGGAGGGAAGCTTGGCTGCCACAGGACCAAGCTTCTGCCTCCTGCCCCAGCAGGGGAGAGTGTGTGGGGGGGTCCCGTCCCACTCAGTCCCCCCCCCCCCGCCCACCGCTCTCCCCTGCGGAGACAGGAGGCAGAAGCTTGGTCCTGCGGCAGCCAAGCTTCCTCCCTCCCCCACTTCTTCCGACAGCTTGGTGCGTTCCGGCCCCTCCTCTTCCCCCTCCCTCTCCCTGCTGGCGATGGACTTGGGGAGGGGGAGCAGAGCCGAGCCGAGCCGAGCGGCAGCGTGCTCGGTGCTCCATAGAGGAGGCAGAGAGAGGTAGGGACGGAGCCTGGGGGAAGGGAGTGGAACAGGGCATATCCCTCCCAGCCCCCTGCCATGAGCTGCTCAGGGCAGGGAGCTAGGAGCACCCCCATGAGCCGAGCACCCCAGCCCTCTGCCCTGACCTCCCCCCAACACCCAGCCCTCTGCCCTGCACCCCCACACCCAGCCTTCTGCCCTGCACCTCCACACACCCTCAGGCATCTGCCCTGACCTCGAGTCGCCACCAACACCCAGCCTTCTGCCCTGTACCTCCACACGCACCCCAGCCCTCTGCCCTGACCTCAAGTCGCCCCCAGCACCCAGCCTTCTGCCCTGCACCTCCACACACACCCCAGCCCTCTGCCCTTACCCCTGAACCCCCCACACATCCAGCCTTCTGCCCTGTACCCCCACACACCCCCAGTCCTCTGCCCTTACCCCTGAACACCCCACACATCCAACCTTCGGCCCTGCACTCCCCCACATCCTCACTGCCCTCTGCCCTGACCTCTGAACCCTCCCCACACATCCAGCCTGCTGCAGGCCTAGGTGAACAGACCCCCAGGCTGGAAGCGGGCTGAGCAGGCTGGTGGCGTAAGACCAGCATTTTAATTTAATTTTAAATGAAGCTTAAACATTTTGAAAACCTTGTTTATTTTACATACAATAATAGTTTAGTTATATAATATAGACTTAGAGAGAGACACCTTCTAAAAAACGTTAAAATGTATTACCAGCACACGAAACCTTAAATTAAAGTGAATAAATGAAGACTCGGCACACTGCTTCTGAAAGGTTGCCGACCCCTGTGCTAGTAGAACCTTGACAGGCACAGAAAGGGGAAATACTTAGCTAGAAAAGGAGCTACTGACTATGCTCTTTGGAATGGAACGATTCCATCAGTTTATCTCTGGATGCAGGGTGGATGTGCAGTCTGATCACAAGCCATTAGAAGGTACCATGAAGAAGCCACTGCTGAGTACACCCAACTAACTACAAAGCATGCTGTTATACAAGACCGATGGCTCTGCAGAACAAGAGAGAGTCTCTCAACCTGCTTCAAAGCCTTCATGTCTCTGATGGAAGGTGCCAGGGAATCCAACAAAGCACTGAACAAGATGGGACACAACAGGCAGTAAAATGATTCATACTCCAGAGTTGACCAGACTGCTAGGAGCAAGTGCCACAGGAGGTTACCCCCTACCCCCACATGAGGGATGAGCTCCGTGTGCAAGATGGAATTTTGTTTAAAGTGTACTGAACAGTAATCCCCCAGATTTAAGAGATGACATCATGAGACGGATCCATGCTTCACACCTAGATATAGAGGCACTTCTGAGATGAGCCAGTGAGTATATCTACTGGCCAAGCATGAATGCCCAATTTGACAGCGTACATGGAACAGTGTGAGATATGCAAAGATTAGAGTGATCAACAACAGAAGACTTAAGCGACTTTACGGCACCATGAAATCGACACCCAACCTTGAGAGAAGGTCAGAACACACCTGTTCACTGTCAATAACAGGAACTACAAGGTCACAGTAGATTACTACTCCAATTTCTGGGAGGTAGACTATCTGGAGGACACTGTGATCAGGAAACTGAACGGTCATTTTGCAAGGTCTAGCATACCTGGCACGTTATGCTCAGACAATGGGTCACAGTAAATTGCAGCAAAATTCAAATGATCCAGCACCAAATGGGAATTAGAATACAAGACATTTTCCCCTAAAGAAGCTAGCAGGTAACAGGGATTAGGACCTGGAATGAGGAAAATAAAGCAGGAAAGGAATCATGGAGGCAAGGGATACTGTGATGAGAATGAAGTTTAATGTTGTGCCCTTCATATTGGAGAATAGCGCCTCTTATATTAGAGGCCTGTGACCCACACCGCAGCACTTGAAAGGTGGAGGTAGGGACCAATGTGCTTTAAATGGTGAAGGGAAGTCCTACTTGCTTATAATTGATAATCGGGCAGTTTATGAATGTGCTAGAAGGATGTTACTCAAAATCAGAAAGGATTTATACTGTAAGTCTTCAGCCTTATTGGTCTCTCTCAGACAATCCAAATTTACTGAAGTTTTCTTCAGTTTTTCAAAGATGTTATTCAAGTGGGGTGGAGGAGAAGAGCATGGGACTATACCGCCCAAGAAGTAGGTGCTACAAAAGCAACAATGTGGGCAGGTAGAGTGGGGCAACCAGACAAAGAAATAAAGAAGGAAACAACATTGCCTCACAGCTATCCTTATTAATTACCGAAACTATGCGTAACTGCCCCAATATTACCCTGTCCTTTAGGGTTTCACAAAGTGGGCAAGGACTGAATTTAGGAATTTAGGAAAGGCTTAAAATCAGTGGGTTGACAAGGTTTGGAATAAGACAGTGAATAAGTGAACAAGGATTGTCTGGAATTACCAGTGGAAAAATAAGATAGAGCAGGCCAAGTAGGAAACACTAAAGGGTAAAGTACTGTATGTTGGGACAGTCAGGCATGGTTTACCAAACTATAATAGGATTAAGCGGTGCAGTGTTGCTTCCTAATCCAGTCCTCTGTTTGTATATTATTTACTCAGGCTGTAAAGCCCTCATGCAGGAACCTGTTTTAGTAGCATGCTTTGGGGCATTGTTTGAATAAATAAAGAAATGAATGAATAAATAAATGAATAAATACCAAAGAACACTAATAAGCTTAAAATCCTCCCCCACATTTTTTAATTTAAAAATCAGATGGTATGTTGGCTCCCAGAGTACATGCCCCAAATCTATCCAGTGCTTCCATTTCTTTCCAGTGGAGCCAAGATGCTGGCTGGTAATTTCTCAGCTTTCTTTGTTTGTAATAAAGTTTTTGCATCCAACGCCTAGAATTTTTCATAGGCATTTATTTTCAAAGGCATTTAGTTTTCTAATCTAACATTTGATAAGATCTCCATTAAGATTATGCTTAGCACTATGATTATGACTGAGTTGAAAATTCTCAGTTTTATTTGGTACTGTATATCTATGATTTCCATATGTTGAGGAGTTTAGCAAATGCAGTGGATGCCTTACCTACCCTTGATGTTACTTCTTTCTTGATGTCTCCACTGACTATTATGATGCTGCCCAGGTAAGTGAACTGTTCTGCTTTCTTCATATTTTTGCCTTTTAGAATTATAGAAATATAGAGCTGAAAGGGACCTCAAGAGTCATCTATGCCAGCCCCTCTGACTAGGAACACCTAGACCATCTTGGGTAAATGTTTGTTTAATCTAGTCTTAACAATGATGGGGATTCCATAATCTCCCTTGGAAGTTTACCCTTATAGTTAGAATGTTTTCCTAATATCTAAACTAAATCTCCCTTGCCAGGGACGCAGGAGCGCCGCCAGCTTTTCCGCCACCCTAGGCGGCAGAAGGTCCCGCCGCTGAAATAGCGCCGTGGTCGCCGCCCCCCAAATTGTGGCGCCCTAGGTGACCGCCTAGGTCGCCTAATGGGTGCGCCGGCCCTGCAAGGACAGTGAGTTATATGGGCCCGTGGTGCCCGGGCTCCAGCAATATTCAGGGCCCGGGGGCCCAGCTCCACCAATGTTCAGGGCCGAGTCTCTCCCCTGGCCTCGCCTGCTGCCCCTGCACACCTCCCCTGGGCAGCGGGCGGCTGTCCCCTGCAGCTTCATGCTGCACTCTGCTCCGACGGCTCCCAGCATCAACTGCCGCCGCAGGGTCCTAGTGCCCCTCATCCACTAATGCCAGGGAAGGCTGACCCAGGCTGCCCTTCCGCCTCAGACGGACAGACTCTTCCCTTTTCCGGCAGGACCCTCCACCAATGCAGGGGGTTCCCCAACCCGCAGTCACCGCTCTGCCCCATGCTGGGCAGATTAAGCCAATTTCTTCTTGTCCTACCTTCAGTGGACATGAAGAACAATTGATCACCATCCTCTTTATAACAGCCCTTAACATATCTGAAGACTGCTATTAAGTCTCCTCTCAGTCTTCTTTTCTCAAGACTAAATGTCACAGTTTCAGGGCTATGACACCTGTATTCTCCCTCTGTAGTCCATGAAGGGCACCCACTTTTAAGTTTCTGGCTCTTGGTCATCAGCTCTCTATAGCAGAGACCTCCGTCTCCACTCCCTCCTGACCAGTGTATTTCCAGGCTGCATAGTTCCCTGCCTACACTGAGATACTCCCAGATTACCTAAACAGGTTAGCGTCTGCACTTTGCTTTCTCTCTGAAGGCTATGAACTGTGTAACTGCCCATGGTTACAAGTTACTACATGGCTCTTTCTAAGCAAGCACGTTTATTCTTAAAGTGAAAGCATTATAGAGAAAGCATATGAAAAACAACAGAAGACCTACACCCACACTAAAAAAGCTTACCAGAAGTCACCCCCAACTACAACCTGGGGTGTCTGATGGGTGTCAGTCCTTCAAAACACACAACAGGGTTTTCCCAGTGGTTAACTGTCTCATATTCAGAACCAGAACAGAGGCTAGGCAGATCAACCTATTTCTTTACGCATCTTGGGATCGTCAGTTTCCGGGAACAGATGCAGACAATCACCCTCTCCTCCTCTAGCTTCAAAAGGCTGGGTTTTTGCATAACTGGAGGTGGGCAATTTATATTAGCCACTCCTTGAGTATTCCCCAGCAAATACACTTTACATTTATTGTCCCAAAAGCCAAAAAAGTGCGGCACTTTTTCAATATAGCCCTTTGAACTCCCAGGCCTTACATCTGTCATATCTCTGCCCAGAGAGTTTACATACAATCCTGACCCGCAATTGTGATAAATAAAAGGTGCAGGGGTGGGGGGGGGGAGCTCCCTTTTATGGACACCCAGCCAGCGAGTTAGATATAAAGTCCCTCTTGGTGGCTGTTCTCTGCTTGTTTTACCTGTAAACGGTTAAAAAAGTCTCCGAGCCTAGGTAAAAGAAAAGGAGTGGGCACCTGACCAAAAGAGCCAATGGGACAGCTAGAACTTTTTAAAATTGAAAACAAGATTCCCCTTTGTCTGTGTGTTGTTCTCCAGGAAAGAGGGGAACAGAGAGCAGTTATGCTGTGAGGAGCTGAAGGCCAGATATGAAAATCATCAGATCATATCTAGAACTACTTATTTAACAACCCAGATATGTAAGTAGATCAGAAATGTTTAGAAAGATGCGATTAGATTTATTTCTGTTTATTTCTTATTGGCTTGTGGACTCCTCTGTGCTAACTCCAAATGCCTTTTGTTTTGCTTGTAACCTTTAAGCTGGACCTCAAGAAGGTTATTTTTGATGTTTAATTTTTTAAGTGGGTTTTGTAAAGTTCCAGATGTATTTTCTTTCTTTTTGTTTTTAGTAAAATCTACCTTTTTTAAGAACAGGATTGGATTTTGGTGTCCTAGGAGATTTGTGCATATGTTGTTTAATTAGCTGGGGGAAACAGCTAATTCTCTTTGTTTTCTTTCTCAGCTCTTCCCCGGAGAGGGAGTGATGGGGCTTGAGGGTACCCCACAGGAAGGAATTCCGAAGTGCGCCTTCCTGGGTTCCAAAGGGTTCTGCATTTGGGTGGTGGCAGCATCTACCCATCCAAGGTCAGAGAGAAACTGTAACCTTGGGAGTTTAATACAAGCCTGGAGTGGCCAGTATTAATTTTTAGAATCGTTGCATTCCCCCACCTTCTGCACTCGGAGTGCCAGAGTAGGGAGTCAGACTTGACAGCAATAATACATAAATCAATCATTTAATATAATGTACCCTAAGGGTACTTACATTTAATTCAATAAGGTCAAGGTTGTGGCAGGATGTTGCCATATACATCACGCTAAATATGCCCAGTTTTTTAAATCTTTCCTCATAGGTTGGGTTTTCTAAACCTTTTATCATTTTGTTGCTCTTTCTGGACTCTCTCCTATTAGACCAGGGGTGGGCAAACTTTTTGGCCCGAGGGCCATATTGGGGTTGCGCAACTGTATGGAGGGCCAGGTAGGGAAGGCTGTGCCTCCCCAAACAGCCTGGCCCCCGCCCCCATCTGCCCCCTCCCACTTCCTGCCCCCTGACTGCCCCCCTCAGATCTCACGACCCATCCAACACCCCCCGCTCCTTTTTCCCTGACCGTCCCCTCCGAGAACCCCTGCCCCCTATCCAACCCCCCTGTCCCCTGACTGCCCTGACCCCTATCCATGCTCCCGCCTGCTGACAGCCCTCCCAGGACTCCCACCCCTTATCCAACCGCCCTCTGCTCCTCATCCCCTGAGCACCCCCTCCTGGGACCCCCCGCCCCTAACTGCACCCCGGGATCCCACCCCCTTATCTAACCCCCCCTGCTCCCTGTCCCCTGACAGGCCCCCCAGGACTCCCACTCCCAACCCTCCCTGTTCCCCATCCCCTGACCGCCCCCCCCAGAACCTCTGCCCCATCCAACCACCCCCTCCTTCCTGACTGCCACCCAGGAGCCCCTGCTCCCTTACCCAACCCCCCCACTCCCCATCCCCTTACCAGCAGCAGGAGCTCGCAGCCTCGACACCCGGCCAGAGCCAGCTGTACTCCCCATGCTGCCATGCGGAAGCAGTGGGCCAGAGCGCGACCCGCATGGCTGCGGGGGAGGAGGGACAGTGGGGGAGGGGCTGGGGACTAGGCTCCCCGTCCGGGAGCTCAGGGGCCGGGCAGGACGGTCCCATGGGCCGGATGTGGCCCGCGGGCCGTAGTTTGCCCATGTCTGTATTAGACCATGTCTTTCTTAAAGTATAGTGCCCAAAACTGGACACAGCACTCCAGCTGAAGCCTCAGCAGTGCCGAGCAGAGCAATTACCTCCCAAATCTTATACATGACATTCCAATTATTACACCCCAGAATTATACTAGCCTTTTGGCCACTGCAGCACATTGGTGGCTCATCTTCAATTTGTAATACACTATAACCCACAGATCCTTTTCTGTAGTACTGCTGCCTAGTCAGTCATTCCCCATTTTGTATTTGTTCACTTGATTTTTCGTTCCTAAGTGTAGTCCTTTGAACTTGTCTTTATTGTATTTCATTTTGTTGCTTTCAAACCAGTTCTCCAATTTGTCAAGTTCATTTTGAATTCTTACCCTGTCTGCCAAAGAGCTTGGTGTCACCACAGATTTTACAAGTATACTCCCCCACTCCATTAATCAAGTAATTAATGAAGTGAACAAGCAACTGAACATGAGCTCACAGTGCAATGCTTTGACATCAAGGGCTAATGAGATCCTTGGATGTATAAATGAGAGAAACGAGTAGGAAGGTGATTTTACCTCTTTTTATGGCATTGGTGAGATCGATGCTAGAATACTGCATCCAGTTCTGATGCCCACATTTTTAAAAGGATGTTGAAAAATTGGAGAGTGCACAGAAAAAGAGCCACAAAACTAAATCAAGGGCTAGAAAAAATACTTTACAGTGACAAAGTTAAAAAACTCAATCGGTTTAGCTTATTAAAAACAAGATTGAGATGTGACTTGGTTGTGGTGTATAAATACCTTCATGTGAACAAAATACGGGTACTAGAGGGCTCTTTAATCTAGCAGAGAAAGGCAGAGCAAGAAGCAATGGCTGGAAGCTGAAGCCAGACAAATTCAAATTAGACACAATTTTTTAACAGTGAGGGTGATTAACCTTCAGAACAGACTATTTGAAATTATTTGAAATTAATGGAGATATCCCATCTCCTAGAACTGGAAGGGACCTTGAAATGTCATCGAGTCCAGCCCCCTGCCTTCACTAGCAGGACCAAGTACTGATTTTGCCCCAGATTCCCAAGTGGCCCCCTCAAGGAACTCACAACCCTGGGTTTAGCAGGCCAGTGCTCAAACCACTGAGCTATCCCTCCCCCTTCTTCCTCTTTTAATGTCTTAAAATCAAAAGTGGATGCCATTCTGGACGATATATTTTAGTCAAACACAACTTGTTACTGGACTCAGTTCAGGAGTAATTGGATGAAATTCTATGATGTTATACAGGAGGTCAGACTACATGACTTAATAGACTCTTCTGGCCTGAAAACTCTGAAACCTGTTACCGGCCCTTCTGCACACACTTTATCAAAGTTCTCCCCGCCATGTGGATATTTGGTGCAGTAATTGGTCATGTCAGGATTACAGATCATAAACCTTGCTTATGGAAAGGTAGAAAGCACCAATTTATACAGAAATTCTATGCAGAAATTTATGAAGAAACTTCCATTCTGTGGAAAACAGAGTCTTATACAAATCCTTAGGAATGCTTAAATATAGGTGTCATTAGTGATCAGCACAAACAACAGCAACAATTGCTTAATTAATTTTAAAAATGTTTTTATAATAAATATCACCTTCTTTACTTATTTTACAATTTCAGAATCACAGTGAAAAGGGGTAATGGATTACATCAATGGAGTACATATCATTTCATTAATGGTGAACCATGCATCTTACTCATTACACATGCAGTTACGTCTGATCACAGAAAGACTCAAAAATTTGACTGTTGGCTATTTCCATCAGAGATTTTTGTGCATGATAGCACATAAGTTGAAAGAAAACAAGATGCATTTTGGTGGATGCATCTCAAAGTAGTGACCTGTGTCTTCTCAAATGCCATCTGCTGACTATTCAGACAAAACTGAAATGTCCCTATCCTGGAAAAAACTTCCATCTGCCCTCTCTGTAGCACTTTTCCATGTAACTTGAATATAGCATTAATACTGTTTCAAATATTGATCAGTTCAATGGAAGTCATCAAAATTATTTGCATACAGTATAATTTATTAAAGAAAGGTACTGTCATTATTGGTACAAAGATGTCCAGATAACAGGCAACACTAGGAACCAGTTTGTAATTTTCCACTGAGGGTTGGCATTTTTGTGATGGAATTTTGGAATTAAAAGGTAACAGAGATGGAGATACTCTAGACACAGATACAGTTCTCCAAATTCCATTAAAGTATATCAAGCCACATTGCTGCTGTACGAGTCCCACAGCAACACACAAGACACTAGCTGTTTCAACTAATTGTACTGTTTAGAAATAGGGTAGTTTTCCTAGTAGTTTGTGAGCTCTCTAGTGGTTTTCAGTTTTCTGTAGTTTAGAAGCCATCAGAAACTATTCAGAGCAGCAGTATGCATTAAGCCAAGCCTTATATGTTTGCATATAATTAATAAAAATGATTATTCGGGAGCCAAGTATGCTGAAAGTGTCATCTTAGTCTTTTTGTTGTGTAACAAGCAAAGCACACACTTCTAATCATACCAAATGTTTTAAAATCTGTAATAGAATTAAACAAATTTTGATTAATTTCACCATTTTTCCTGTTCTTAATTAATCTAACAAACCAAAGTTCCTATAGATTTCTTCATTTGTAACTATCATATAATTTCTGTGAAAACATTGCAGCTGGACTTGCAATTTGATTAATATTGCTTTCTGTTGATTTTTACATGAATATAGCATATTGCATATTAAGTAGTAAAGAAAACAGAACATAAAACTGAGGTAAAATATTTGAGACTAAAATAAAGGTTAACCTCTGGGGCGAGCATATTATCATTTCTTCATAATGAACTAAAGGTGGCAGGGACGTATAATTTAGGGAGACTCAATATCGGGGGTGAAAGTAACCTAAAGGACTTAACGGTACGCAGGGCGGCTGGGCTCCTGGGCAAGCGGGGGGTGGGGGGGCGCTCTGGGCCCCCAGAAGGGGTGGGGCCTCAGGCGTAAGGGGTGGGGCTGGGGTCAGACTCCCCCAGACAGCCCTTCAGTGCTGCGCGGCCTGCGTCGCCCAGGCTCCAGCAGCGATTTAAAAGGCCCGGGGCTCCTGCCAGGCCCTTTTAAATCGCCAGGCCCCAGGGCAGCTGCCCCTTCCCCCTCCTCCCCCATCAATGGCCCTTCTGGTACAGTGCTTAAAGCGCTGCTGCGGCAGAGCTTTAACGTCGGCTGTGTACTGGCCCGCACCGGCGGCCACTTTCTTACCAGTATGCTTTACCGGCTTACTTTCACCTCTGCTCAGTATATTTTGTCACATACAGCCTGTCAAAACCCAGATCCTTATTCAAGTCCTGTGTACAATATGGAAGTGGGGTGGGGCTGGAACATGTGACAGCATATTGCTTAAGAACACAGCTTCAGGTCAATGAGTCCCAGCACCTTCAAAACAGTCCGACAGTTGCAGGTCCCTAGCCTCTGTTTGTCAGAGGGTGGAGATGGATGGCAGGAGAGAGATCACTTGATCATTACCTGTTAGGTTCACTCCCTCTGGGGCACCTGGCATTGGCCACTGTCGGCAGACAGGATACTGAGCTGGATGGACCTTTGGTCTGACCCAGTAGGGCCGTTCTTATGTTCTTATTTAGGGAAATCCCAGTCTTATTTTGTTGCAGAGTCAGACAAAACCCTGCTCTTGATTTTTTTATATATATATTGAAGCACTTGGAGGAGAGGAAGGTGATCAGGAACAGTCAACATGGATTCAGCAAGGGTAAGTCATGCCTGACCAACCTGATGGCCTTCTATGATGAGATAAATGGCTCTGTGGATATGGACCAAGCGGTGGATGTGATATATCTTGACTTTAGCAAAGCTTTTGATACGGTCTCCCACAGTATTCTTGCCAGCAAGTTAAAAAAGCATGGATTGGATGAATGGACTATAAGATGGATAGAAAACTGGCTAGATTGTCGGGCTCAATGGGTAGTGATCAACGGCTTAATGTCTAGTTGGCAGCTGGTATCAAGCAGAGTGCCCCAGGGGTCGGTCCTGGGGCCAGTTTTGTTCAACATCTTTATTAATGATCTGGATGATGGGATGAATTGCACCTCAGCAAGTTTGCAGATGATACTAAGTTGGGGGGAGAGCTAAATATGCTGGAGGGTAGGGATAGGATCCCAAGGGACCTAGACAAATTGGAGGATTGGGCGAAAAGATGATGAGGTTCAACAAGGACAAGTGCAGAGCCCTACATTTGTGGGGATGTATCATCCCTACACCAACCTAATGAAAAGTTCCATGAGGAGGTAAGGGTCACGATGGGACACTTGCCAGGTAATAAATCATGGCCTTATGTAAGGCCCCCTGGTGGTCTAGGATTATATAAGATGATCATGGCCTTATGTAAGACCCCCTGGTGGTCTAGGATTATATAAGATGATCATGGCCTTATGTAAGGCCCCCTGGTGGTCTAGGATTATATAAGATGAGGTAAACAAATCATGGCCTTATGTAAGGAACGGTTGAACCAATCGGTGTGGGGCTATACATGTGATAAACACATGATTCTCCTTCTTGTCCAATCCGTAGATGTGTTATTATAGCCTAATTGTGTTATGTAATGTTGAGAAAAAACTATAAAAGAAAGCTTGCAATAAACAGAATTCGGATTCAGCTTGCAACCACATTGGTCGTGTGCTTTATCTGCTCCGCATGGAACCCCACAAATGGTGACCCCGACGTGATTCGGCTTGGACATCAAGGCAGCCAGGACTTTGCCCAGAGTGAGCTAGCAGAGATCATACTAGACACAGCCGCCAGTGGAGCAGGGATCAATGTTCTCAGACAGTAGACCCAACAGGTGTTGTCTCAAAAGCTGAGCAAAGAGAAAGCAGATCCAACCAGAAAAAGGATCTGAGTGGTCAGACTCTATGTCATCTCTCATGAAGAAACTGGAACAATTGAATTTAGATATTGAAGAGGCTCTCAGTGCTGGCTCTTCTCCTTCCAGCACTCCTTCTACCAAAAAGCGCAAACAGCCAGGCCCTGTTAAGGTGGAGACAGGCCTTCTTCACAGAGATCATCAGAGAAAGGGAATCTGTGGGAATAAGAGGGCAGGCTACCAAGATTTAGATGATTTGCCAAGCTCAGTGTCAACCGGAGGATACCGGCTCCTGGTCGTCCGAGAGAGACGTTCGTGAGCTCACAGCCGACTGAAGCGTTCGGTGAGAAAAGGCGGAGGTGGCAGCCGCGGCAGGAGGTACCAGAGGATACCGGCTCCTGGTCGTCCGAGAGAGACGTTCGTGAGCTCACAGCCGACTGAAGCGTTCGGTGAGAAAAGGCGGAGGTGGCAGCCGCGGCAGGAGGTACCGGAGGATACCGGCTCCTGGTCGTCCGAGAGAGACGTTCGTGAGCTCACAGCCGACTGAAGCGTTCGGTGAGAAAAGGCGGAGGTGGCAGCCGCGGCAGGAGGTACCGGAGGATACCAGCTCCTGGTCGTCCGAGAGAGACGTTTGTGAGCTCACAGCCGACTGAAGCGTTCGGTGAGAAAAGGCGGAGGTGGCAGCCGCGGCAGGAGGTACCGGAGGATACCGGCTCCTGGTCGTCCGAGAGAGATGTTCGTGAGCTCACAGGTGAGCGGCTGCATTTAATAAAATGGGCTCTGATTTGTCTGCAGAGGAGGAGATGGTGCATGATTTTTTATTACGCATCGCTAAAAAGCGGGGAGAGAAGCTTCCCTCTGACGCGTTGTCCCGTTTGTTGAAATGGGGGCAGAAACGTGGGAATGTACAAACAGGGCCTTCAGCTACAGGACATGCTGAATCAGTTGTCCCATTTGGCTGGTGAGAGCCATCCCCTGCAGTCCCACACATTGCGAGCCCTGAACCAGCCCGGCTTTCCTGTCACCAATGATGTTTGTACCCCAGAGTTCCGGGCGGAGTTCCCGGGGCAGGGTGAGCAGTTGCGAAATAGGTTGGAAAAAATGGCGGAGCCAGGCTTATCTAACTTTGAAAGGACATATAGGAAAAAACCACCGGATAAGATCCCTCCGGCAGATGATATTGCTACCCGAACACCATGCCGCCACGCAGAAGCCGAACAATGGCCCCGCAACACCGGACCTGCACTTGTTGTTTGTCACAGCCTAAACACCTAATAATGCTGTACTTCTGTTTGTTCGGACTCCTTATTATAGGAGCAGGGGTCTTTGTATGTCCAAACTCTGTACCTTTTGTTAACCCACGACAAAATGTTTGGGTCACCTGGGCAAACCAAACTGGCCAAAAAGCATGGCCACCCCATCGGATCCCCAATGGTTTTCGTGGGTATTTATGTAATGTTATGTTTTTTAATAGTTCTCCATATATTTCCCAGTTGTTAAATGTCACCTGTCATCAGTTTTATAGGTTCAAAAAAAAGTAGTCAGGTGGCTAGTAATTGTCCTAATGTTAGTTGGACCCTCCTATAGGCCTTATTTAAGAAAAAGGGGGGAGGTGTGGGGATGTATCATCCCTACACCAACCTAATGAAAAGTTCCATGAGGAGGTAAGGGTCACGATGGGACACTTGCCAGGTAATAAATCATGGCCTTATGTAAGGCCCCCTGGTGGTCTAGGATTATATAAGATGATCATGGCCTTATGTAAGACCCCCTGGTGGTCTAGGATTATATAAGATGATCATGGCCTTATGTAAGGCCCCCTGGTGGTCTAGGATTATATAAGATGAGGTAAACAAATCATGGCCTTATGTAAGGAGCGGTTGAACCAATCGGTGTGGGGCTATACATGTGATAAACACATGATTCTCCTTCTTGTCCAATCCGTAGATGTGTTATTATAGCCTAATTGTGTTATGTAATGTTGAGAAAAAACTATAAAAGAAAGCTTGCAATAAACAGAATTCGGATTCAGCTTGCAACCACATTGGTCGTGTGCTTTATCTGCTCCGCATGGAACCCCACATACATTTAAGAAGGAAGAATCCCATGCATCGCTACAGGCTAGGGACCAAATGGCTAAGCAGCAGTTCTTCAGAAAAGGACCTGGGGATTACAGTGGATGAGAAGCTGGATGTAAATCAGCAGTGTATCCTCTTTGCCAAGAAGGCCAATGGCATATTGGGCTGTATTAGTAGGAGCATTGCCAGCAGATCGAGGGAAGTGATTATTCCCCTCTATTCGACACTGGTGAGGCCACACCTGGAGTACTGCATACAGATTTGGGCCCCCCCACTACAGAAGGGATGTGGACAAATTGGAGAGAGTCCAGCGGAGGGCAACGAAAATGATTAGGGGGCTGGGACACATGACTTACGAGGGGAGGCTGAGGGAACTGGGGTTATTTAGTCTGCAAAAGAGGAGAGTGGGGGGGAATTTGATAGCCTTCAACTACCTGAAAGGGGGTTCCAAAGAGGATGGAGCTCGGCTGTTCTCAGTGGTGGCAGATGACACAATAAGAAGCAATGGTTTCATGTTGCAGTGGGGGAGGTCTAGGTTGGATATTAGGAAAAGCTATTTCACTAGGAGGGTGGTGAAGCACTGGAATGGGTTACATAGGAAGGTGGTGGAATCTCCATCCTTAGAGGTTTTTAAAGCCCGGCTTGACAAAGCCTTGGCTGGGATAATTTAGTTGGTTTTGGTCCTGCTTTGAGCAGAGGATTGGACTAGATGACCTCCTGAGGTCTCTTCCAGCCCTAATATTCTATGATTCTATTATTTCATTATTTAATTAACAAATAATGAGAGAGAGAGAAGGTGGGTGAGGTAATATCTTTTATTGGCCCAACTTCTGTTGCTGAGAGAGAAGAACTTTTGAGCCACACAGAGCTCTTCTTCAGGTCAGACATGGGTACAAGTACCCTGCTTACAAATAATTAATTAGTCATTTAAATTTTTATCAGGTTCAACTGCATTAATTTGATGAAATCTTGAAAACTTTAATTTTATGTTGCGGTATTTTTAAATAAGTTTGGCCTTTGAATAAGGAACTGGGCATAAGGAACCCACTGCAGCCTCCTTCTGGAGGCCGAGATCCTCATACCATGAGCGGAGGAGTGAGCCAGAATGTGTGAGCAGAGGCATCCCCACGGGGTGAATGGAGCTAGGTGTGTGTGGAGGGTCCCCATGAGCTAAATGGGGCTTGAGGTGTGTGTGGGGGAGTGGTTCCCGTGCAGTGAGCGGAGCTGTGTGGGGGTATACGCATGGGGTGGATGCGGCCAGGTGTGTGTGCGGGCATGGTCCCTGTGGTGTGAGGAAGGCCTGGGTGTGTGGGGGGGAGGGGGTTGCCGTGGGGTGAGCAGGGCCAGGTCCAGGTCATGTGTGTGGGGCCGGGGTGTGTGTACAGGACGGGTCCCCGTATGGTGAGCGGGGCCAGGGAGTTGTGCAGGGGTGGTCCCTGTGGTGTGAGCGAGGCCTGGGTGTATGTGAGGGATCCCCGTGGGGTGAGAGAGGCCTGGGCTTGTATGTGGGGGGCGGGCGTGTGGTGAGCGGGGCCAGGGCATGTGTGGGGGGGGTCCCTGTGGGGTGAGCGAGGCCTGGGCATGTATGGGGGGGTTCCCGTGGGGTGAGTGAGGCTGGGGTGTGTGTACAGGGGGTTCCCCATAGGGTGAGTGAGGCCAGGGCATGTGTGCAGGGGGTCCCCGTGGGGTGAGCGAGGCCTGGGAGTGTGTGTGGGAGGAGTCCTTGTGGTGTGATCAAGGCCTGGGAATGTGTGTGTGGGGGGGTGGTCCTCGTGGTATGAGCGAGGCCTGGGAGTCTGTGTGTGTGTGTTGGGAGTCCCCGTGGGGTGAGCAAGACCGGGGCATGTGTGCGGGGGGGGGGTCCCCGTGGAGTCAGCGGGGCCAGGGCGTGTGCGCGGCGGGGTCCCCGTGGGATGAGCGAGGCTGGGGGTGTTGTTACCTATCAGCTATGTGTTCTTGGGGAACCTGGGCGCAGTGTGTGTGTTCATCTGATTCTGGGGCTGGAAGACCCCAGTCCTGGGGAACCTAGGTCCTGCAGGATAGCTCCATTGGGAGGGAACTTGTATCAGGGAGAAGTAGAGCTCCACATGAGAACATATAAGTGACACAAGCAGTACATTGATAGAATTACAGAAACCCTCCCGCCCCGAAGAGTAACCCTAATAAATGAGTGTACCCCAAAGTCACCGGCAAACCTGGTAAGAAACTGGTGGAGAATGTGGGCAGCACGTGACGCTAATCACATGGTATTTGTTGAGTAGTTGCTGTGGAGTGGGGAAACTGAGGCACAGACCTGAGCAAACTCTCCCTTCCTTTTTCAGACTAAACTGCTTTAGCGAGGTCTATGTTGATCATTTAGCTAGTTATAGAGGTATAAAAGAAAGAATCAAAATCACTGTCTGCCTGTGTAAGGGCCTTCTCCCACTGTGACAATCTGAGGCCCTGTTCTTAAGCTAAGGCATTTGGCTAAGCAGTAGGAGCAGCCATAAGCGGGAAAGCGTACGGTCACGTCCTCACATATTTCAAACCAGCCATATTGAAACAAGGCAATCTGGGGCTGTTCGAAAGGTGATCTGATCTATCACCGCCAGCTAAAGGGAGGAGCCTAGAAGATGTAAAAGGAAATTTAGTTTGATAGTTTTCTGTTTGGTAAGAACTCACTTATCAATAGACATAGTTGGGAAACCCTTATGTCTTTATAGATGTAGTTGTGAAATCCTCACTTCTGTATTGTTTTGTCATTATAGTTCCCACTTTGCTATTGTTTATTTGCATTGTCTCTGTCTGGTTCTGTGATTGTTTCTGTCTGCTGTATAATTAATTTTGCTGGGTGTAAACTAATTAAGGTGGTGGGATATAATTGATTAGCTAATCATGTTACAATATGTTAGGATTGGTTAGGTAAATTTCAGTAAAATGATTGGTTAAGGTATAGCTGAGAATATTACTATATAAATTAGGGGCAAACAGGAAGTAAGTTGGGATTCAAAAATAAGGAAAAAGGAACTTGGATTTAACTTGCTGGAAGTTCACCCCAATAAACATCGAATTGTTTGCGCCTTTGGACTTGGGGTATTGTTGCTCTCTGTTCACGTGAGAAGGACCAGGGAAATGGGAGAGTGAAGGAATAAGCCCGCTAACAGTCCCTCGCTCACAGAATATTTGGTAACGTCCTGTAACTTTTAAGTTAAGAATCGTGCTTAGAATAACTGTAGGACTGTGCAATAAGGAGTTAAGAGTTGTGCCTTAAATGTAAAGATTTTAGAGCAATACTGTGACTGTGTGAAAGGGCTTTTGGCTGAGATCATTAGTGAGATAAAGGAAGTAGAGATGGCTGGAGGAAAAAAACCTTGGCTGCTCTCAAAATATTACCGCCTGCTTCTTTCCTCAAGAAACTATATATAATGGAAAAGCAGAAACCAGGAGTGGCCCCTGAAGCTTACCTAATTCGAAAAAAGATGCTGGCAGCTCTCTCTGATTCATTACCCCAGACAGATGAGAATGGGATTATCACTTCCCATTATCAGGGACCTGAATTAGTACAGAGCATTTATGCAGGACTAAATTCTCAGACAAAAATGACCATGGGGGCTGTGGATATAGAGCACCTAACCTGGAATGAACTGGGGACACCTGGGTGACTCACACAAAGGGGCATCAGAAAAATCACTCAGAAGAAGCACACTGGAACAACAGAGCTGATGCCTTAGCCAAAGCTGCTGCTACTAGAAACCGCACTAGAGAGACAGACCAGGTAGAGCAAATAGAGGTAGTAACTATGCAGTGAAAAACCTTAGGCAAAGGAATTAGATACCTTGGATTTAAGTACCTTTCGAGATGGGGATACAGAAATCCGGTCCTTAAACAAGACAGGGAAAGATCCCACAGGAAAATTCAGAATTGAGCAGGTTGGAGACATATAGTGGGCAGTGGATGCAGGTGATCAAAGCCACTGGATAGTCCCCAGCCAGGTACGGGGCGGCGGGGGGGGGGGACGGGACCTGATTCAGTTTGTGCATGAGCAAGGGCATAGAGGAAAACAGGGTACTTTAAATAGGGTTAAAGATACAGGGTGGTGGCCAGGCATGAAAGCGGATATAGATCAGTGGTGTGATAATTGCCTGCAGTGCACCATAGTTAATGCTGATCACCAGGTTCAAAAAAATGCATTGGGGCACCAAAGAAAGAGGGTCCCTGGTCCCAGATTCAGATAGATTACATAGTACCTTTACCCACCACCAGTAGAGGGAATAAATACTGCCTGGTAATAGTAGGTCCCTTCTCCAAATGGGTGGAAGCCATCCCTACTGAAAACAACACTGCCTTGCTCACCACTAAGCAGCTCTTTAACATAGTTTTCTCAAGAATGGGAATTCTCAGAGTAATTGATTCAGATTTGGGATCCCATTTTGTGGGAGATGTTATGCAAGAGCTATGTAAGGCTTTAGGCATTAAGCAATGTTTCCACATAGCTGGACACCCTGAGTCCTCAGGACAAGTTGAACGAACCAATCACACTCTAACAGAAGCTTTGAAAAAACAAGTAAAGAGCTCAGGGAGGAATTGGGATGAAAAACTACCAATCATTTTAATGGCTCGAAGAGGCTCTAAGGCGATACATGGGTACACTCCCTTTGAAGTTATGACTGGAAGGCAAATGCGCATGCCTGAAAGTTGGTGGTTGGGAGTGGAACTGCCTAGTGCCTGGGAAGGGAAGGTGGTAACAGATGCATGGGTACAAACCTTAGTAGAGACGATAGCTGCTTTACACAAGCAAGTGGCAGCACAGCTAGGCATAGTACAGAAAAACATGAACAAAAAACTAGGCTGGATAAAACTTCCTTTATTATGGGAATTAGGCCAACCAGTAATGTACAGAAGGTTTTCAGTGAAGGAGCACTCTTTGACACACACCTGGGATGGCCCCTGCTTTATTGTGAATTGGGCCAGCCCCAGTGTTTATCGGGTAGAAATGCTGAATGGAAAAAATGGGAAACCCTGGTGGAAATGGTTTCATTCCTCACAGCTCAAAGAGTGGAAGGGTAAAGCACCTACCCACAAGGAATAGTAAAACTGTCTTCTCCATCCTGCCAACCACTCTTCTTGGCTAGCAAGAAGGAACGGCTTGTGGCCATTGGAAAATACGCGTCGGGTGAGATTGTCAGTGCCTATCCCAATCTTGAGGCAGGAAAAGGACAGAGAAGTCCTTGACTTATTATGGCCACCCTCATGTAGGTCACTGCTTCATGTTCACCTTGCAATATTGGTCCCAGATTCTCCCAGTATATACGGGAGGAGTGTGGGAGTTTGTTCTCTCTTCTCTGCTCCCTCACAGGTCCCAAACATGAGCCATGACATCCCACCATGCACCAGCACCCTGCTGTTCATAAGTGTCTGGAGTCTGATGTTGTCCAGGCTCTACGCTGTACCTGTGATCCCTCTGAACCTCTGGAGGTGCTTGCCAGCTGGAGCCCAGGAAGTAAAATTGCTGTGGCCTGGTCTACACTACGAGTTTAGGTCGACTTTAGCAGCGTTAAATCGAATTAAGCCTGGACACGTTCACATGGTGAAGCTCTTTCTTTCGACTTAAAGGGCCCTTTAAACCGGTTTCTTTACTCCACCTCCGACGAGGGGATTAGCGATAAAATCGGACTTAGCGGGTCGGAATTGGGGTAGTGTGGACGGAATTCGACGTTATTGGCCTCCGGGAGCTATCCCACAGTGCTTCATTGTGACCGCTCTGGACAGCTCTCTCAACTCAGATGCTCTGACCAGGTAGACAGGAAAAGCCCCGTGAACGTTTGAATTTCATTTCCTGTTTGCCCAGCGTGGAGAGCACAGGTGACCACGCAGAGCTCATCAGCACAGGTAACCATGATGGAGTCCCAGGATCGCAAAAGAGCTCCAGCATGGACCGAACGGGAGGTACGGGATCTGCTCGCCATATGGGGAGACGAATCAGTGCTAGCTGAACTCCGTAGCAGTAAACGAAATGACAAAATATTAGAAAAGGTCTCAAAGGCCATGAAGGACAGAGGCCATAAGAGGGACGAACAGCAGTGCCGCATGAAAATTAAGGAGATAAGGCAAGCCTACCTCAAAATCAGAGAGGCAAACGGAAGGTCCGGGGCAGAGCCGCAAACATGCCACTTCTACGCGGAGCTGCATGCCATGCTAGGGGGTGCAGCCACCACTATCCCAACCGTGTGCTATGACTCCGTCACTGGAGAAACACACAGGGAAGCGGGTTTGGGGTACGAGGAAGATGAGGATGAAGATAATGTAGATAGCTCACAGCAGCAAGGAAGCGGAGAAACCGGTTTCCCCAACAGCCAGGATATGTTTATCACCCTGGACCTGGAGCCAGTAACCCCCGAACTCACCCAAGGCGTGCTCCCAGACCCTGAAGGCACACAGGGAACCTCTGGTGAGTGTACCTTTGTAAATATTACACATGGTTTAAAGGCAAGCGTGTTTAATGATTAATGACTAATTTGCCCTGGCAATCGCGGCCAGTACAGCTACTGGAAAAGTCTGTTAACGTGTATAGGGATGGAGCGGAAATCCTCCAGGGACATCTCCAGAAAGCTCTCCTTCATGTACCCCCAAAGCCTTTGCAAAAGGTTTCTGGGGAGGACTGCCTTATCCCGTCCGCCATGGTAGGACACTTTACCACACCAGGCCAGTAGCACGTAGTCTGGAATCATTGCATAACAAAGCGTGGCAGCGTATGGTCCCGGTGTTTGCTGGCATGCAGACAACATCCATTCCTTATCGCTCTTTGTTATCCTCAGGAGAGTGATATCATTCATGGTCACCATGAAATGGGGAGATCAAACTGATATGCTCCAGCGTATGGTTGAGCTGCAGGAAAGGCAGCAGGAGCAGAGACCGCCACTACAGCCCCTGTGTAACCAACAGCCCTCCTCCCCAAGTTCCATAGCCTCCTCACCCAGACGCCCAAGAACACGGTTGGGGGGCCTCCGGCCACCCAGTCACTCCACCCCAGATGATTGCCCGAGCATCAGAAGGATGGCCTTCAATAAGAGTTAAAGTTTTAAACTGCAGTGTGTCCTTTTCCTTCCCTCCTCCCGCACCCATCCCGGGCCACCTTGGCAATTATCCCCCTAGTTGTGTGATGAATTAATAAAGAATGCATGAATGTGAAGTAACAATGACTTTATTGCCTCTGCAAGCGGTGCTCGAAGGAGGGAGGGGAGGGTGGGGTGGTTGGTTTACAGGGAAGTAGAGTGAACCGGGTGGGGGGGGCGGAGGGTTCATCAAGGAGAAACAAACAGAAGTTTCACACCGTAGCCTGTCCAGTTAAAAAACTCGTTTTCAAAGCTTCTCTGATGCGCACCGCGCCCTGCTGTGCTCTTCTAACAGCCCTGGTGTCTGGCTGCGCGTAATCAGCGGCCAGGCGATGTGCCTCAACCTCCCACCCCGCCATAAATGTCTCCCCCTTACTCTCACAGATATTGTGGAGCGCACAGCAAGCAGCAATAACAATGGAGATATTCTTTTCGCTGAGGTCTGAGTGAGTTAGTAAGCTGCGCCAGCGCGCTTTTAAACGTCCAAATGCACATTCCACCACCATTCAGCACTTGCTCAGCCTGTAGTTGAACAGGTCCTGACTACTGTCCAGGCTGCCTGTGTACGGCTTCATGAGCCATGGCATTAAGGGGTAGGCTGGGTCCCCAAGGATAACTATAGGCATTTCAACATCCCCAACGGTTTTTTTCTGGTCCGGGAAGAAAGTCCCTTCCTCCAGCTTTCGAAACAGACCAGAGTACCTGAAGATGCGAGCATCATGTACCTTTCCCGGCCATCCCACGTTGATGTTGGTGAAATGTCCCTTGTGATCCACCAGGGCTTGCAGCAGCATTGAAAAGTACCCCTTGCGGTTTATGTACTCGGTGGCTTGGTGCTCTGGTGCCAAGATAGGGATATGGGTTCCGTCTATCGTCCCACCACAGTTTGGGAATCCCATTGCAGCAAAGCCATCCACTATGGCCTGCACGTTTCCCAGAGTCACTACCCTTGATATCACCAGGTCTTTCATTGCCCTGGCAACTTGGATCACAGCAGCCCCCACAGTAGATTTGCCCACTCCAAATTGATTCCTGACTGACCGGTAGCTGTCTGGCATTGCAAGCTTCCACAGGGCTATCGCCACTCTCTTCTCAACTGTGAGGGCTGCTCTCATCCTGGTATTCTGGTGCTTCAGGGCAGGGGAAAGCAAGTCACAAAGTTCCATGAAAGTGCCCTTACGCATGCGAAAGTTTCACAGCCACTGGGAATCGTCCCACACCTGCAACACAATGCGATCCCACCAGTCTGTGCTTGTTTCCCGGGCCCAGAATCGGCGTTCCACGGCATGAACCTGCCCCAGTAACACCATGATTTGCACATTGCTTGGGCCTGTGCCTTGTGAGAGGTCTATGTACATGTCAATTTCCTCATCACTCTGTTGGGGTCCACTAGGCATAGCTATCAGGTAACTCGGGAGAGTGGAAGGCCAAAAGTGCCGATGAAGCTCTTTTGCTCTGGGTCTGTGAACCACAGTGACTCCATCTTGGGAACTCTCACCTACTTCTATGCTAACTGCTTACATGCTCTGAAGTAGACTGAAGCAGAAATGTATTGGTCAGCGTTTCTAGCAGATGGCTGCAGTTTCACTCACAGTAGCAGAAATAATAGAGATAAGAAGCGCGGTAGTTAGTTTGCAGGCATCTAATCCAAGGTCGCAAAGACTGAGAAAGTTTTCTCACAAGCTTATGTAGAGCTTATTGTAACAGTTGTCTGGAAGGGAGGGGTAAGGAGGAACAGCCAGACAAAGAGATGTATGCAAACAGTTTGGAGTATAAAAGGTAAAATTTGTTTGTATTTGTTGCACTGGATTTGAGACATGCTGGTCTCCTAGTACCATTTCAGAGCTCTGAAATAAACTTGGCTTGCTTTCTCCCCTCGGTGTCTTTATTGGTGCCAAGCACACTGGGCGACGGACCATTGTTGTCCCCTCGAGCCCTTTAGGGTGGGCAACAACTCTCATCGCCGCACTGCAATCGCCTCCGCGGCTGATCCTGGTTTTGCTTTGGCATGTCCTGGCTCTGCATATACTCCAGGACAATGCGCGTGCTGTTCATAGTGCTCATAATTGCCGCGGTGATCTGAGCGGGCTCCATGATCCCAGTGCTATGACGTCTGGTCTGAAAAAAGGCGCGAAACTAGTATCTGACGGAGGGAGGGAGGGAGGGAGGGGCGAGTGACGACATGGCGTACAGGTACAGGGAATAAAAATCAACAAAGGTGGCTGTGCATCAGGGAGAAACACAAACAACTGACACAGAATGGCCCCCCCCCAAAGATTGAACTCAAAACCCTGGGTTTAGCAGGCCGTTTATTTCACGGAGGGAGGGGGAAGCAAATGAATACAGAACAAATCTATTTTTTACATCTTAAGCTGGCAGACGACGGTGCAGCATGACTGATAGCCCTCGGCATCTTCTGGGTGCTTGGCAGAAAATACTGGGTGCCTGGCAGAAAATAGCATGCTACGATTGATACCCATCATCATCGAGACAGTTCGATAGGACTGAGCATGTCTGCCCAGGTGCCCATGATTGACAAACACTGCAGTACGATGAGAACGGATACCAATCGTAATATACCATCTTCTACCAAAAGGCTAGGGGCTGCTGCTGTGTGCAGTGCAGCCCCACATCTGCCAGCACCCAGTTCGCCGATGAAGGCTACCAGTCATACTGCACCGTCTACTGCCAAAAGGCAATTAGCTGCTGCTGTGTAGCAATGCAGTACCACGTCTGCCGGCCCCCAGATGACATATGGTGACAGTGAGCTGAGCTGAGCTGAGCGGGCTCCATGCTTGGCGTGGTATGTTGTCTGCACAGGTAACCTAGGCAAAAAGGCGCGAATCGATTGTCTGCCGTTGCTCTGACGGAGCGGGAGGTTCCTGACGACATGTACCCAGAACCTCCCGCGACACTGTTTTGCATCATTCAGGCATTGGGATCTCAACCCAGAATTCCAATGGGTGGCGGGGACTGCGGGAACTGTGGGATAGCTACCCACAGTGCAACGCTCCGGAAGTCGACGCTAGCCTCGGTACTGTGGACGCTGTCCGCCGACTTAATACACTTAGAGCATTTTATGTGGGGGGACACACAATCGGCTGTATACAACCGATTTCTATAAAACCGGCTTCTATAAATTCGACCTAATTTTGTAGTGTAGACATACCCTGTGCCACATGCATGGATTCTATGGGAATGGGAGCAACCCCCTGGCCCTGCAGCATCACTATCAGTTCTATGCTGTTGGCAATTCTTCAGGTTGCCCCTGGGAAAGCATTGCCAATTGCATGCAGAGTGCCACAGGGAGTCACTCAAGCTTTGTTATGAAATTAAGACCACACCAGACTCGGTCTCATTCTTCTGTAAGCCGTTGTGGTCTTGAAAGGAATGTACACCATCAAACACAACCAGTGACAGCCTCCCGGGAGGCAGAAGGTGCAGGATAGTCCTGGTTTCCTCCGCTGTTTGGGGAGCAACCATGGCCCTACGTGTCATCATTGTCATCGGAACCCAGATGCCTCCATTACCCGGAGATGAACTGCAGCTGTCTCTGATCACGCCAACAGGCAAGAATGTCACACGGTTCCTCATAAACTGGGAACTGCTGAACTGGACTTTAGCTGGACATGACCTGATTCAGCAAGGTCCCCCAGACTGGGTAGCTCCATTAAAGAGTACACATTGTGACAAGCTCATGCCAACAATTTGGTTTAAATTCTATGGGCGCATTGCCATTTTGGAGGGATACCATGAGCCCGGATTGTACAGAATGGAATTGGGCCAACAACAAAAAACAGTTTTAAATTTTGATTCTGTCAAGGTGTCACCCTGTAGCGAGACGGTGGGATATCCCACAGCCCCGCAGAGGGACGAGCCTACCCTAGCACCAACGTGGGCAGAGCCAGTGGATCCTGCACCCGCCCCCCAGACGTCACGGCGCAGGACAGGAAGTATAAAAGCCCAACTGCAGAGCTCACTTGAAAGACAGCTGGTGGAGAGGCCAGATGCCTGTGGTCTAGCTCCGGGTTGGGAGACGCTGGCAGGCTGCGGCCAACCCGAGGACTGGCCGGGCCAGCCAAGCCTACCCCTGGCCAGCTACGCCGAGGAGGAGTCGGGCCTGCCTCTTGCTGGCTACCCCGAGGAGCAGTCAAGCCTACCCCTTGCTAGCTCCCCCGAGGAGCAGCCGAGCCTACCCCTTGCCAGCTACCCCAAGGAACTGATGGTACTGGAAACCTCCGAAGACACCGCCCTAACCCAGTTATGAGGGGGAGTCTGGAAGTAGCCCGGGGGCAGCCAACCCTGGTCTGGCCACAGCACAGCCAGAACCAATGTCAGTGTGTTGCAGTCAGGATCCCCACTGACACAGCAGTGAGTCTTCTGCCACTGCTAGGGCCCCGGGCTGGGACGCAGTGGAGTGGGTGGGCCTGCGTCCCCCCTGCCACCCCACTCACGGGTGGCAGTCTCCCCCTCGCACCAGACGCTCAGAACCAGGAGATCCTGACTGTTTGTTTGCTGCCCCAGCCTGACCCAGGGCCTGGGCTTCTTTTGAACTATTGGCTCAGCCCCTGCCTAAGGGCCTGAGCTCCTGACTGTTTGTTTGTGCCTTGCCCTGACCCAGGGCCTGGGCTCATAGCGAACTATTGTGAGGCGGTGGGATACCCCACAGCCCCGTGGAGGGACGAGCCCTGGACGAGCCCTTCTACACACCCCCACTCTGAACTTTAGAGTACAGATGTGGGGACCTGCATGAGATAACCCCTAAGCTTATTTACCAGCTTAGATCTAGTAGCTGCCAGCACCAAATAGTTTAAACAAACGTTTATGGGAGAGTCATTTGGAAACTCTGTCTTTCCCCCAAATATTTCCCCAGTCTTTATCCCCCCTTTCCTGGCAGCATTGAGACTGATTCACCTCCCACCAATCCCTGGTGAGTCCAGATCCAAACCCCTTGGATCTTAAAACAAGGAAAAATCAATCAGGTTCTTAAAAGAAGACTTTTAATTAAAGAAAAAGGGTGAAAGGGATACTTCTGTGAGATTAGCATGCAAGATAATCTCACAGATAACAGATTCAAAACACAGAGGATGTCCCTCTGGGCAAAACTTTAGTTACACAAAGAAACCCAATTTGATTCTCCCTCTATGCAAAAAGAAGTCACAAAAGAAAATAAACATAATCTAATACATTCCTTCTTTAAACACTTACTACTTTTAAGAAATGTTAGATGGCTGATTCCTGGATCCTTCACTCTGGCACAAACTTACTGAACAGACAACAGACTGATTTCCCTCCTCCCTCTTTTAAAATATCTTATCTTCTTATTGGTCCTTCTGGTCAGGTGTCAGCTAGGTTATGTGAGCTTCTTAACCCTTTAGAGGTAAAAGAGGAGTTAACCCTTAACTGTCTGTTTATGACAGATCCTCTGATCACAAATCTCGCTCCCCTCTGACGTTTAAGAACCCCAATTTCAGGTCCCCATGTGTTGAAATTGGATCAACAAGAACATTTGATTCTTCAACCTCAGACTTCTCTGAAGGAGGTTCAAATCCACTTAGAAGGCATGAATATCTCTCACATTGCACCTGTATGCACTCCCTTGATTGGAACTAGCCATAAGGGTTGGGATGAATGGGTAAGAATATGGCAAGGGGCCGACCATGTAAATAGAGTAAAAAGGGAATTAAGTGATTGGATTGCACCTGTAGGAACAGGAATCTCTTTAGTTGATGCTGCAAACATAGAAGTTGTGGCTAATAAACTATCATATGCCACCAAAAATATAGGAAAGATGGGAACCCCATTAACAGCATCTTTAAAACAGTTAAGTGAGGAACAGCAGTTAATAAGTAAGGTATTTCCTGGGTGCGAAAGATTCAGAGAAAAAGATGAAGAGTTAATGATGTCTGGTGTATAGTCCCTCCAGAATAATGTCTCATTGACCTCAGCATCTGAGCAAGCTCAGGCTCTCACCCAGAATGTAATCATGGGAATGATTTCGCAAGCCATAGCAGGACAAATTCCCATGCAGGCAATCAATGATTCGGCCCCATGTAACGGAGGAAGAATTAGTCCTCTGCTATTTTCTAGGAATTAATGTGTGACCTCATCTGCAGTAACATTGTCGTGTTGCTCTGCCTTTTTTGGGGAGATGTTAAGCTTCCAGTTGATTATCCATGCTCTCTTACTGCTGTGGGTCATGTCCACGCTTCCAATGAGATTCTTCCATGACTTCGGTTTTCTGTTTTTCCTCCTTTAGTGCAGAGACCAGCTCTTTGCCGGAGGGGTCTGTTTTGAAGTTTGCATCCCAATCCAATATCTCAGATGTTAGTCCTGGCATGTAATTTGTTCTGCAGCCTTGTGGAATATACTTCTTCAACACAGTATGCACCGCATTGACACACTGGTCATAATTTTCTGGTATTGGTTTGATCTTTCTTACAACGGCATCAAAGTCACTGGTGAATCCCTTCCATTCACTTTCTTAAAATTTAAGCAGTGCCAAAATGGTACTGAGTTTGGCATTATGGCTGTAAATGTGGAATGGGACCCAGCCTGTCCAAGTGTACTCTATTCCGGTGCAGTGCCCATGGCATATAAGGGTGAAAGTTTGGAAGAGCTGCTCGACCCAGTCTGCTGAGTCCAGGGACATATAAGAGGTCAGCTTGGGAGTGCTGATTGACCTGGTCCACTCAGAGGTAGGTGTGTGTGTGTGTGTGTGTGTGTGTGTGTGTGTGTGTGTGTGTGTGTGTTCATCTGATTCCGGGATTTGAGGACCCCAGCCCTGGGGAACCTAGGCCCTGCAGGATAGCTCCATTGGGAGGGAACTTGCAGAAGGGAGAAGTAGAGCTCTGTATGAAAACACAAGTGACACAAGCAGGACATTGATATAATTACAGAACACTCCCAGCCCCAGAAGAGTAACCCTAATAAATGAGCCCATCCCAAAGTAACGGGCAAATCTGGTGGCAGCCAGCAGCTCCAGGGGTCCCCCTGCCGCCTGCAGCAGCCGGGAGCAGCAGGGGTCCCTCTTGCTGCCTGCGGTGCCTGGGAGTGGCAGGTATCGCCCCTGCTGCTCATGGCAGCCAGGAGCTCTGGGGGTCCCCCCTGCCGCCCACAGAAGCAGAGAGCTCCAGGGGTCCCCCTGCTGCCCCTGGCGGACAGGGACTGTGGGGGGGGTCACCCTGGAGTGGCAGGGGATCCTGTAGCTTCCAGCCGGCGCTGGCTGAAATCACGGAGGTCTTTGGAAGTCACGGATTCTGTGACTTCCGTGACTAAATCGCAGCCTTGATTATGATCACTGGCATTTGTCATGTTCAAGGTTATGCGGGTGTGACCAAAATCACCCCTATATTCACACCCTGCACACTCTTGTAATAATCTTTGTACAAAATATGCCAGGTGAGATATCATTTGAAAACTAATATCTCATTGGTCAATAATATCATGGTGAAATGTATGTAGCAATATTATGTTTCAAGTTATGAAATCCCCCTATATGATGTTATTGGTACGTGTTGAAAAGCACACAGCCCTACCTAGGCAAAAGTTATTAAACAGGTCTACTCTAAGCAAAGGAATGTGTGTTTGCCTCATGTTAAGCTATGTAGAGCATGAGTACCAACCTTAGGGTAGACTGTTAAGAAGCAGGGCACAAACCCCAAACTTGTTGTGAGTTCTATACTTAGATTTCACGAACCCTGGGTCAAGTATGAACTCCTCACGCACTACAACCGCCTTAATTTGTCACAATCAGTCCCTTGGGTATTCCGAGCTATCTTGCTGCCCAGGCAAGCTTGTCTTTGTGATAGATGGTCCCTTGCACCAAAAATCACAACGATATTCAGGTTACTCCCAGTGCCAAAGGACCAATGGCTTCTCCCAGCTCAGTTGAACTTCAGCTCTCACAGTAAAGACAATGCTTGTAGCCAATCCTATAACAAATTAACCAAAGATTTATTAACTAAGAAAAAATTAAGAGTTAGTTACAAGGTTAAAGCAAGTAAACGTACACACACACCCATGAATTACAGTCAGGTTCCAAAGCGTAATAGAAGTGGCTGTAATGTACAAGTTCTGTATGTCCTTTAGGGCTATTCCAGGCAAAGCACTGGGGAGCTCTTGCTTATATTGGGGTGCAGGAGGGGTGCAGCAGGGGGCTCAGGGCAGGGGGTTGGGGTGTGAGGTGCAGGCAGGTGGCTCAGGGCAGGGGGGGCTCAGGGCAGGGGGTTAGGGTGCGGGGTGCAGGCAGAGGGCTCATGGCAGGGAGTTGGGGGGCGGGGGGCAGGAGGGGGCTCAGGGCAAGGGGGGTTGGGGTGCAAGGTAAAGGCAGGGGACTCAGGGCAGGGAGTTTGGGTGCGAGGTGCAGGCAGGAGGCTCAGGGCAGGGGGTTGGGGGACAGAAGGGTAGGCTGTTTGCAGGCGGGCCCCAGGCTGGGGATCTGAGCTCCCCCGTCCCAGCGGGCAGGCTTGGGGGCCGGGCCAGGCCAAGGGAGCCGGGCTGGGCACTTGGCGCCGGGCTGGGTAGATGGGGCCAGGCTGGATTGCAGCGGAGCTGGGCTGCTCCCGGAGCTGGACTCAAGGCCGAGGGAGCCGGGCCGGAGCCCCCCGAACAGCGCCGGGGAGCTGAGCTCCGGGGGGGCCTGTGGGCTGAGCTCGCCCCCTGCTCCGGGTGGGCCTGTGGGATGGGCTCGCCCCCTGCTCCGGGCCCGCTAGCTCCCAGGCCCCACTTAAGGTGGGCTGGGCTCGGGGGCGGTCTGACCCCCCTGTCCCCCCAGGAAGTGCCGGACCCGCGGCCAGTGCTGGGAGCCGCAGGCGGGTTTGGGGCCCCGGGCTCTGGGGGGGGGCAGCTGCCTTGGGGGTGAGGGGACTGCAGCAGTGCCCCCGCGAGCCACCTTAAGCGGCTGTGTTGGTGCTGCCAGGTGGGAGGCTGCCAGTGAGCACATGGGGCTGTTAAAGCAGCCAGGCCCGTCCCTAGGGAAGGGGAGCCCAGCTCAATAGGGGGCAGGCAGGGAGGGGGAGGAGGGGTTCGGGCTCTGGCCCAGCGCCGCTTACCCGCAGCAGCTCGCTCGCTCGCTCCCTGCCTGCCTGCCTACTTACTTACCTACCTACCTGGCCCGGCCCCGCTCACCACGTCCCCGCGCAGCCCTGGGGGAGGGTGGGGCGGCACAGGGCTCTGCACGCTGCCCTTGCCACGCCTCCAGGTACCTCCCTTGAAGCTCCCATTGGCCGCAGTTCCCCGTTCCCGGCCAATGGGAGCTGCGGGGGGCGGTGCCTGGAGCAACCCCCCCCCCCCCCGGGGCCCAAGGAACGTGGTGAGGTGCCAGCCGTTTCTGAGAGGGCATTAGGGTGTGCCTGGGCACACCCGGCACACCCTGTGCACACGCCTATGCTTTGAAAGGTAACCCCACAGAAGAATCCACTTCAAAGATTCACTGGACTATAAAAGAAAGGGGCAGAGAACCCCAGGTTCTCCCTCTTTCACCTAAGAAAACTAAGGCACCAGCACTTTTGGGCTTCTGGGAGAAATCCTGACCAAAGAAAGGGTGAGTCACCATCTTGCTTGAAGACTGTCGTGAGAAAGGCCATCTTAAACAAAGCCTTGAACCAAAACTAGCTTAAGTTTTAGACTTTTAGATGTCTAGTTTTCACTTTATTTGCTTGTACCATTTCTAACTTTATCTCTTATACCTGAATTCACTTCAAATCCTCTCTGCTTTTGTTAATAAGCTTGTTTATTTTTTTTTATATAAAAACACACTGCTGTGTTTAAACTGAACTGCTTGGTAACTCCAGTTAAAGTAACAAACTGTTGAATATTGATTCCTTACAGAAGCAACGGCCCTCTAATATCTGAACTGCCCAGGAGAGGACTGGCCAGTGCAGAACACACATTTTGGGGGAAATTGGAGACTGGGAGTGTGTTGGAGTCACCCTACAAGTAGTAACCAAGGCTGCTGGAAGCCAGAGTGTGATTGGTGTGTTGCCGACAGGCTGCTGGGGTCAGAGCTGCCGGGTCAGGGCTGTAGCTATACACAGACATTCAGGGTGTGACTGCATGCTGGTAGACTGTTTTTGACTAGCCCAGGTTCAGAGCTACAATAGCAAAGCATTGTGAGGCACCCAAGGTTGTGTGGCAGGTGATGACACAACCCCCACTGCTCTGGATTGCACCTCGGAATGTGACAGTGGGCTAGTGACCTTGAATTGTTTGCACAGCAGTAGTTGTAGGGAAAATGCCAGCAATATCTACAGTTAGGACTTCAGTGTCACAGGGCCACCCAGGGGATTCAGGGGGCCTGGGGCAAAGCAATTTCGGGGGCCCCTTCCATAAAAAAAAATTGCAATACTATAGAATGCTATATTCTTGTGAGGGCCTCTGCGGGGCTCCGGGCCTGGGGCAAATTGCCCCCTTGCCCCCCCCTCTGGGCGGCCCTGCAGTGTCATCATTATTGGTCATAGATGTTGTGTTGGTGAGAAGATCAGGTTTGCCAAAAATGGCAGTGCCATATCGCTCGTGTGGTCTCTTGATGACCACATTCATTCTGAGAACCCAGGTCAGTTGTTAGTCCCAATGTGTGTCTCCTGGAGGCATAACACCTGACAGTTATAGTCAGTGCACATTTTGTCTATAAAGTCCTGTTTGGCACCTGAGAGCCCTTCAACTGATATTATTGTCAATGCCAGGCCTGATGAGGAGCTTTTTGAAGGACACTGATGACAGCATCAGTCTTCAGGTACAGGTAGTCAGTTATACTGATGAGACAGCAGGATTCGCAGATTCAGAGAATCTGGCAGGGGCTGCAACAAACGCTCCTGCTATGACTCTGGTTTATCTGGGTTATATACATTTATTTAAAACGCTTGTTTTCACACAATCATGTTGTTTTAACTTATTCAGAGATTGGACCCAGGTCATGGGACCACATCCGCATCTGGGAAAATGATGCAACCCCATGTGTACTTTAAAAAATAAACAGCTATAGAGCCCAGAGGCCCCAATCAAGATCAGGGCCCTGCTGTGCTGATCCCTGAACAAAATTGTACAATGACATAATCAGTGGAATCACTAGTTTACATACTGTTACCCCTTTTTGACCCAGTGGTTAGCCAGTTTTGGTGGTCTAGCAGATTGTTTCATTCGGAGGAGAAATTGTTGGTGGAGTCAGGTATTAAGTGAACCCATTGCCGCCCCATTGAAGGGGAAACTGAGGCAGGCCTCAGCAGAGTCACACTGGGCCAGAAGGTTCCGGGCGGGCATGATCTTTTACACTTGGGAAGATAACATCACTTAATTCACATTTGAAAGCTTATCTTCACAGCTAGGAGGAATAGAAGTTCACTTTTTTTCAAAAAAGAACAGGAAATGAGAGGGGAGAAAAGAGCAGAGGAAACTTTAAAAGTTTTGCTGGTATTGCTATTTCAGTTAGGAGCGTGAAAAAAATCACTTCTCTAACTGATGGAGCTATGTTTGTGAAAGCTCTAGTGTGGACACAGATATACTGGCAAAAAAGTCCTTTTGCCAGTATAGCTTATGTCATTTGGGGAGCTTGTATAGGCTATACTGGCAAAGAAAAGTTTTGCCAATAGAGGCTGCATCTCCACTAGCAGAGTAGTGTATAGCTATACCAGCAAACACTTTCTAGTGTAGGCAAGGCCTAAGTTTGTGCAGAATCTGACTATGCCACTCAAGTCTCATAAATGCAACAACCAGACAAGCCTGTCAGATGGGTACAAGGGTGGGCAGTAGAAGCTGACATTATTACATATATTTGAGTAGGTCTCAGATTCCATCCACAATGGAACCTGTGGGCTTACCACAAAGGAACTTTCCAGTGGCACTAGGTAATCCAGTACACTAGGAGCTTGAAAGTCTGCAAAGCAGGGGTATCATAGCACCTATATGCATCATGAGGGTGATAAAAAAGCCATTAGGCAAATTATGTATCTGCATAGACCTAAAGCCACAGAACCGGACATTGAAAAGATTCCAGTATCTGCCCCAAACTGATGAAAACTTGCCAGAATTTTCCAAAGCCAGAATCTTTATTGTTTGAGATGTAAAGAATGGGTTTTTGGCATCTGTGATATTCCAGGGCGCAAGCCAGACAAGTGAGGGGCTGCATCCTCACTGCCCTGCAATCTGGAGTGTCTTGCAATGCCTTGCTGCTGTAGCTCCCAATCTGGACTGTTCACAAACAACCACCAGCATGCAGGTTACACCCAAATGGGTTTATGTAAAGCCACAGCTCTGCCCCAGCAGTTCTGAACCCAGCAGCCTGTCAGCACACACCAGAAACACTCTGGCTTCCAGCAGCCTTGGTTACCATTTACAGGGTGACCCCAACACACTCCCACTCCCAAATTTTCCCCACAAAATGTATGTTCTGCTGGACAGTCCGTTCCTCTAGGGGAATCATATACAACAGCTTAACACCTTAAATGACATTACCCAAACCATTCACAATACTGGATTGATTTTGATTAAAGAATAAAATAAGTTAGGTTTTAAGTGAGTTCAAGTAATGAGGTATAAAAGTCAGAAATGGTTACAAGGAAAACAGAGATATAACTCTTTCTACTGCCTAACCTAACAAACTACACTTGATTCAAAGTAAAGTCCTTATCGCTTACTTCTAACACATTATTGACCAAGCTTTCAGATCAGGTCTCCTTCCCTAAAGTGTAGCACTGTTTTTTTGTCTTCTTAGGTACTAACCTCACATACAATGTTGCTACATATATTTCACTATGATAAGATTGACCAGCGACTTATTAGCTTTTAAATGATACCTTAGAAGGCATATTTTTCACAAAGATTATTACAGTCAGGGCCGGCTCCAGGCACCAGCCGAGCAAGCTGGTGCTTGGGGCGGCAGATTGAACGAGGCGGCATTCCGCCCAATCCTAGGGTGGCACGACCACTTTTTTTTTTTTGGTTCCGCTCCGGACGCCCTGTATGGAGCGGCGGCGCGGAGGGTGGGAGCGCCCTGCAACAAGCCCGGCAAGGCAATCCTCGTCCTTCCCTACCCACCGACCAGAGCGGAGCCCTCGCGGCAGGCGGCGTGCTGTAGCCCTGGCCCCCCCTTCTCTCTCTCTCCCGCCCACTCTCTCCCCATCCCCCCGGCTAGCCGGTCCCCCTGCACCCGCGCTCCGGCGATGCCGCAGGTTTTTTTTTGCTTTGCCGTTCTGGCCGCCCCGTTTGTTTTTGGTTTTTTGGTTTTTTTTGCTTGGGGTGGCCAAAAAGCCAGAGCCGGCCCTGATTACAGTAGTGTACAGAGTGTGAATACAGGGGTTCATTCCGTCACAGCACATAAGCCTGGATAAACAGACCATTATACTGATAACCTTTGCAATGCCATTTGGTCACCACAGATGGCTGCACATGTGACTCATCTGTGAGCATGGAGTTGCACAAAACTTGGCAGTTACACCATATAAAGTTAAAGAGACACTGTCAATTTACAGATCATATGTTATATGTAAACAGCTGTCATACCTATGGTACATATAACACTTTACATGAGAGAATTAAAAGAATAACTGTTAAAAATCCAGCATATCACACACAGGGCCGGCTCCAGCATTTCTGCCGCCCCAAGCAAAAAAAAAAAAAAAAAGCCGCGATCGCGATCGGTGGCGGTAATTGGGGGGGGAAAAAAAAGCCGCAATAGGCGGCGGCAGTTTAGCGACAGGTCCTTCGCTCCTAGAGGGAGTGAGGGACCTGCCACCCTGAATTGTCGCAGGTGCCGCCCCTTTCCCTTGGCCACCCCAAGCACCTGCTTGTTAAGCTGGTGCCTGGAGCTGGCCCTGATCACACAGTATGCTCTTTGTTTGCTTTTTGCATTTCTCTCAGCTTGGCAAATGAAACTCAATTAAGTCAGTTTCATTTGTGTTTATAGAAAGTTTCACTTTCAGGTTCTTGGGTGCTGTTTCAGTGTTTCAACATAACTATTTTCATTTTTTTACATTATGGAAACATTTATATTGGTCATAGGTTTAAGAGCACTTAAATTATGGGCCAAATTTTATAATTTGGTTTGTCAGGTCCCTGGGTAGAAACCAACATTCAGGTATGAGTATTTTCAAATTACCTAAATATAAAATGCACATTGTGAAAGCAGGCGTCTGATTGCCTAAGGTTCCAATATGCAGGCAAAACTACCAGTTAGACTAGTTAGTCAATTCACACTTCCTTGGATCAGACACCTACAAAAGGTAAGCGTCGTTTAATAGATTCCCTACTGTTCCCAAAATAAAAGCACTCTAAATAAAACCCCATAGAAACTATTCACTCCCAACCGTCTGTGTATGAGCTGTTTGAAACCAGCATTTGCAGTGCTCAGTATTAGCAGCCACTGCCAAAGTTTATCCATTCCTGCTCCTGTCTCCATGGAAACTGAAATAGTTGGTAGAAATGGGGTAAGAGGCTTTAATATAATCACCTTCTTGATTTTGCTTCTGCCAGTCTGATACAGGAATAGCGGGTGGCAGTGGGGAGAAGGCTGGGGCTCTCTTGTGGATATCAGCTGTGCTTGTTGACTGGGATTTTCCATAATGTGCAAGTTCCTAAACTCCACAGAGTATTGAATTTCCTAAAAGTGGTGGAGAGAAATGTAGGGAGAATAATGGAAAAACGTACACATTTTAAAACAAACAAAACAGGTATTGGTTAAAATAGTTAAACTTGGGTGCCTTAAGTCAAGCATCAAAATCCACAGTAGCTTGACCATTTTGACCATTAGTTTTAAATGTCCTTACACTTAAATTCTTCTTCTTTGTTGTCTTCATTTATTTCTTACATAGTTACATTGAAAAGAAAAAATAGTATAAAATCAGTAACAGAAATGAAGTTCTAACAGCAACTTGTATTTCTGAGATGATTATTGGCTTTTGGCCATTAGCCACATCACATACGGAAAATATGAGATTATTACATATAAATGTAGGGTGTTACTGCTAGTTCTCTTTATGGCACTGTTTCAGCACATAGATGATATATGTTGTAATTTCTTTGCTAACTAAAGATATTATTTGACTTAAATCATGTGACATTCTTCTATATTATTATCTCTGTGTATGCAACGTGTACTTTTAAAATGTCAGGAGTACTTGTGGCACCTTAGAGACAAACAAATTTATTAGAGCATAAGCTTTCGTGGACTACAGCCCACTTCTATCAGAACAAGGGGTGTAGTCCCCTTCTATCAGAAGTGGGCTGTAGTCCACGAAAGCTTATGCTCTAATAAATTTGTTAGTCTCTAAGGTGCCACAAGTACTCCTGTTCTTTTTGCGGATACAGACTAACACGGCTGCTACTCCGAAACCTTTTTAAATGTCTTGGATTGAGACTGAACATGATTCTGACCCCTGTCTATCCTTGTCACGTGCTTCGTGTTATGTGGGGCTCTCCACATTTGTTTGCTATTTGAGGATGCTCTGCTTTTCCACCCCTTGTTGCATTCCTGTTTGTGGTTCCATTTGTGAGCATTCTGGCTCCTCCCCTACACTACCTAGACAGGACTTAAAGACAGGTGCTGTGTCACCTGAACACCATCTCCCTCTCTTCCTGGGTAGGCTAATCTTGCTCCAACTGCTTGTCAGCGCATGTCTAGCTTGTTGCTGCTTCATGCTGCACACTGAAAATAAAAGAAATCCCCAGGCTGCAGTATATGGGCACTTCAAGTCATCTTGCTAATTGAGGTATGATTGGGTTAAGGGAAACTGGAGGGTGGCCAATCAGTGAAATGACTGAGCAGAAGGCAGAGAGCAGGGTGAAAACCCACGACTGGAAGATTTATCTGAAGTGTCTAGTATTGCAATGGTAAGACAGCAGAAGGACTCTGACTAATGTGGTGTCTTAATCACATGCAAACTGTATGCCGGGGCAGCACAACTTCAATCAGTTGGAAGAAGAGGCATGTTCCCCTTTGTCTGCAGGAGAGGGACTGAGCTGATCATTGGAGCTGAAGCGAGGAGTTTCCCTGAGGGAGGGGGCACAGTTGTGGGGGTATGTGATCAGTTTGGGGGGAGGTTGAAGTAGTGTCCCCTTCAGGAGGTGATGACTGGGAGAGGCAATCAGTTGGGAAGCTGAAGGAGGTAGTAACTACTCTGGTTTCTTTATATGAAAATATGCAGGTACAGTATGTGCATTTAATGCAGAAAGATCACAGGGGACTTTCCCAGCATGCTGTCTTCCAGTCTTTAGCTCTGCAGTAGCTATTCTGCAGCCTACAGCAGCAGTTTGTATCTCCCTGACTCCCAGCTAATATTTTATTTCTGTTAACTTTCTCTTGGCTTTGCCTTTTTCTGGTTCCTGTTGTGGTGGCCCATCCTCAGAAATATTAATGGAAAAGAATGAATAATCTTGTCAATTTAAACATACATGAAAGTCAAGATAATTGCAGCCTTCTGTCACACTCTGGGCAGATTTTTCCACTGCCATGTGTTCAAAGTAGATGTAACATGCCACCATTCTGATTTGGGTGCACTCGGTGAAAATGTAAATGTCTGCACGAGTTGCACATGGTGCAGCGTCATAGAGAAGCAGGACCTGTGCATATCAAGTTGTATTAACAGTTTCAAGAGATTAGAAATTGAATTTTGGTTTGCCATGTTATAACCTCTTTATTATTCAGTTGTCATAAACATTAATATGAGCAAAGCTTAAGTCCAAATGTTTGTGGGAAATAATTTTGGGCCTTTAATAACTATACAATTATTAGCGGGATAGCGGTGTTAGTCTGGATCTGTAAAAAGCAACAGAGAGTCCTGTGGCACCTTTAAGACTAACAGATGTATTGGAGCATAAGCTTTCGTGGGTGAATACGCATGTATCTGACGAAGTGGGTATTCACCCATGAAAGCTTATGCTCCAATACATACATGGTCTTAAAGGTGCCACAGGACTCTCTGTTGCTTTATACAATTATTGTCTCTGGCAACGAGGAAGTAAGGTAGCAGCCATCTTATAGTTTTTTGTCTGAATGGTTTGTGGGTGGAAGAGGAAATATGGTAAGAAAGAGGGACAGAACTGAGGGGAGAATAAAAGAAGAAAGGGGAATATGGGAACTGGAAAAAACAGGGAAGAGATGAAGGAAAGACAAAGAAGGAAGAGGATGATGGAAACAGGAATGGGAAGACTCACTCCCCAGGGAGAAGATCTCACAGGTCACCACTTCTGTGAGAGGCAGTTGAGATGAGCTCCTCAGGGAAAAGGGTACTTTGCACTGTGCACTCCATTGCACTTGTCTAGCTCCAGGCCTTGACGAAGGATGCTGCCCCTCAACAGCAACAGCAGGCATGGCACCTGGTCTGAGGGAAGTAGTGTAGATCCCCTGAAGAGGGAGAACATACTGCAGGCGGGGTCCTGCTTTATCCTGTGTCGTCAGAGGGAAGCTGGCTGCTGTTCTTTCGGAGTTCATTTGGAGCTACTAAGAGGAGCGGACTCTGGAGGAAGAAACAACCTGGGTGGGAGACAGCCTTTTTACTTCGATGAGACAGTCATCAAAGGTGAAAACAGTCCTCCTCCTCCATCAACATACCTTCCTGCATAGTGGGGAATGCTGTTGCCTCACACCTGGAAGCCTCCTTTCCCTGAGGTGATCCAGGTCACAATCCTCCTCTTCTGCCTCTTCCTCCTTGGAGTCGGAGCATGCTAGCCAAGTGTGCAGGAAACACACTGTGCTTTTGTTAGGTTGCTCATCTATAAAACATTTATAACATCTAATCTTCCTTTCAGACCCCTGTTGAGTGGAACTTCCAAAGAGATGAGGATGAGGATGTTCCTCCCCCAAAAATGTCTTCTTGTATTTTCCTTTTTAAGGCGATGTGGCCACCACCGTGATTTTTCCCCATTGCCAGTGTGCGTTTTTCTACAGTGTGTTATAGAAACATAGTTGATTGATAGCTGGGCTTTGCGTAAAAGGCAGTGACAGGATGACACAGGATGATAAAATCTTTACACACAAACCCAAGTGGCTGCCTCCTTCTACATACAGGGTGCATGTCAGGTAATCAGCTGTGGGTGCTGAAGAACACTATCATTTTATGGACAAAGGTCGGTCACGTTCCTTGTATTTATTTTAAATGACAAAGACTGTCTGCTTGTCCCAGGCACTAGTGCAAAATCAACTGGTATTTCTTTATAGCAGCCAGCTGTGGCCTGCATGCCAGGTTGTGAAAATGAAGTTCTGATGCTTGTGACCTCACAAGAACTGCTCTTTCCCAGTATCCCTGGAGGGTGCAAAACATGCCTTTTTAGGAGGACCCCCTTCTCCATCTACAGCCACTTGCAGTCTCTTATCGGTGGATTTCAGGGGGGCAAAACAAGGCCTATGAAGCACTTAAGTCACAGTCAAGCTCTAACTTTACACTTTAAATGGGATTTAAGAGTTGTGCAAGCCTTATTATGCAGGGACTACATTTTCATCCTATGTGAACTGGTGTTCAGCAATGATACTTACAGAGTGACAATGCTGAAGATCAGAAAACTAAAAATCCTTGTGATTAGTTGTGGAGTAAGCACTACTCACCACGATTAAAGGCAGCAGAATCTAGCCCTGGATATTGTAGTAACATAATTGCTTGCATTACATTTTTTTTTACATTTTTTTTTCTCTCAGCTCAAAACAAATACACTGGCTTTTTAAGTTTTAAGCATCCTTTTACTGATATTTGAACATAAAGCGATTTCAAAAATTGATCTTCAATCTCCCTTTTCTCGGTTGTCTTATAAAAATTAAATCTTTTTCCTTTCCTAATGGATGGTGTGCATGGGCTATCTTCATTCACTGGGCTTTATACTTGAATATGTTGTGCACTACATTCCCTGTGCGGGTTAACGTCAGCCACCTGCTGGGTGTATTCGGTAAGGCACATTTCTTTTATATTCCTTAGAAAGACAGACAGACAGATAGACGTGCTCTCTCTCTCTCTCTCACATACACACACACACTCACATACAGCATTAACATATTGTTAAGATTGCTACCACAAGTAGAAAAGGTGTTTAAAACATATTAAGAACATTTACAGTTAGTAAAACCCAAGGGTGAAATGTATGGAAATGATTTTGATAGACAGTCTAATACCCTTGCATTTCTCTGGTGTCCTATGTGTCTGGTTACTCTAAGTCAAGCCGTATGTACTTTAGTTAGGGTGACCAGATGTGCTGATTTTATAGGGACAGTCCCAATATTTGGGGCTTTTTCGTATATAGACTCCTATTATCCCCCACCCCCATCCTGATTTTTCACACTTGCTATCTGGTCACCCTAACTTTAGTAGAACTAGCAGCAGGGCAGCACAAACCAGCCAACTAGGATTCCATCACAGTATGCAGCCAGTCACTCCAGAGTCAAAATTACGCTAATGACCTGCTAAATTGCAGATCTCAAACTGTGATCCAATTGCTTTATAGGAGAAGGCTAGAAGGAACTTAAAATGCCTTTGTTTACTTAATTGACACTGATCATTAGTTCATAAATGCTGGCAATATGGTGCAGAATGGAAACAAATCATGCTGGGGTGGGTTTACTGCTCAGCAGAGTGGCTCAAGGCAAAATGCTGAGAGCTTAAGAAAACAGTCAGAAGGTACTGTTATTGACTAAAATAGCTCCCATAGTTTAGAATAGCAATAAAGAGATAGATGAGTTTGGCATGATCATGAGGCTTTGGTCTTACTCATCACTCTACCACTGACTTGTGTACCCACCTTTGTAAAGAACTTACGGATCTTTGGATGAAAGATTATTATTGGACCATTATTTAAAACCTCAGAAACCCAGTGTGAGGAGGAGACTAGTAATAGCCCTATTTCACAGCTGGAGGAATAGGTACAGATAGGACAAGTGACTTGCCCCAAAACCACACAGCAAGTCAGTGGCAGTGTTGAGACGGGATCTCAGGAATTCCTGCTTCCTATGCTCTTGGGAAATATGAAGCCTTTAATCACTGGAAGAATCTGAGTCTTTGAAACAACATTTATGCTAGAATAAGGAATGTTATGAATAACAGTTTGGGTTAAAAGATTGCAGAAGTTCAGGCTAGTTCCTATTGTTACTGAATGAGTTTGTCCAGCCAAATTGGAATCTCTGTGTGTTGGAGCTTTAGATATGGGTGGTTGTGTCGGTTGTTGTTTTCTAATTAGAAGCTATATGCTTCCATAATGCTTCACAAACCTACAAAGAGGTCCGAGTCCCATGGATTTTACAGTCTAGCAAAACAGAGAAGCAAAAACTTTCTAAATCACTATGTTGGCAGTGAGGTGACAAAACAGGAAGAGGGGGAAATGTGTTTAAATTGATTTTTACACTTGTTTGTTATAGCTTTGTTTTGTTTTAAATCCATTCAGGATCAGGTGTAAGCTCTTTGGGAGCACGGATTGTCATTTATTATTTGTGTGGACAAGGGCCAGCAAAATGGGACCCATCCTGGTAGAGGCTTTTAGGAGCTACTGTAGTATGAAAGTTAAAAAGTGTAGGAGTGATAATAGAGGCCACCCAAACAGAGATTAGTGGTGGAATTACAGAGCAAAGAAGTGTGGGTTGGAGGTGGAGAGTGAGGTTTTCCAGTGTGCATGGAGGAGTGAGGCTGTTCCAAATATCAGAGTTTGACGGATTCTCTGCTTTCCAAAGCAGCTTCAGCAGGCTGCAGAATGTGGGATCTTTAATATCTTGTCATCTGATTGCTATCTGTGTCCCTCTCACACTTCAGTTCTAAAATGATTATAGCAACTGATATGTCTTCCAAATCATTAGAATCAGAGATTCAAGTTGACCTGAAAACGTTTTTTTAATTGCCCTTGTGCCCTTTTAAATTTCTCAGGGGTGTAGAAAGAAGGCTAAAACATTTTGTCAGTGTATTCCCTGCTTAATTTTTACCTTAGAAATATCAGGATTAAGTCTGATCTTTCCTGATTTTTGGTGGAAGGCTCATTAAGAGTTCTTAGATCTGGACTGGGAGTTCTTTCACCTCTTAAATCATTAGGACAGGCAGTGCTGAATTTTTAACTTTCTTCCAAGTGCTTATTTGACATAGAAGATGAATAAGTGTTAAGAAAGGGAACAAAAGGCAAAGTTTTAAATAATCTGACTAAAAATCACTTCCCAGCTCAGTTGTTCGGCTTTCAGTTAATTGTCTCTTGTGATGTCATAATTGCACCAGTTCTTCATGCTTCTATAAAGATTCAGAGCAGACAAGACAAGCAGAAAATAAAATTTTTTAAATCCTTTCCCACAAAATCTCAGCCAACCAAAACCACAGAAAACAAACCAAACAACAAAAACCCCCAAAATTTCACCATAAAGAAACATAAAAAAGCATGACCCCAATTATTTTTCATTTGGTGATTTTTTCAGCTTAATATCTCATTACTTACCTAGGCCAGTGGTCTCCAAACTTTTTTGATCGCGCACCCCATCAGTAAAAATTTTTTGAGCACGCACCCCCTGCTGAGCTGTCGAAGCCAAAAAAAAAGAAAAAAGCCGCTCGGACTCCCGGCTGAACTGCCGAGGGGGGCGGGGAGGAGGGGGAGGCGGCGCTGCTCCAGTGGTGCTTCGCCTGCCGTGCACCCCAAAGGATCCTCTTGCACACCCCCTGGAGACCACTGACCTAGGCTATAAACACTCTAACAGACCAGTATAAATAAATACTTTTGGAACCAGTAAACTTTTTTTTTTCCCAAGCATTGATCTTTGGTGGAAGAAATAGTGGAGAAGTCCTGGTTCTTCTGTCATCGACTCCTGTGTAAATTGGGAGTAACTCCATTCAATAGAATGGACATATGTTGTTACAAAACTGGAGCAAAAAAAGAAGAGAATTATGCCCTATAGTTGGCCTCCACAAGAATAACTGTACATAAATCAAGCACACAAGTGTGTTCTTTCATCAGTATAGCTTCTAATCTATTTCTCCTTTACAGGTGATGCTCCAGTAATATGTAGCTGTAGAAGGTCCTTACGTTCAAAGATATCCCCCTGTGCTTGGATATTGGTGGAACTGAGGTATCAAACTGGGAGAAGCAAATAACACACTGACAGAGCATTCCCCTTGTACACTATAACTAGTGCGCACCACCCTCACTACTAAACGGCAAGAGTAGAGACAAAGAAATCAGGCAACAAAAGTAAGAATTGTTCCTATGGTTTTTACACTCAGTGCTAAAACCAGCTAATTTACCTTCACAATAATACAGGAAATACTCATAACAAATATTCTTCCAAGTTGTGCATAGTTGCAGGTTGATCAATGTGTCAGAGTGTAAGTTAATCTTTACTACCCTTTGGTATTTGCTAAGCATATATACCACAGGCCTGATCAGTAGACTTTGGACTGTGAAAGGTGATGGATGTGCTTGCTTTCCCTTCAATACGGTAGGGAAATAAACAAACAATTGTTGTCACTCGCTGTAGTTATTAATCTTCATATTCATTCATTAGCTGAGACTTGCAATTGTTATTTTAGAGCAATCATCAACCACTGAACAAAGGTTATAAAGCTGGTCAATGGGCCAACTAGTAGAAATGATTAAACCAAAACTTTTTCCACTTTCATCTTGTTATCAAGACCTGGAATAGAAAACATTACCTTTGTTGCTTTTTTCCCCCAGGGGCCTGAGAGGAAAAAATATGGTGATGTTGATTTCACTTCTACTAGAGGCTAATCTGTATCCATCACTAAAAAATGGAAGCTTGCAAATGTATTGATTTGGGCTTTCAAATAATGGTTCAGGGATTCCAGTTTGGATTTCCAATTTGTATTGATGTGATTTTTCTTTTTTTACCAATGCTACAGGTTATTTTAATAGGACACAACTTCCTGTAAAAATAGGCAGTTGAGAAATTAAGATGGTCTTCTCCTCTCCCTTGCACTTTGACAAGTGCTTTAGGATCAGCCTGCTGGAATTTTTTTGAAAAAAATAAAAGGACTTTTTTTTTTTCAATAGGCTGGTGACACAGTGCTAGCAGTTTTGACAATAGAAACTATTGGCCTGTTTCGAACTAAATGAAGTCTAGAACCACAGTCTTTAATTTAAATAAAAAACCAAACAGAACAAATGAATGAGATTTCTTTTTGTCTTCCTCAAGAATGGAGAAGGTTGTTGCTTGTCTATACAGAAGGCCTAACGCACTTTATAGGCTGATTTGCTTCCCCTGGGCTGGAAGTGGCGCTACCCATTTTGCAAAATGGGGCAAACTCTTTGACAACTCAATAGAAGGTCAGTAATTTTTGTGTATGACAAGTACAATTTAATAACGATGGGCCATCTAGACAGGATACTAACATGCAGAGTAGTAAGATCTTAAACAGACTATTCTCAGCCCTAGTAAAGAGAGCTGAGTTATCTTTCTAATAATGTTCTTACCATGGCTCCCTCCTGCAAAGTGCTTAATACCTCCATTGGGATGTTGAGTTCCCTCAACTCCTATGCCACTGCAAAGCAGGTCCCAAGTTCCTGGGTTCAAAACATGAATATATCTACCTTCAAATAAATTTCTTTCTCAAAGCTAAAACAGGCTTGACTCTTTTAGAAACAGATCTGTTAAATGGGTCAGCAATACAGTAACATGTTTGGTTATATTTTTAAAAATGTACATGCAGCAAAAATGCTCAAAAAGGATATTTAAAAATTCATTTCAGTATGCTGGGAAGCTACAGACCCTTTTCCTGTGCAGAATGAATTGAAGTTAGCTAAACTTCTCTGCATGATTCTACATTCCCTGTATCAAAACCAATGTCACACAATGGCTTTGTAACAGTAAAATGGCATTTAGTTACAGAGTGAAGTAATTCCCATGGCTATCACGTTGTATCAGCTCTGGAAAAGGTTCATACTTGCACTTTTTGAAGGGGAGAAGCCATGGCTATTTTCCAGACCTTTCACAAAGAAAAGAGAATAATCTGGCATTACACGAGAGCATTAGCATTGAAATAAAACCAGTCCCCTGAACGCTGAATACCTCCAGTGAATTGCTGTGCCAGTCACATCCAATTTTCCTTGAAGTAAAAAAAAGTCTTCTGTTTAGACGGAAATACTTCCAGAAAAGCTACTGGGAGAGGGGGGCCTCAGAACAATTGCAACTACTGTTGAGTAAAATTCAGAGAGCAGCATGCGCTTTCAGAACTGTCTTAACTTTGCTCAAAAAAGTTATAAAAGGCCTGACCCTATATTTTTGTCCTGCTACCTATTGTATTATGTGGTGGCTTATTTTAAGTACAATACTTTTTGCTTCTTGGTGTGTGTGACCCCTCCTGCTTCCATGTGACCTTTGAAAGACACGTCCTATGAAAAGGAGAATGAAAAAAACAGTAACATATTTTTACAATTTAACCCATTGTTCAGTTGCCCAGTACAACAGTGGGGTAAAAATCCAGGGATGGTCCTTTGAAGACCAAGCTTCTGAAAGGAATATACAACCATGTCAATAAATATCACGATTCCAAGTTCTACTATGGGTAATAAGTGAAAAGCCTTCAAAGAAAAAAAGATTGCAGTAAAGGGTGTGCAAAAGAGTTACCAATAGAGTTTAGGATTCTAGCGAGACGGTATTTTATAGAGAACATTCATACTAGTTTTTCTTCAACTAAAATGCTGATTATTATTTATATTACAATAATACCTAGAAGCCCCACCTAAGATCAGGGGCCCATGTGCTAGGGTGCTGTCAAGACTCCTAGTAAGAGACAGTCCCTGTCCAAAGATCTTACAATCCAAATAAACTGGACAAATAATAGTTGGGAATAAAAATATTAATACCAAGCTCTTGAGTGAAGCCCATGCTGCCCTTTACATTTCGACCACAGAGTTAAAACTTCACCTAATCATTATCATCACTAATGTAAAAACCTACCTTTATGTAACTGGCTGTTAATATTTGCTTTCTGCAGAATAAATAAAAACTGTGTGGTTAATTTCTGTTTTGGTAATCTAAAGGCATGAATTTTAGAGTGACCTGAAATGACCATAATTTTCTTTTCCCCTCTAGTGTATTCTGTAAGTCTTCCTGGAAGAGACTCTCGTGTTAATGAACCTTTTGCAAAAGACATGAAAACTATCGTTAATGACATTACTAGTGTTTTGCTTCAAGACTTGCAAGAGAAACCTTTTGCATTTTTTGGTCACAGGTAAAAAAAATCTTTTTAAATATGTGGCAAAGGAGCCTAAAATCTGTGGCTGGATACTTTATCTACACTGGCACTTTTGTTCTTAAAACTTTTGTCACGCGGGGGTGTGAAAAAACAACAAAAGTTTACCGAAGAAAAGCACTGGTGTGGACGGCGCTTTGTCGGCGGGAGCCACGCTCCCAGCGATGAAACTACTGCCCCTCGTCGGAGGTGGTTTTATTTTGATAAAGCTCAGGTACACAGTGCACCTTACAACGGCGTAGCTACGTGGCACACCAGCGCCCTTGTAAGCTGCACAGCGTAGACAGTGACTTACTTAGCTCTTTCCCCCAAGGCAGAGTGCTGGACTGGCTGAAACAGAATCATAGGGAAGATCAACACTACAAGTGCTACAGCAGCACATTTGTAGACACTAGAGCTATGAAAGAGTTTTTTCCATTGTGACTGATATTCAATTTGTGATCCACTATAACCCCCAGATCCTTTTCTGGAGTACTACCATCTAGCCAGTTATTCTCTATTATGTATTAGTTCATTATCCTGTTGTTGAAACTAAGTATTGTGCTTAGTTATTACCTAGACTCTGACCTCCCTTTTTTTATAAGGAATGGTGGCTAAACTGGGTCTACTTCATGAGCATATGCCTGGAAGGAGACTATTTGATATATACCAATCCAGTTGGGGCTGTGGTATAGCCAAGTGGTATGTAGTGTCTGCCATTTCTGTGAAACAGTCTGATATTACCAGTAGAAAAATCTGCTGGGTACTTTTGAAACCATCAACTGCAAGGAGCTGTTTGTCCTACTAGGATAGTTCCAGAGTAGATCTACTTGCTGATGTGGAGCTTGGGTGATTACACACCTATCCTGAAATCACTTCTATATGGATTCTAGTGGTGATCATGTGTCATCTTTGTTGTTCAGTGTACAAGTGGAGCCACTCAGAGAACTGATATGATACCCACCCTGAGATATCTGCAGTATGCCCAGATCTACATGACTGTGTCCCTGCAACAGAGCAGTGCCTTTCCTGCCTAGCTGAATTTGCAAGGATGGCTGTGGGACAGGTGGATGAGGCTCAGTGCAGATAAGACTGAGCTATTGCTTCTGGATAGTGGAAAACTTTTGGGGCATATTTCTTCCCCAGTAGCTCTCCTCTCTCTTACTGGGATTTACAGAACTGGATTCATGATTGAGCAGTCAGTTATGACCATAAGTGGAATATGGAGGCCCAAGTGGCTTTTTCCATTTTCAAAATATTGGACGTTTACTTGTTCTGAATGGAGATCTCTCCATAGTAATCCACACCTTTGTGTTTTACTGCAATGAATTGCTTTGGGATATCCTTAAGAACATAAGAAAGGCCGTACCGGGTCAGACCAAAGGTCCAGCTAGCCCAGTATCCTGTCTACCAACAGTGGCCAATGCCAGGTGCCCCAGAGGGAGTGAACCTAACAGGCAATGATCAAGTGATCTCTCTCCTGCCATCCATCTCCATCCTCTGACAGACAGAGGCTAGGGACACCATTCCTTACCCGTCCTGGCTAATAGCCATTAATGGACTTAACCACCATGAATTTATCCAGTTCTCTTTTAAACTCTGTTATAGTCCTAGCCTTCACAACCTTCTCAGGTAAGGAGTTCCACAAGTTGACTGTGCGCTGCGTGAAGAAGAACTTCCTTTTATTTGTTTTAAACCTGCTGCCTATTAATTTCATTTGATGATCCCTAGTTCTTGTATTATGGGAATGAGTAAATAACTTTTTCTTATCCTCTTTTTCCACCTCACTCATGATTTTATATACCTCTATCATATCCCCCCTTAGTCTCCTCTTTTCCAAGCTGAAGAGTCCTAGCCTCTTTAATCTCTCCTCATATGGGACCCGTTCCAAACCCTTAATCATTTTAGTTGCCCTTTTATGAACCTTTTCTAGTGCCAGTATATCTTTTTTGAGATGAGGAGACCACATCTGTACACAGTATTCGAAATGAGGGCGTACCATTGATTTATATAAGGGCAATAATATATTCTCAGTCTTATTCTCTATCCTCTTTCCTTGAAAGCCAACTGTCAGCTAGTACATATTACAGAGCTTATGCCTGTCAAAGCACGTATAACATAAAGCCTTAACTAATAAATGACCACTCTCTGGGCGGCACAGTGTTTGGCCTTATCACCGAGAGTGACATGTGAAACAAACAAAATTGGAACTGCTCACTGTCTCACCCTGCAGGCCAGATCCTCTGCTGGTGTACATCGGCACAGTTCCATTGAGGCAGAGTACTTTCAGTCAACAACCTGTCTGTAGAATGCCTGCCACACTACATGCCAAAGTACATCAGTGGCACTGATGTGGGGGGATAAGTTATGCCACTTCTGAGATCTGTTTGCTTATGGCCATGATCTCTCTCTGGTATTTATATGGCCCCCTCATTGTAGAACTTCATAATCTTTATTGTATTCAACCTCACAATACCCCTGTGAGTCAGGGAAGTGCTACTAGCCCCATTTTACAGAGAGGGAATGAACACACAGAGAGACTAAATGACTAGGTCAAGGTCATGATGTAAGTCTGTGGCAGAGCAGGGACTTGCGCTCAGGCTAAGCTAGTGCCTTAACCACTGGACCATCCTTTCTCTGTTGCTTTTTTGAAATTCTTGTTGTTTATGTATATCGGTCAGGGTTAGAACCTTTCAGGTACAGATACCTTCTAAATAAGTGTATTAGTGTAATAATTGTTACTTAGATTATGACTGTTTACTCCTAATAGTAATGTTGCTGCTTACACTAATAATGGAAGAGCAAATGGCTTTTGAAGGTTACTTAGTTTTCAAGGAATATTCAAAACATTCATTCATACTGAAAGCAAAGTGGAACCGTGAAAGAAGCAAAAGTGCTGTACTAGGTCTGATCCGCAATCTGATTTCTCTTTTACATGTGAATTGACTAACATCATTACTCTTTAAAGTTACTTCTCGGAATTCGAGACCTATAACACACTGCTCCAAGGTACCATTTTATGGTTTCTAAGAATGTTTACCACAGTAATTGCACCTTACTAGAGTTGGGATTCGAACTGTGTTTAAATGTGTCCTGCAAGATACGTTTAATCAGATTAATTTGGCTTCTCTTTTAAATGCAGTTTTGGATCATATGTTAGTTTTGCAGTTGCAGTACACTTGAAAAAAAAATATGGACTACAACCAGAGCATCTTTTTATATCAAGCGCAGGTGCCCCACATGTAAGTGATATAATCTTTGATAATATGAAATAAAATAGCACTTAGCTATACAACTATCATGTATAAATTACTTGCTTTGGCTTTCTGATAAAGACATTATTTTGGTAGTTTGGTTTCAGGATTTAGAATAAAAAATTCACACCAAAAATTGAATAGCTTTTATATTTCTGTCTCCCTCACAAGCTACATTTTCAGAAACTATTGTCTAGCAGCAAGAGACAGACACAAAGCTTTAGCAATACCTTTTGTTATAGTCCACTTAATAACCACTACAGCGTGTTCTATAGAAGTGTTAGGGCAGCCTCTTTTCCACTCCAAGATTATCATCTCTATAAAGATTATGTGACTTCTGAAACCAACCAGCTGCTAAATCATAATGCAACTATTATATTGGGGACAGGGGAAAACACTACAGGTTAGATGTTCTTTAAGCTTCTTTCCTAAGACTTAAATCTTTTAGAGACAGTTGTTTACAGTGTATTTTATGAAACACCTAATATATTTTATATGATGCTTTCAGACAACATGTTGTTATCCTCTCCACACGGTAAAAGACCAGGACGAAGAAGAAATTATCAAAGGGATACAGTCTCTTGGAGGTACTCCTCCTGACTTTCTACAGAACAAAAATGTTATGAAACACTTCATTCCTGCATTAAGAGCAGATCTTGCAGTTGTTCAGGCCTTTCTGTAAGTAGTACAGTTTTACAATATATTCTGAGACTAGGACTATTCATTCATAGTCTAAAAGAGAACATTCACCTGTATTGAGACCTATCACACAAGGCTCTCCCATTTTTGTCCCTGAATCTTTGTTTCCATGATAAAAGCATTTGTGTAATAGAAACAACAGCATAATTAAAGATCCAGCCTAGAATTTTAAAGGTAGAACAACTCCTTCTCCTTCAGTTCTTCCCCATCCCATTTATAGTAAGTAAATAGTAGGTTGCATTCTGTACTAAAGAGTACATTGGCAAAGTGTTTTATTATGTTTTAGAGGGGGAAGAAAAAGATATTTTGTGTGTGGAGGGGGAACCTAGAGTGGAAAGATTCAAGTTCTCCTTTATGTTCACAGCTCTGAGGAACTGGTAATGGATGGTCTCTCTTGTGACCTTACATGCTTTGGTGGGTCTGAAGATTTGCCATTTGATTTAGAAGGTAACTAGTAGCGTGCTTTGCCTTTAATATTTAGCTACACTTCTGTTGAATCAGATTAATGAGCAGCTCTGTCCATAATCTCATGGAAATATAAAGGATTCTTGCAGTATATGAGCCAGAATGATTCATAAGGAATTAGAAAGATTTCAATAATCTTGAAACAAGTTATGTAAAACAATTACACAAGCTGATATTTCTCTCATGCTTTACATATTTAATTCTCTTTCAGCATGGAAGGATGTAACAAGTGGAGATACCAGTATTCACAAGCTTCCTGGAGGACACTTTTATCTGCTGGACCCTGCTAATGAAATTTTCATGGCAGACTATATGACAAAATGTATAGAAACTGTTGATCTCTGAGTATATGTCTTTTATTTTGCTGGGAGAGGGGTCAAAGATTAGTCCTAAGCAGTAAATAATACAAAACATTTTCTATACAACTTTACAACTACCACAGAGGCAAGGTAAGCAACTTTCTGTAGTAACAGGGCTAACAGTTGATGTATTAATACAGGTGCATCCTACAGCCAAAGGTTTCTCCAGGATATAATTTATGATGATACTTAGGAAAATTCTGATTCTTAAAAATAAACAGCCAGTACATTAATTTGCTTACCTGTGGTGGTTAGAGTTTGGGGCTGGTGGGAGGATAGTAGGCTAAAAGCATTGCAAAGGTAGTATGTCGGGCTTCAGTGGCTTCCCTCTGCCTTTACCATAGCTTAATCTGGCCCAATAAAGCATCTAAGCAAGAATAAGCTCTGTGGGGGTGGGAGGGACCCAAAGTTATTTCCATTTAAAATGTAGTTTTTCTACACCCGCATTTCTATGACTGTAATAGGGCTGGTCTACACTGGGGGTGGGGGGGGAAGGAGAGAAATCGATCTAAGATACGCAACTTCAGCTACGAAAATAGCATAGCTGAAGTCGACATATCTTAGATCGAATTAAAATTACTTGCTTCATGTCCTCGCGGTGCAGCTTCGTTGACTCCGCTTTCGCCTCTCGCCATGGTGGAGTTCCGGAGTCGACGGCAGAGCGATTGGGGATCGATTTATCGCGTCTACACTACACGCGATAAATCGATCCCCGATAGATCGATCGCTACCCGCCGATCCAGCAGGTAGTGTAGACATACACTAACAGAAGGGAGATATATTTGCGCAAGTATATTTATCCATTATTGGATTCAGGAAGTAACTAATGTTTCCTTTAAATCGGCACTCTTTGAGACCTCATTAGCCTGACTCAGCTATCTTAAAAACTACTCTTCTTTTTCTTTCTTTTTAAATCCCCCTCCCTGTATCCCATTACATCTTTTGGGAAAAAAAGACAGGTAAGTAGTTTTGTCTTCAGAATTTACTTTGGCTGGATAGGAAGAGAAATGTGATCTTTCTGCTTCCTCAAAAAAAGGGAAAAAGAAGAGACCGTTTAAAACCTTAAATAAATCTTGTAGGTAAAAATGTATTTAAAATAAGTACAGTTAGTGTCTTAAGAAGTACAGTGCATGTGTAAATACTCCCTTGTAGGTAATTAACTCACGTTGGTAAATCTTAGTGTCAAACTAAACACGAAAATGTTAGTTTTGCATTTTTTTCCTCAAAAGAGTTAGCTGATTAGCTACTGAAAAGTTAATGAATTATTTATGGGAATTATTGTGGAATATTTTAGATCCCATATTTTTCTATCATCTCTCTTGCTTTAGAAATATAGGCAGTCATGGCGTCCTCCTTTGATAAACCTGCAAAGGAAAATAGTAGTCATTACCTTTCCTTATTTGGTATTCTATAACATTGATTACTTAGTGTAAACTTAATGGTAAAAACACCTTTTTTAAGGTTCCATGCTTCCCATTTGGCTTTGGCTTTCAGATCTAGCATTCCTGGACACTCTGACGAAAAAAAAAACAAAAAATTCCACAAACATTTGTCAGTTGTTATTATACCATTTTACCTAAAGATTGTTTAGTTTTAGTAAATGTACAGAATTAAATGTGTGTGTCGTGGTGGTGGTGGGGTTATGCACACACACACACACACATATATAAAGTACCAGTATCAATGTCTCCAACAGTAGACTGTTTGTAGAGTCCATATAGTTCCTTCAGCTCATCATCGCTTGGCCTCGTTTTTAATTTTTTTACATCTTCTGCAGCACTGTCGAAATCAGCCTGAAGGGGGCGGGGATCAAACAATGGAGTATTAGACATTTTAATCCCTATGTTGTATGCTTTAGCCTTTGTAGCATCCTCATAAATTTACTAATTGCTTCCCTGTCATCAGTGATACTTAAAGGTAAATGCCTCTCAATACTTCCCTAATCAAATTATACTTGGCCAGAAATTTGGCCAGCTTGGCTGATAAATCAACACTGTTAAAAGAAGCCAACACTCTCCTCCCAAATACATATTTTTACAGCTAAATAATTGGAGCCATATACAGCCTAAGTGGTGAAATGGAATGTCACAGGTATGATCATGCAAGCTGCTTATAAATTCTATGAACTATAGGTCGTTCATATCCAGAGTCTGAGTTGAGGGCAGGGATGCAGAGGAACTACCATGGTGGTGGTTGAAGCTTTCCCTGGGGGAGGCTAGCTCCCACTTCCGCCTGCGGCCCCACCCAACGCTCCACCCCTGCTCTGCTCCAGGCCCCGCCTCCATTTGGCCCCCCTCCCCACTTGGCTCCCCCTGCCACTGATTGCTGCCTTCTCCTCTCCTCCACCCTCTTCCCCTACGAGCCCCACCCCCCCACTACTCCTCACATCCCTCCTCTTCTCCATGCCCCCTCTCCACCGCGAGGCCCCTACTGCTCACAAGGAAGTGTTGAGCAGTGGGGGCTTTGTGGGGGGTGGAGTGCAGGAGAGGAGGGACTCAGCCAGGCAGCGGCGGGCGGTGGGGGCCTCGAGGAAGGGGCAGAGCAGGGACGGAAAGAGGCGGAGCGCAGGCGGGGCCACCATGGCCCAGGTGTCTGGTGGCAGGGCAGCAGCGTCTGCACCAGGGAAGGCTTAGCCTCCTCTGGCCTATTATACCCCCAGCTTATGGAAACTGCATCCAAGAAGTAGTCCCTGGAGCTGTAAAGCCCTTTGAAAAGATGCTGAGTACACTCCCACTTTGTTTTCAATTCTCTGTTGCCAGTGCAACTGTGTGTGCATGCATGACAGTGGTGACAATACTGTATATTGGGGGTTAATGCAACAGTCAGTCTAACTGATGCATCACCCCTATATGCCAGAAGTGCAAGGACACATTGTAGCTACCCATTACATGAACACAAAGGGGGCGATTTGGGTTTGAAAGTCTCTTTTCATCTTCATCACACTGAGCTAGCTGCTCTCTGTCCCTATGTTACTGGTCCCAGTCAAGTCCTTAGTGCAGAGTTCTCTACCCTTTTCCAAAACCACCTACATATCTTTCTGTGACCTCAGAGCTTCTGGTCCTTTGCACTGAGTTAGCCCTGAAGTCCAGCTAATGTAATTCACAGTCTGTTAGTTTCAATGTAAACCAAATACATAACTCTATATAACGATGCAAAATTACTACATGCATTTTTTTGAAAGTTTCATCCAAAGTTTGCTATATTTGCAAGAATGACATTGTAAAACACTGTAGGGTATATGTTATACATATGTTTAGTATTTGTAAATTAAAATGTATTCCCTACAAGTTTGTGCTATAATATGCTATGTATTCAATAAAGTCACACAGTGTTCCTTTAGCTGTCAATTTGACTTCTGTGGCTTGGTCTCATCAGCAGGGATTGGGGAGTTGCCTTATCATTCTACCCAAGCAGGATGCAACCATCTTCTCCATACTGGGTGTCGACTCTTCTTATTCAGGTGAGAACTTCTCTTGCAATGGGAGAAGTCAGCCCCACCCTCATATTTTAGAACCCACCCTAGCACATTTCTGTGTCTTAACCCTGAAACCGTCCTGGGCGAGTGACTGTACTGGCTGGAACAGGTCCCAGAAATAAACAACTAAGGAGCAACATCTGATGTTTTGTGCTTTTACTGTCACCTACTTGAGTGTTCTGTACTGTAGTCCCCATATGAACAAGGACTAAAAGAAACACAGATCACTGTGGCTAAAAATGAGGGGTAGGGAAATAGAAAAGAATTAACGAGAGGCTGGATTCTTGTCCCATTCTTTCCTTTCAAAGGACCCATCATGCGATCACAAAACTGAGCGCTCATCAACTTAACGAAGCATCAGCTGATGCTAGCACATTCGGGCAGTAACATCATGTAGAAATATGCAAGGACAGTTAGGTAGCTGCATTGCAGTGTTTGTCCACAGAGGCCTGGCCCCTTTCCACCTAGAGAGTTACTCTGCTTCCTGAGGTGGAAAGAACTTTTGATTTTTTTCTGGAAATGGATTTCTGGATGGATGGACTCCAAGAGGACAGAGTTCATCTTAGCTGGTACCTAGAAGACTGTTTTTGAGGAATCTGGAAAGTGGATGAGACAAACTTAGGGTATATTTACACTGCAATTAAAAACCCACGGCTGGCCTGTGCCAGATGACTCGGGCTCGTGGGGCTAATGCTAAGGGGCTGTTCAATTGTAGTGTAGAAGTTCAGGCACAGGCTGGAGCCTGCGCTCTAGCACCCTGTGAGGTGGGAGGGTCCCAGAGCTCGGGCTGCATCTGAGCACTAATCTACACCGGGTAATATGGTACTTTTTATTATTTGGGGGAGGGGCAGGGCCAGTGCTACTTAGGCCAACTAGGCGGTTGCCTAGGGGCCAAGATTTGGGGGTCCCAAAAAGCAGCGCCCCCAATTTTTTTTTTTTTTTTAATAGCGGCCACTGCGCGGAGAGGAAGTCTGAGCCGCGGAGAGGAAGTCTGAGCCAATGGCAGGCAGCCCAGGGGAACCCCCGGGTCAGAGCTACCACACAGATCCTCAGGGTGGGGAGCTGCCGTGGGGGGTGCCTCAGGGCGGGTGTGGGGGGAGCTGCTGCACGGCTCCCCGGGCCGGGGGGGGAGCTGCCACGGGGGTGGGGGGGGGGCGCCTCAGGGCAGGGGAGGGGAGCTGCCGCGGGGGGCATTTTTGACTAGGTCACACAGGCAGGAGCGGTCAGAGATGCGGTTTTAACCCTGTGGTGTGTAGTTGTGCAAACTTCTGATTTGAAGTTATGGTTTCATACCCAATAGGAATCAAGTTGGATCAGTGCATTTAAATTTACTTCTAAATTTAGACACTTGGACACAAATCTCTGTGAAAGGGTGGGGTTTGTTTTTTTTTACATCTAATCCTCAAGTGCTTTGTATTGGTTGAACGTTCTACCCTAACTCTCCTAAAAGGATAAGAAAGTGGACACAATAGACTCACTGATAGCTTCTGCTGAACTGCCATATGTACCATTGACATCAACCGTCATTATTCTAGCCCTCTTTAAAATGTTAATTGAGACATGCTTGTTCTGACACTGGTCACACTTAGGCAAAACAGTGAGCTGGCCAAATTTGCAGATGATACAAAACTACTCAAGATAGTTAAATCCAAAGTTGACTGCAAAGAGTTAGAAAGGGCTCTCACAAAACTGGGTGACTGCGGAACAAAATGGCAGCTGAAATTCAATGTTGATAAATGCAAAGTAATGCACATAGGAAAACATAATCCCAACTATACATACAAAATGATGAGGGTCTAACTTAGCTGTTACCACTCAAGACAGAGATCTTAGAGTCATCTTGGATAGTTCTCTGAAAACATTCACTCAATGTGCAGCGGCAGTCAAAAAAAGCTAACAATGTTAGTAAACATTAGGAAAGAGATAGTAAAGCAGAAAATATCATAAATATATGATATATATAAATCCATAATATAACCACACCTTGATTACCTTCTATACAAGAAGGAACTAAAAAGACTGGAACTGTTCAGTTTAGAAGAGAGCCAACGCAGAGGGGTGGAAGGGTATATGATAGAAGTCTATAAAATCATGAATGGTATGGAGAAAGTAAATAAGGCAGTGTTATTTACCCCTTCACATAACACAAGAACGAGGATGTTACTTGATTAAATTAATGGGCAGGAGGTTTAAAACAGACAAAAGGAAGTATTTCTGTACATAATGCAAAGTCAACTCATTGCCATGGAATGTTGTGAAGGCCAAAACCATAACTGGGTTCAAAAAAGAACTAGATAAATTCATGGAGGGTAGGTCCATCAATGGCTATTAACCAAGGTGGCCAGGGATGCAATCCATGCTCTGGATGTCCCTCACTTGCAGTGGCCAGAAGCTGGGACCGCAGGACAAGGAATGGCTCTCTTGATAATTGCCCTGTTCATTCCCTCTGAATCATCTGGCACTGGCCAACCATGGTAGCCGGATACAGGGATAGATGGACCATTGGGCTGTCCCACTATGGCCATTCTTATTTTCTTAACTATATAACAGCAATAATGTGTAGGGGAGCGTAGGAGAGGACCACAGTCTGCTGATTACCTGTTCCTGGAGTCTCAAGATCAAAGGCCCAAGCTCTGTAAAGGAAAGACTAACCCATTCATGCAGGTGCTACTTCTGAACTGAGGCCGTTATGAACTTGTAAACACAAAAAAAAAACAACCAACCAAACAAACAAACAAAAAAGCCAATGTTTTGTGGGATTTGAAGGACTGATTCCTACCAGAGCTCTTGTTGGAGCTGGATGTAATCCCTGGTAAATTTATTAGCATGCATGTAGATTCTTTTAATGTTTTAAATGTTTTCTATGTAATGCTTTCACCTTAAGAATGAATGTACTTGCTTATAAGTAGCTATGTGGTAATTATAACTGAGGGTAATTACAACTGTTCATAGTCTTTGGAGAGAAAACAAAGCGCAGATGTTGGCTTGTTTAGGCAGTGTGGCTTGCTGAGGCTTGGTCTACACTACCCCCCTAATTCGAACTAAGGTACGCAACTTCAGCTACGTGAATAACGTAGCTGAAGTCGAAGTACCTTAGTTCGAACTTACCTTGGTCCACACTGGGCAGGCAGGCTCCCCCGTCGACTCCGCGGTACTCCTCTCGCCGAGCTGGAGTACCGCAGTCGACGGCAAGCACTTCCGGGTTCGACTTATCGCGTCCAGACTAGACGCGATAAGTCGAACCCAGAACTTCGATTTCCAGCCGTCGAACTAGCTGGTAAGTGTAGCCAAGGCCTGAGGAACTCACAATGTAGGAAACTGCAGCCTCAAAAAATCCCACTCCGGAGGGAGAGAGATATGGGACTTTGCCCAAGAGAGGTAACATCAGGGGAACTGGGTGCCTAGAGTGGGTGCCCTCGGTGGACCACATGGGGGGATGCAGATGCAGTTGCCCTGAACTGTGCTACATAGAATGTGATTTTTGTAGAGTTATTGCATTAAATTCTATATCAGCAGGGAGTGAAATGATTTATATATTTTAACTCAGTGATTTATTTAATGTGAAAGTGCACCAAGTAAACAGATTTTATTTTGGTGGCATAAGTTGTGGTGAAGGGAAAGTACATGGTTTTCTTAGAATAATAAGTTAGCAGAGTATGCTATACCTAACTTGGGCAAAAATTATGTCTCCAAATACAGCCTCATCAGGCTCCAGAATACATAGGAAACCTGTATTTCTAGTGTTAAAATAATTATACCCATGTGATCTTTTCTTACTGTCAAAGCTAAATATGTGTTGCCTTTCAGTATGTTCTGAATGTTAACTGAAAACTGTAAATTCAGTGTTCTCGAGGGAGTTAAATTGACAATGAAAACTGCTTTAAGTTGACTATGGCTCGATTAAGAGTTAAAAGTGACTTGCAAAGAGGGGAAAATGTACTTATGGCTTTTTTGTTTATTTCTGAGGTGTGACAGTCTATACCGTCACATGAGGTATAAAGCAAGTATGAATATTTTGTTGTGCAAAGGTCAGGGGGGAAGGTCAGGAGGGGAGGAAGGTGGTGTTTAGAAACACCAGGTATGATTACTTGTTTTGCCGAAAGGCTAGAAAAGTAAAGTGCAAGCTTTCTCAACTCTCAGGGGTGGAGTTGCTGAGTATTTCATAAAGAATTTTCCTCCCAAGTTTTTATCAGGTGTTTGGGCGTTGTTGTTTTTTTTAAACATAATTAAGCCTCAATTCTGAACTGCAGCCAAGATGAGCTCAACATTTTCACCAGGACTACCAGGTGAAAGTTATAATCTACATTGCTATCGGTCCTATAGTTTAAGTGCACAATTTGGAGTAAGTGAGATCACACTAGTTACATGCTCCATTGTCAGAACTTGTACCTACTGTAGGGTCTCAAATGTAGCTTTCATGTGGGTTGCAGGCTGTATTTCCCTGGTGCTTGCCTTTGAAGACAAAGTACAATTTCTGATGGACTCTACACCCAGTCATACTGGTGGAACTTGTGGGCTACATCTCTGAGGTCTCATGAAAGTTACTGTTTAAAAAAAGAAGCTACATTAGCATCTTAATGATTCAGTATCAATTACAAAAAAAACTCAGGCCCAACCTAATTAAAATATACCCAGACTTAATAAGTTAAATAAAACAAGAAATTGTCAATAAACTTTCCATGACTAACCTTATATCTGCCCATCCTTTCCTGACCAACTAGGGAGAAACCCCTCCTCCCATCAGCTGCCTCATGAAAGAGACTTACATCTGCCCTGTTGCACATAGGCCTTGGCTACACTGGCGCTGTACAGCGCTACAACTTGCTGCGCACAGAGATGTGAAAACGCTCCCCCCCCGCCGAGTGCAGCGAGTACAGCGCTGTAAAGCGCCAGTGTGATCACTCGCAGCGCTGCCAGCTACTCCCCTCGGAGAGGTGGAGTACATACAGCGCTGTGAGAGCTCTCTCGCAGTGCTGGCGGAGCGACTACACTCACGCTTCACAGCGCTGCCGCGGTAACGCTGTGAATTCCCGAGTGTAGCCAAAGCCATATATAAATAAATGAGAAGAGTGGGGGTTGTTGTATAGCCAACACTACCTACCCTGGAAGCCTATACCAGGGCTGTATTAGGAAGGTGTATGAAGCATACTGTGAAGGGATGGAGCCACAATGTATACTGTAGATTAACACAAATTTGATCTATAATTGGAGGGAGGATATATGACCCATATTAGAATGGTGAACAGGTTACAGGGAGGTTTCCATCATGGCCATTTGGATAATGGATGGTGGCACCAAAGTGCATCTCTCTTGACTGTAGAGGTTACCTACATAATGGTGAGACAGGTGGCTTCCGGCTTGTGATTGAAGGGTGAAGTAAGGAGGAATCTCTGCTCTGGATGTGGCAGGTGGGTTTGCAGTTTAAAAGCTATTGCCCAGTATTCTCACTAACAGAAAGAGAAGATTTGTCTGGAATCTGAAAATATACAGATTATTTTAAAGCACTAAACTCTTTGGAGCAAGACCTACATCTCACTATATGTCTGGATAGCACCTAGATTTTGGGAACTTTTCTTTAAAAAAAAAGAACAGTTTAATTTAACTGGGATTCTAGTACTTTGACTATTCTTTATTATGCAGAAAGTCCCAGTATGCAGATCCAGATTAAACAGTTTGTACTTGGTGCACTTGCACAGGGCTCCCATTTTAAGGGGGCCTCCTAAACCCTTGATTTGGGTGGGTGGCATTGCTACCTAGCACATGGACTCACAGCGCCACTCTGGTTTGGGCCTGACACCCCTCCTTCATGATGGAGGGGTGGCTGGCCCACATTTGAGTGACTGGTGTTGCGACCTGGCGTGTGGAGTTGCCCCCAATTTCCGTAGTGCACTGGGACCCAAAATTCTTTAATCCAGTACTGCCAGTATATAAACTGATTTTTACTGAATTTCCCTGTGATGTTATTTACAGGGACGGGTCAAGTACTACAACAATAACTCATGTAGTGTCATCTGAAATGAAGGGGGAACAGTAACAGTAGTAGCATTTACATGTTTTATAAGATGCTTTAGAATGCAAGCATCAAAGTGCAGCTAGAAGCACCTCCAGTTATTTAACGCCTTGCCTTATTTAAACTAAATGCTAATACATTATACAGCACATTACTCATTCAAATCACTGTACCAACTTTAATCCGATGATGCCACTGTCGTACATGTACTAATCATTGATACAAGTCTTAAATTTATTTTAAGACAGTTTAACGTATTAGAGCAGGACAAATGGCCATTGTATTTACCACATAATGCAAAAGTTATTTCATCTATATCCTTTCCAAGATTTGTCTTATTTGTCCATGTTAAAATGAAACAAGTAACCATTGTTGACGTGAGATTTAATCAGGTAATAATCATCTACACTGAATTTAAGCAAAGAAGGGACAAAATAAATCTGTAGATTCTAATATTGGTCAGCAAGTGCTGACTTTAAAAATCTCATACTTGCTGACCAGATTTTAACAATTGGCACCATGGAACAAATTCATCCTTTGTGAAGTCATTGAAGTTTTGCCAGGGATGAAGATAGTCTTATTTATTTTTTTTAACCAGGGCCCAGCTGCTTCACAGCATTTACAGTGGGTAAAGGACAGAGATTTTGTGTCATTTAGTATTTCTTTGAATACTGAAGCTGCTGATCAGCAGATTAAGTAGAGGCAAGAAATGGTCCAACAAAACACAATTGAACTAGTTCTTTCTTTCTAAGTGCTTAGGCAGCACAATTTCTTAGACTAGCTGGCAGAACTTCAAAATGCTTGCAGCACAGATTGTCCTTGGGATCAGTTGCTAGGTTAATATGCAAGCTCCTCAGACACCACAAATGCTTGTTCCTAGTTCCATAAAAACAAACATGTAATTTCAAATTTGGCACGCTGATGAGATAAATAAGTCGTCTTTGCTTTATCCAGAAGTGACATGTTTGATAGTTTCCCTTTAAAAAAAAAAAAAAAAAAAGGTGGAGAAAAAAACCCTCAAGTACAATATAAACCCTTTTGATTGAACTGATGGTCTGTTCCATCCTGCATCTTCCCTAAATGTTAGCAATGGGAAAATCTATGGTAGAAAAGAGTGTACTAGTTATTAGCAGGGCTGGCCTTACCATGAAGTGAACTGAGGCGGCCGCCTCAGGTGCCAGACAGGGCGAGGGGGGGCGCTACAAGGACCCAGAGTGTAGAAAATTGTGTCTGCTGCTGTGCATATGTATTCTCACTGCTCTAGATGCACAGAGACAGTGGAGTGCTATGCTGGAGGAAGGAGGGCACAAGAGACATAACAGGAAGGCAGGAGAAAAGCTGAGAGGGAATAACAGAAAGCAGCAGGAGCTGCAAGGAGAGAGAGGAAGAGGAGCCTCTTAGGTACCTCTCTAGCACCCCCAGGAACCTGGACTGATTAACACCAGCTTCTCAGGGAGCTTCCTGTTTCCTGCTGCTTCCCTGAACCCACTTGAGGTCGAACAGACAATCAACTGAAGTAGTAGGAGCCAGTTAGGCCCTTAAGATGCTGATATCTTCCCTCACTCAGGCCCTGCTACCAGCCTGCTTATTTGTCCCCTTCAATTGAGTGTTAAGAGCCACTATAGCTGGCACAGAACAGCAGTCATGAGTGAAAGAAGAAAACGCCCCTCTGGGGCAGCATTCAGAAAAAGAAAGAAAGCAAAGGAAGCTTTTCTATCTACGCAGGAAGGAGTTCTCCTGAGATGCATAGACACAAATAGAACAGGAGTACTTGTGGCACCTTAGAGACTAACAAATTTATTAGAGCATTTATTTATTAGATACATAGACACAAATGTTCATGGTGAGTGGTGGGCAGATGCCTGATCTTCCAGTTAGTCAGAGTGCAGGTGACCTGGCAGCTACTGCAGCATCCATATCTCCATCTCAAATGGATGTAACCATGCACATTCCTGAAGAAAAGTGTAAATCAGAGAAGAGTGTGGTGGAGGCGCAAGAAACAGCTGCTGCGGAGTTTAGTTCCTTAAGTCTAGATGACCCGGTACTGTGGACCCACTTGAGCAGTAGCCTGAGGGACTTCCTTGTACTGCATAGGCCACAGCAAGTGAAAAACTTCATGTTCCCCAAAAGACGATGAAAATAGAAGTTTCCATCCAACACATTACTGGCGTGAAATCCCCAATGGTGACAAAGTGAAGAGGCCAGGGCTTATGTACTCAAAAACACAGAATGCTCCATACTGTTTTTGTTGCAAACTCTTCCAGTCTAATGTTCCAGCCACATTGGGTTCTACAGGAACAAGGACTGGAAAAATCTGGCTAGAAATCTGGCATGCCATGAGAAAGCAGCAAATCACCAGAGAGCATTCCATAGGTGGAAAGAGCTTGAGATGAGACGAAGGTTAAAGGCCACCATAGATGATCAGCATCAAGATGACATTGCATCAGAGTCTCTCTACTGGCAAAATGTTCTGAAAAGACTCATTGCCATTGTGAGAAAGTAATTCATAATACTTCTGTATTTGACAGCTAATCTTTTTCTTGATAGGCTTGGGGCTTTTCTTTCTTTCTTTTTTTTTTTTAAATGTTGTTCTTCATTCTTCTGTCAGAGCAATGCAAACACACATTAAATGGTCAAACAAGTACAGATTACAAGCCTAATCAGAGAATATCTAGTTCTCTGCATCTCCACTTCTCAAAGCGTTTTACAAAGGAGGTAAATATAATTACCCCCATTCCACAGATGGGGAAAGCAGGCACAGAGGAGTGAATTGACATGCCCAAGGTCACCCAGACAGTCAGCAGCAGAGCTGAGAACAGAACCTACATTGCTGGAGTCCCAATCCATTGTGCTATCAGTTAGGCCACACTGCTAAGCACCTACTGTTTGAGCGTAAGTGGGACATGCTCAGGTGGTTCTCTGCATAGTGCAGCATCAGACCGATGTAATGGAAAGTTTTTCAGGAATCATAAAAAGAGTTTTGCACACATGTAACTAAACATCATTCCTACAAAGCATAGACACCAATACTAAATATATTTTAAAATATTAACATTTATATATTACGTGACCAGTGTAAAAAAATTGCACCAATAACTGGATCTAAAATAAGGCCAGAAATAAATAGGAACTATGCATGCTCAGCATCTATGAAAAATCATTGACCCTACTTGTAAGCAGCTAAGTTTGAAAATTTTGGCCTAAATATATAAAAAAAAAAATTCACAAGGGAATTTACCTGTCTTTAAGGAAGTAAATCTGAGGGCCTAAACATCAAGCGTATTCCTTTTAAGGATAAAAATCTGTTTTTAAAAAAACATGCGCCAAAAAAAAAAAAAAAAGACCCCACAGACACAAATATGTATGGGATTCCAAGCACCGACAAAACTCTCAGACTGTACTTATATGTCCCCCATCACAGACATCTCTTGAGCACCATCCAAGCACTTAAAATAAAAATCGCATTTACCTAACTATTACAAATCAGACAAAGATACACACCAATGATAACACATCAACTGAATTGTCATATTTAGTTACTAGGACAAACAACAAGTGAAAATGTTCTATCTAGGTTCTTATACCATACCCAGCAGTATCATTAACTTGAATGGGCTTTGGATCAGGTCTCACAGTGCAGTGAGATTGTGCTTGGTATCAGACTTGTCAGAGGAGAGGGAACATCAAAATTAATTTGTGAAATTAAGTTAATATGTCTCTAAACGATCTTATACTGCATATAATCTTAGTTTACTGGGCTGCATATGCAAGTGTAAAAATAGACATTACGGGAATAGCATATCATGATATATGCAAAATGCATTCCCATCTGCAACAAGAACTGAATAGAAGGGAAGACTTAACCTGCATAAGACAGTTAAGTTTAATATAAACACACATTGTTTAGCTCTTCAGCACCCCCTACATAAGTCACTGTTCATGGAATGTTGCATAGGAGCTAGTTTCTTGTAAAACAGGGAAACTTTGAATCTAAAAATTTTAAGTGTCCCTTAAAAATATAGCTTATTTTAATCATGTATTGACTGAAATTCCTTCTGACTTCTCAAATTAGAAGCAGTAGAATTTTCTACCATAAGTAAACTTTATACATGTTTAAAACCACACATACACAAACCCGTTCACTAGACTTGAATGCACAAATTACTATTGCATCATCACCATGTCAGTTAAATGAGAGAGAAACCTAAGCTTAAATGGCTTCTTCGGTGTAAAGCAAAATGTCTGAAAGGATTTAGTTTCTCTCCTCCATTTATGCCGTGTTTCTGCGGTTTGCAAAACTGAATTCTTGGCTACTACGTTGCTCCCTCAATCTCTTGCCACTCCTCTCCAACTCGATTCTGAGACTCTTTATGGACATGATTAAGTTTTTCCCACATTGTATTATTGCTGTTTAAATGCTGAACTGAAATGGTTCCCGGCCAGAGTATTTGATCATTGTATAGAATGAGGGGCATTTTTTGTGTGGAGGTGGTTTATCATGTAATAAACGTGCAGTGTTTTACCCCAGCTAATCTCACTCAGGTTTGGTGTTTGTTTTTAAAATCTCAATGCTGACAAAAGTCTACAACAAAAGATACTCCAACTTTGCACATTCAAGGGTGAATTAAAAAGTAGAGAAACAAATTTAAGATCCTACTGGACATTTAACAAAACCTGGTTTGAACTAAAATTGGAGCGAGAGGTGGGATGTAGCTGTTCAGTTCCAAACCCCTTTGAGAAGGGTCTGAGTTTTGTTTGTGAAGTAACACACAAAAATCTCTGTGCTGTTAAACTATAGTCACACAGCAGCTCATGGCCCTTTGGAGATTAAGCTACCTCAGAGGAGATTAACCCTCTCTCTGGAGTGACGCTGCAGTTACTGGCAATATACTCCCAACATCTGAGTCACGCAGGAATTAGGAGACAGCTGCTATCACCTCCTCCTGGAAGCATCACTCACACCGCCACACTGCTCCTCCCTGCACAAAATAGACACCAACCCCTCAGAGAACAGGGCAATGGAACAGGCTGGGAATGAGCTTGCAAATCTTAAAACGGGAGAGATCATTTTAATGTGACTGCTGTGGAGAAAACTGGCTAAGTTGCTCACGATATAGACAAAAAAAAAAAAAAAAAAAAGAAGAAAGAAAAGTGCTGCTTCCACCTTGCTGCAAGGATTGAGGGCTCAAAACCAGCAACAGGGGCAACGCTTCAAATCCAACTCAGAGAGGAGGCAACTAGTTTCTCTAGCAGTCCATATGCAGTTGAACTTTGCCAGCAAAATGCATACAGCCTTCAACACAACCCCCCCTAGAAAATAATGCATGCACCCCCAAAAGAGCATCTACAATTAACTGGCCCCTCATGGCCCCAAAAATGTATGTACCAATAATCTAGATCCTGGGAAAAGTGCCCCTTTTTATTTCTGTATCAATCTAAATTAATTCATGAATTAACCCCACCCTCATAAAATAATGAATGCATCCTTCCAAAGGCAGGTACCCAATAATAGTGCCGCTACAACCACACACACTAAGAAAAATAATGCATATACCAATCAAAATGCATGCAGCCTTCAAAGCAGGTGCCCACCCATCCCCTGAACATTTTATGAACCAAATAGCAGACTCCAAAGAGGCAACCCTTTGCTCCCTGCAAAAATTCATGCACCAATTAAGCATCCTACACTAAAATAAATAAATTAAATTATTTGCTGTGCTGCAAGACAACCCAGATTATGCAATGATAATCCTTGCTGGCTTGTGCTGCCAGGGGTGGGCATTGCCCAGTGATGTTACAATACATCCCTATCCTTATCCCTTGCTCTCCTGCACTGAGCTTCTTTTTGCCTCACCTCGCAGCAGACCCCCTTCTTACCTGGAGAGTCATGATGATGATAACAGTGGCAGCAGACGCAGCAATGAATTAACTTCTCCCAGGGCAGAGATGCAGTGCTTATATGCTCAGTCCCTCCAGTCCTGCTCTGCAGCTCCAGTTATAGCCCCAGGCCACACAAAAGAGGCTGTACTTCGCTTTCCTCATTGGACCAGGACTGAAATGACATCAGTTCTCAGGACTTCTCCCCTCAGCAGGCGCCTGGGTTCTGTGTATGAGCTGAGACTGTCAGAACAGCAAAGCTAAAGCAGCTTGCTTACAGAAGGAGCTGGATGCAGAGAACAGCTGTTAACTACTCCTTTCTCCTTTGTGTCCCTCTCAAAGGATGCACTGGAACAAGGACGCCCTTGGCAACAAAGCCCAAATCTGTATCCTTTCTGAAATTCTTCATCAGAACGATAACTACAAATACACACTGGCTCATTTTTTATACTCCTGCGTGATGGGCTACTGGCAACAGGAAAAAGGACACTGCAGCATTTAACAAGTTATTTTGTGAAACCAACACTTCTGCCTTGCTGCCTGCTGTGAAACTGATTTGTATTAAAACCTCCATGTTTGCTGTTACACTTCGTGTGGCCCAAGGACCTCTTGTTGCCAACTGGCAAAGAGAACAAGGGTACGTGAGGGTTACAGCGATCCCCTGGGTCTGATATCTGCATACTAGTCTGCCAAAGAATGTCATGTAAGGTCTCAAATGTCACACTGGTCATCATAAGCATTGTGAGATGTATGTACGGAAAATATGTGAAGTGTTATGCATATATACTAAAAATTATGCTCCTTAGGTTTGTGAGTTAAGACAAGTCACCAAAAGGTGATCCATGTAGTCCTGGTAAGCAGTAGGAAAGAGATGATTATCTCACTCTGGCTGGTCATATGCAAATTATGTACTATATGATTCACAAAGCCCCCCACCCCCAGTTACAGTCTGAGCAAAATGCTAATCAATAGATTGCAGAGGTTGCAGGAAAAAACAACAGACAGGGTTATTCGATTTAGAAGTAAGACAACGAACTTTTGAAACTACATCTGGGATGCAGATGAACCCGCAGTTAGTTCTTCAGTCTGTGAGAACAAACTGACAGCCGAAGGGATCTCAACCAACCGGATTCAAAATGCTGGGAAAGGGGGAACCTATCTTGTAGGAGATAGGGAATTCCTTGTTAGTTAAGTTTAGGCTCAAGAAAGTGTGTTGTGTTTTGTTTTATATTTAACCATTTGTTTCCAATATTCTCACTATTACTTGAATCTCTGTTCTTTGATAAAAAAAATATTTGTTTCTTTTCACTTATATATATAAATGCTGAGTGTTAAGCACAGTGGGGAGCCTGAGTTGACTGTTGCATCCTGGCATGTACTGTTCCTTTGGGAGTAGCAAATCTGAGAGTGTTCAGAGGAACAGGGGCTGAGCACTCCAGAGAGACACTCAGAGGACTCAGGGAGGATGGGGAGGTTGGAGTGTGCCTATAGTTTATACAGAGAGCCAGGCCTGCAGAGGCCTGGAAAGTAGTACTTGTGCTGCCAGGGGCTGGTGGTTTCATGGAGCTGATTTGACAGCTGGCACAGACAGGACTTCCTCATGCTAAGGGCAGGTGGTGGCGAGGTGTCTCACAACCTGAATACCCCTGGGAAGCATCATCCTTCCCCTAACCTCTGTCCACCTGTCCTCAGACTGTGAGATTCTCAGGGCCACAACGATCCCATCTTTAGTGTCTGGAAAGCACCTAGGGCATTGTGGGTGCTACCATAGACACATCATAACTACAAAAGTTATACAACAATCAATATACTGAGAGAGCCAGGGATCATTTTCACTGTTTTGCTAACTACAACACTTCCAGATAGTCATTCTCCATGATGCTCTGAAGAGTCTGAGCCTGCAAGATGTGGAGCATATCCTGAAAGGTACTAAGCACCTTCAGCTCCCAGCTGAAGTCAGGATGCTCACAGGGTTGGGCCTGTATTTTAAAGGCCATTTTTACCTAGATTTTACTGATTACATACTATTTTTTCCTCAGGATCACTGCCTTAGTCACTACACCGGATGAACAGTGCTCTCTAAACGGGTATTTCTTTTTGTCCGTATCTTTCAGTGTGTAACCCCAGCCTTATATACTGCACACCATCCAAATCCTGCACTGAATACAAAGTTATTAATTTTGTCATGGGCTTGTTTTTTGGAGCTCATCACTATACTGTCTGTGTACTTAAAATGTTAATGAATGTATCTACACAGTGTTTCCCGCACACTCTAGAGCACTCTACCTTTACCCTTTCGTGGACTCAGAGTATAACCCAATTAAATTAGGCATCCGCACGCTTTCCCAGATCCTAGGGCTCCGGGTGAAAGGCACCTACCCATACCCAATTCCTAGGGTTCAGGGTGTAAACAGGTTAATTTAAGTACCCACCTTTACCCTGTTCCTAGGGCTCAGGGCATAATCTTCCATGGATTTGCAGGGCCTTTTACCAGTGAAAGAGCCTTACGCAGTAATATCCTTAACCTCTATTTATTAACAGTTACCAAGACAGAATGCACACACTAAGCATACACTGCTCACCACTCCCAATGAGGCAGACGAACTTTTCCTGGTGGCCAGTTGGGATCAGGTTGTCTGGGGACTCCAGCTGCTGCACAATATAGCTGGCAAGGTGTTGAGGTCTGGCAGCTCTGATCCTGGTCTGTGTCCTGGCGCTGGTTCCAAAGAACTTCCTTTTGGAGCCCAGTTTATATAGTGAAACTTGAATCCTGCGCTTAGCTGTACCTTAACCAATCATTTGACTAGAGTATTACAAAATAATTCTTTTATCAATTGAAACAATTCTTTAGTTGATTTAAATCTTGCCAAATTAGTTATGCAACAGACAGAAACAATACAGATAAACAATAGAGAAGTAGGGACCCTACAGGTAAAACAATAAAGTATAGATTTCACAACTGCTGATAACTGATTTCTTGCCAGACAGAATGCAATCAAACAAAGTTTTCTTTAAACATCTTAAGATCTGTTTCTTTATCTGGTGATGGTGGGTACTATTAGGCCAGGATCGCCTTCTTAACAGCCTGATATTACATTGTTTTGACATAATTTAGAGGGAATGTGAAGATGTGACTTTCTGCTTCTTGGCTCATAGCTGCTGCTGTCCTAATGTACAGAAGAAAAAGGCCTCAGACCTTACAACTGTGTGAAGTATAGGGTTTCCAAGTGTCTGGTTTTCAACCAGAAAGGGTACGTCTTCACTACCTGCCGATCCGGCGGGTAGCAATCGATCTATCGGGGATCCATTTATCGCGTCTCATCTAGATAAATCGATCCCCGTCGACTCCGGAACTCCACCAGAGTGAGAGGCGGAAGCAGAGTCGACGGGGGAGCCGCGGCCGTCAATCCCGCGCCGTGAGGACCCAAGGTAATTCGATCTAAGATACGTTGACTTCAGCTACATTATTCTCGTAGCTGAAGTTGCGTATCTTAGATCGATCCCTCCCCCCCCCAGTGTAGACCAAGCCTAAGTCTGGTTGAAAAGGGGACCTGACAGTGTTTGGTCAGACTGACACCGAACACCCAAAATCCAGTTACTGCGAGCAGGTGAGGCAGGGAGGCGCCAGGTCATCACCTGTGCCATCCCCTATGCAGCCGGAGCCACCTAATAATAAATGGAGATATCCTATCTCCTAGAACTGGAAGGGACCTTGAAAGGTCATCAAGTCCAGCCTCCTACCTTCACTAGCAGGACCAAGTACTGATTTTGCCCCAGATCCCTAAGTGGCCCCCTCAAGGATTGAACTACAATCCTGGGTTTAGCAGGCCAATGCTCAAACCACTGAGCTATCCCTCCCCTCCGACACCTCCTGCCTACATTGAGCAGCTGCAGCTCCCAGCCCTAGCTCTGGGAGGAGAGGAGAGGAGAGGAGAGGAGAGGAGAGGAGAGGAGAAAAGCAGCGAGCGACCTGGGGGAGGAGGGAAGAAGAGCAAATGGTGGGCGAGGCCTAAGGGGGAAGAAGCAGGGCAGGGGCTCCAGCTCTGCTCACTCCAGCCCCCCTCCCTCTGTCGCTCGCTCTCCCCCACCCTCATTCACTCGCTCATTTTCACCAGGCTGCGGCAGGGGTTGGGGTGCGAGAAGGGGTGAGGGCATTGGCTGGGGGTGTGGGCTCTGGGGTGGGGCCAGAGATGAGGGGTTTGGGGTGCAGGAGGGGACTCTGGGCTGGGGAGTAGGGCTGACGGATTCGGAATGCGGGACGGGGCTCTGAGCTGAGGCAGGAGGTTGGGGTGTGAGAGGGGGTACGGGCTCTGGGCTGGGGATGTGGGCTCTGGGCTGGGGCCAGAAATGAGGAGTTCAGGGTGCGGGAGGAGGATCCGGGCTGGGGCAGGGGGTTAGGGTGCGGGTGTGTGTGTGTGAGAGGGTACGGCTGGTTGTACGGGTGGGGTGGGGATGAGGGGCTTGGGGTACAGGAGGGGGCTCCAGGCTGGGGGGGTTGGAGTGTGGGAGGGGGTTTTGAGCTGGGGCAGTGGGTTGGGGCGCAGGCTCCAGGAGGGACTTTAGGTGTGGGAGGGGGCTCAGAGCTGGGGCAGAAGGTTGGGGTGCAGGGCTCCAGGTGGCGCTTACCTCAGGCAGCTCCTCGCAAGCAGTGACATGTCCCTCAGCTCCTAGGCTTCTGGGCAAAGGCGCATCCAGGGAGCTCTGCGCACTGCCTCCACATGCAGGCACCACCCCCACAGTTCCCATTGGCCACAGAACCCCCATGACCGTCCGTCTGTCTAGGAGTCAAGAACATGTCACCGCTTCCAGAAGGCCCGCGCCAACCGGACTTTTAACGGCCAAACCGCCAGGGTCCCTTTTCGACCAGGCATTCTGGTCGAAAATCGAATACCTGGCAACCCTATTTACAGTTGGGAACTTTACTGAAGCACAGAGAGATTAAGGAGAGATTGTTAAAAGTTGTCACTAATTTTAGGTACCCACTTTGAGAGAGAGTACACGGCATTTTATATATTCAGGCATAGCTCCTATTGATTTCAGTTGTAGCTGTGAGTGTTCAGCACGTCTACACATCAGACCCAGGGCTGGCTCCAGGCACCAACCCAGCAAGCAGGTGCTTGGGCGGCCCCTGGAAGGGAGCGGCACGTCCGGCTCTTCCGCGGCGGGTCCCTCAGTCCCTGTCGGAGGGAAGGACCAGCTGCCGAATAACGAAGCGGCGGCGTTAGAGATCGTGGCATTTAAAAAAAATTTTTTTTTGCTTGGGGAGGCAAAAACTAGGGAGCCGGCCCTGATCAGACCCCAGGAGTCTCAAACTGGGCACCCAGAAAATAAGGAACATGCTCTTAGCAGCCACCTATGAAAAATGTGGTTTAAGTGACTTTTCCAGCATCACTCTGGAACTCTGTGGCAGAGGCAGGGATAGAATCCAATCCTATAGGTTAGCATTCAATTACTTAAACCAGAAGACCATCATTTCTCTGTGGTATTGGGGACTGTGGGCTGAACTTTGCAGACAGACACTGGGCAGGGAGCACTGAAGACCTTTTTGTCATGCACAGCCCGTTGGAACTGGATATAGTAGGAAGAGAGTCTAAGACATAAGCCCTTGTATCAGAGGTCTGGTATGAGGCAGAACCTGCTTCCAGAATCTGGCAAGAACAGGGGCTGATATTGCAGAAATACACATTCCTAAGAAGTGCTAAGCACAGAGTACTCACGCAAACACATCCCGATATCAAGTGGTACCAGAACATCCCAATGTCAAGGATGATACAAAAACATTCCCCAAGGATAAGAGGAACACACAGTATCTTTGTCCAGCCGAGGGGGGAATGGAAAGTCTTGCCATTCACTGAGCCGCGTCCATTGTCACAAGTATACATGTCTTTGTATCCTTGTAGAGTCTACCAGGTGCTATTACCGTGCTGTGTCAATGTCTTCTGTGCCAGCTGTCTGTGCAGAGCTGGGGCAGCAAACAGGGAGAACACACACACACACACACACACACACACACACACACACAGCCAAAATCTAACAACACTGGTGACCCACAACCGCTGATCTGGTAAGTAAGCGAGCTGTTCTCTCTAGAAATCGCAATCTAACATGACAAAAAAACTATGAGCTGGGGAACCCTCTTATCCCTTCCCTGCAAATCCCCACAGAGTTTGATGAAATTTGGAACCACTGGATTGCCAGCAAGGGGGGCCCATATGAATTTTAAAAAGAAAGTGGGGAAATATGAACTGGAATATGTAAAGCAATGGCAGAAACTGAAAAAACAATTGAAAAAACAATAACAAAAATAAAAAATGTACAATATTGCAATTAATGGCCAGGGTAGTAAAATGGCTTAAACAACATGCCACAATACTGGCCAGGCAAGTAATGGAAAAAACCCAGGGAAGTAAAAGAGGTAACTCAGGCTTTGGAAAGCTAAGCTCTTCTAGCAGGACAGCAGGCGGGTCTCTTGTATGAGGTGCTTAAAAGACCGCAATGGACTTGGATAGAAGAAACAGCTAGTGCATGGGAAACCTTGAAAAGGGGGTTAATGGAAGCACCTACTTTGGGTGCCCCTCACAATGAGTTCCCCTTCATGTTGTATCCTAGTGTTAAAAATGTCTGTATTGTAGTATGGTCACTCAGGATACTGGTGCTAGGGAAAGACCTGTTGCGTACTATAGCAGAGCGTTAACAGCTCCAGAAAGCAAACTGGGAATCTGTGAGCAAACTGCTCTTGCTGCTTACTGGACATACAGAAAGCCCAGGCAATTGTTGGAGCAAGTAAAGTAATTGTAAAAAGCCATCATGCTCTGGGAAAACTACTAAGTCAGGAAAATGTATCCAAAGAGCATGTGAGAGTGAATAAGGCTATACAGAAAATGTTCAACTGATCACCCTGAAAGACCCTAAAATATCTGTATGGGGTCTGACCTTAAATTGTCAAGAACATGTTTGTGAACCCCAAGAGGAATCTAAAGTGCACCATGTCTTTATTCCACTCTGGTTGAACAGGTAATCAGGAAAACAATCTGGGTTTTGGATGATAGTTCATATTATAAGGGAGGGAAGCGACTTACAGGATTTGCAAGGATATGCCTGACTGGAAACATGCAAATAATTGACTATTCCCAATACAAATTAGGAAAGGGAAGAACACAGTCTGCAAAAGTGTTAGCAGTTATAGAAGTGTTAAAAAGAATGAAAAACAAACAAACTGAAATAATATTAGTACTGATTCTAATTATGTTTACAAAGGTACCGCCATTTACCTTCCATGGTGAAATACCATGAGCTTTACGGGAACAGATGGATCTGAAATTAAACACAGAATCCTTTGGCAGCAGATAGAAAAAATGGCAGTAGAATTTAGCAAAGTCAGGATCATCAAAATAAAAGTGCATAAAGGGAAAGGCCCATTACAAAAGGGAAATAGGCAAATAAATTTGCCAAAGCAGCAGCACTTACTGGAACATTATGGGAACATATGCCTATGGCAGTAACCAGCCGGGCACAAGTAAAACAAGAAAAAAACTGTTGATAAAAAAACCCAGGAAGGATTGCAAGTATTATAGAACATGCAGGCAAAAGATGAGCTAATACAGCAATGGTTTGCAGAGTGTCCCTCAAAATGGAAAGGGAAAAAAATTTAATTCTGGCAAAGCCAGACAATCATAGAATCATAGAATCATAGATTATAGGACTGGAAGGGACCTCGAGAGGTCATCGAGTCCAGTCCCCTGCCCGCATGGCAGGACCAAATACTGTCTAGACCATCCCTGATAGACATTTATCTAACCTACTCTTAAATATCTCCAGAGACGGAGATTCCACAACCTCCCTAGGCAATTTGTTCCAGTGTT